>NW_027280869.1:0-552292 GCF_046629955.1 Centroberyx affinis | reverse complement strand
ACTGCCCATCTCCAAAACAGAAGCACCTGCTAAACAAAAGAGCTTTTTACCATCTTTTTCACTTTGTCTTATCTTTTTCACTTTGTCTTGAAACTTTTAATGTGTTATGTAAAGCACTTTTGCTTTATTGCCTTGTTGCTGAAATGTGCTATATAAATAAACTTGCCTTGCCTTACCAATTTAAAGTCAGGATCTCATGCTGCTATCCGTAGCTTACTAAGACCTTTAAAATCACGCTTTTACGTAAATCAAATAACCCAAAAAGATATTGTCTGAATGTGAGACAATCTCATTAAATTCTAAAACAGTGCTTTGATCAAGGGTCACAAAATGCTAACTGGCTAACCAAGGCTAACGGTAATTTCTGGGCTGTTAGCATTTTGCGACCCTCGATCAAATCATTTTTTTTTATAGCGGTGCAGTCGTCTGACAACAGAAACAGAAAGATATGTCAGTGACAACACCTGTATTGTGTTATACGCTATACAGAAACACAAAATAAACGTCCACGGACAGAGTCGGAGGTGAGGGAAAGTGAGGGGGGTCTGGCTGCACACCTCCACTGTCAGGCCAGCTCCACGCTCAGGTCTCTTCTTCTTCGTCAGTTATTTTGAACTCCCAGTTCCCTCTCAAGCTGAAGTTCTGTGAAACTTTATTTTCAAAATAAAAGCCCCGCGAGGCTGCCACAAAAAACACGGTTGTGAGCGGTGAAATCTCCCTAATTAATGATTTAGCAAAATGTTTAAGGGGACAGCGTAGGCTGTTTCATGACTGTCTTATGATGTGGGGATAGTGCTAGGGAGAGATGAAATATCAGAACAATAGAAGCAGGAGATATCGCATCCTTCCCCTCTGTTCCTAGCTAATTTTGTTTACTGCCTGTTTTCATTCATTCATGCATACGCTTAATTATTCACACGTACAAAATAAATGCAAAAAACAGCCCATTAGACACATAATTTCAAACAAAAACACTGATTAACCGACCTACAACAACGTCGGATTGAGCCATTAAAATTAGCCGACAGAAAAAGATAGTAGTGGCACTGTCCTGACAGCGGAGGTAAAGAGCAATTAAAAAAAACCGACGATGAAGAAGAACGTTGGGCTGCGTCATTAGATTGAGCGAAGAAGAGACCTGAGCATGGAGCTGGCCTGACTCCTCCTCTCACATCAGCCATGTTTGTGAAAAAGGTCTGTAATAACCTCTGACAGTGGTAGACCGAAATGAAATCACAGTTTAAGGTGTGTTGTCGTCTTCTTTGGCTCCGCCCACTGAGATCCAACTCAACCCCGATGAGATGATATTTCTGCCTCCGAGAAATGTTTGCAGAACTTAAAACTCCAATCTGCGACCGATGGTGTATGAAGGCTGCTGTTGTGTAAAGGGTCTGACGCTGTGGCACTAATGGCTCGAGGCCTGGGAGGCGAGGGAAGGCCTCAAGCCCCGGGGGGAAAGTTGCCCACGCAGATACACTGCAAAGAGGGTGGGTGGATGGGTGGATGGGTGGGTGGAGGGGACTGTCCCGCCCCGCATGACTCACAAACAAAGTGAATAATGGAACAGGGGAAAGCCGACATGTAGCTTACATCTTTAGTTGTCAGATAGTTGAGGGTATCGTCTCGATCGATGGTGTCTCAGGCCCTCACCCACCTTGTGTTTTGGAAAGACCCATGTGGGATAGCACCTGCGTCGGGGCTGCAGAGTGTTAAGGGCATGTGTGTGTGTGTGTGTGGGAAGGGGTTTGTGTGTGTGTGTGTGTGTGTTCGCAGGGCCTCGCTTTTAAGGGCATATTTGTCCTCGCCCCTTAATCAGACGAATGAAAGCTCCACATTCTCCCTGGACCTGGGAAGGCAGGATGGCATATTTACCAAACACACCCACACTGGAGTGACCCGGAGACTTGGCTCTGTGTGTGTGTGTGTGTGTGTGTGTGTGTGTGTGAGAGTGTGTGTGATGTGTTTGTGCAGTTAGTGTGCTGCTCTGTATTCGTGTGTGCATATGTGATATATGTGTGTGTGTGTGTGTGTGTGTGTGTGTGTGTGAATGTCAAGGTAGGTAATGTTTTATTTTTCCTGTCCTGCTCTACCTTTCATAAGCAAAACACGCAAACACGCAATGAGTGTTCACGCACATTCAACATGCATGCACATACACACACACACACACACACACACACACACATCGAAATACACAACATCCAAAGCAAATCAGTCTCTGATTTCCAACTGTTACAAATCAAGATAAACCCAATCCAAATCCATGATCAAACCTGGAGCCAGGAGGAAATCCCCACACCGCCCCTTGTTGAGTTTCATCATTACAGCAAACCATGGAATAAATATCTATCTTTAAAAGTAATTTAATCCACTACTGGGTCTTATTTTTCTTTACAAAGCATGGAAATAAAACCTGACAGTGGGGTGAGATAATTACACTTGTTTCCAATGCAAATCAACTTATCTGAAAAATGTCAAGAGTCAAGTGACATTTCCTTCATAATCTCCCACTGACTCTTTTTTTCAAGACAGTGTCAGTGCACATTTTCCCTTAAACAAATGAAACTGCATTGAAGAGAAAGTGAAACTGTCTCACCCCAGTTCAGCAGAGTTTTTAACTTTTAACAAAACACATGGTAATTTTAAGGCTCAATACAAGATTAAATTGGGAAGCGGCGGTGAAAGACAAAAGGTGGGGTGTGATTACTGGTCGTTTTTGAGGTGTGGAAAAAAGCAGCTTCTCTTCCTGTTTAGCTGTGTTGTTTAACAAAGAAGGCTGTTAACTATAGACCTCCAGTCCTGGTGGTGTGTGTGTGTGTGTGTGTGTGTGTGTGTGTGTGTAAGGGGGGGGGGGGGGGGGGGGGGATCTGGCACACCTCAATCCAACTCAGAGACCCTAAGGCCGGGGCAGGGAGAGGCCTGTCTTGGAAATTAGTTTCTTTACAGGTTCTTTGCTGATGGAAGGATGTGTGTGTGTGTGTGTGTGTGTGTGTGTGTGTGTGTGTGTGTAGTTCTGTTTCCATCCAACTGTCAATAAGCAAACTGTTGAAATGCTGCAAAAATTTAAATGTGATTTAGGTGTGTTTCCATCAG
Organism: Centroberyx affinis; assembly: GCF_046629955.1. Classification (NCBI taxonomy): domain Eukaryota; kingdom Metazoa; phylum Chordata; class Actinopteri; order Beryciformes; family Berycidae; genus Centroberyx; species Centroberyx affinis. Next base: position 549,199 of record NW_027280869.1, on the reverse strand, counting down.
CTGGGTTCACTGCAAAAAACGTCCATCTAAACAAGTCATTTAGTCTCATATTCAGCCTTCAAATCTTATTTTTGTTAAACCAAGAGAAAAATTTTGCCAATGAGGTGAGATAACTCCACTTGTTTCCAATGCAGATTCATTTGTTTCAGGAATTTTCTAGAAATGAGTGTCAGTGTCTTGAAAAAGGCAGATCACTGCACTATTATCATGAAAATGACACTTGAGTCTACAAAATTCTTGAAACAAGTTGATTTGCATTAGAAAAAGTGCAATTATCTAACCCTATTGGCAGATTCTTTTCTTTCTCTTCTCTCTTTTTTCTTTTTTTTTTTAGGACCGAATAATTGGCTAAATGACTTAAGATGGAGATCTTTTGCAGTGTTGAAGTGAATAAACAGGCTTCCTGAGCATCAGAAGTGACCCAGAAAAGTGGAAAGTCTTTCAGGAATTAGTATTGCGCAAGTTGTTATTGTTCTTCAGTGTCAGCTAATGCTGGCCATATTTCATACTTTCATCAGAAGACGAAAACAAAGAGATGCACTTGGTGATGTTTTAATGAGGCAATGCAGCGTCTCTGGGAGGTCGCGGTGGATATTTCAGATATTTCACAGACACTTCAGAGCGTCAAAAGCCGCTTTTGAACTGTTGTGCAACGAGACTGAACCATTCCTCGGGCCGCTCATACCAAACCTATGTCATTATTTATTGGACAAATGCACTTCAATCGCTGTTTACTACATAATTTATTTTATTAACAAAAAAATTCCCCGTCAGGCGAGCATAAAAAACTTTACTGTGCGAGTTTGAGTTAGGGAATTTTTATCGAATTTTGCCATTTCCACTCAGCCTTTCTAATTCGATACATCATAATTCCCATAAACATTTTTTTTTATGGGATTGAAACTCAGCTAACTTGTGTCCTTGTTTCTACGCATCTGTGTGTTGCGTCTGTGTATGTGTGTGTGTGTGTGTGTGTGTGTGTGTGTGTGTGTGTGTGTGTTTTCCGCCAGCTCTTTTTTCTTGGGCTGAGATTGTACAGGAGGCCAAAAGCTGCTGTCGTTTTCTTTTTTTTTCATAATTTATTGGTGGCTCTCATGTCGTTGTACTAGTGCACTTCCTTTCTCCTCTCCCTCCACCATTTGGCATCCACCTCTCTCTCTCTCCATCCTTCCCTCTCTCTCTCTCTCTCTCTCTCTCTGTCTTTTCCCACCTTTTCACCCCCCCTTCCCCCCCTTTCTTGTTCCATTTCTCTTTTCTCTCTTTTTGCTCTTGCTACCCGCATTTTGCCTCCTCGCCCTGCCAAAGGAAACACTACGACGGGTACACTCGAGTGGCTCATATTTCCCAGGAAAAATTCAATTTGTGCTCGCCGTGTACTTGGACATAAACCACAGCGTAGGCTTTTTATATACAAAAACGTAAAATGAGGGCAGTTTGGAGCCATTTCCCTCCCAGCGATCGCTGGCCTTTCGCTCCACGACAGCCCGCCTGCTGGAGTGGAGAGAGAGAGAGAGAAATGTTTTGTTTTAACCTTTATTTAACCTGGAGCGTTAATGAAGAACAGCTTCTTATTTACAATGACAGCAGGACAAGAGGCAAAACGGCTTCCTGGAGAGCGAGGCAGCCGAGGTGTTTCGCAGTTCACAGAGCTACAGAGGTGTGAACGGGCTCTTCCTCCCAGGCTTTGTTGACTGTTTTCCATGTCGACTATGTTTGTCTGAGTGGCAGCATGACCGCATCTGAGGTCAGCCACACAGAAAATAAAAAAACACACACACACACATACAAGAGAAGAGGTTAAACCATATTTTGGAAAATCGCTGCCAACTTCAGTCCACGTCAGACAGGCTGAAATGTCGATTTGACGAGACATCACCGATCATTCCTTCTAAACGTCTTCGAGACCCCTGGGTTGATGGCATATATCAGCGTCTTGCCTCATACATTGTTTAATGTCACTGTTATTCAAACAGCAACAGGTTTGTTGATGCATTTTTTTGCGCCCGGTGTCCTTGGTGATAAAAATCTTTGCAACAACAAATACCAGGTCATAAATCAGAGAGACGGCGCACAGAGCCAGAGGAGGAACAGCCACAACCACAACAGGTGTTAAGAGGAAACCATTTGTCTTCCTGTGAGGGCGGTTTTGCTGTGTGTGTGCGTGTGTGTGTGTCTGTCTGTGGTGTGTTAGTGTGTGTGTGTGTATGTCATTATACACAGCCTTAATGGTGACCCAATTCTATTTTCATATCCTTTAATTGTTGAAAACAAGCTTCCACAAATCTAGTGTGTGTCTGTGTCTGTACAAAACCTAACTATCATCCCAAAACTACTCTTGTGCCCTTCAAACTGTTGCAAACAAGCATCTGATAACCCAAAGCTTCATCAAGTAACAAGTTAACATGTTTACTCGGTTTGCAGGGAACAGCGGAGGCACTTAGTAATCGAGGAAAGGGGAATGCTGAGCGTCACGGGCGGGATACCGACGTCAAGACAGACTGTTGATCTGCGTGATTTGTACGTCCTGCGTTGGAACAGACTTGCTGCTGCCAGTGTGAAAAAAAGAAAAAAAAAAAAACAGAGTTAAGAAAACAATTGCACCAGTGGTTTTGAATGGCCGCCAGCCAAGCGTCTCAGACACCTGGGCCCGGACCAAACAGCTCTCTTTGCTGTCGGAGGGGAAAAGACCCACCGCCTCGGAGGTCGCGGGCGGTCAAACTAAGACTGAACACAAAGATGTTCTGATACGGCTAACACTGCAGCTTGAGCTTTTATTACTGGAAAAAATAAACCCAGGGAGACGGATGTTACGACATTATGGGATTTCTAGGGAGGAGGATCAGCTGTTGGAAGTCCTGGCACTCGCATCATGTCAGATTTCATCACCCCGACATGTTCAGCATCTCAACAACAACCTCCAGTTTTTTGTTTTTATCAGTGAAATCCTGCTCTTTTTTAGCAACATCTGTGGTGAAAAGCGGTCACTGCTGTGGTGTTTCTGCACTGCACTTCCCAGAGATCACCTGCCAATCAAACAGAGTGGGCGGAGCTTTTCTTTGTCTGCTCAGCCATGGCGGCTATCGCTGCTCATGCTAACTCAGTTCTTCTTGTGTTTATTCCAAACAAACCGACACATCACTTCTTGTACACCAGAGGATTTTTCCCAGCAAAGAGCTACCAGACACCGGGTGTTCAGAACAGCAAATGGAAAAGATTTCATAATCTGGGTATAATTCAATCATCAGCGAAAGAGAGTAGCACTTCACTTCTATGTTCTCTCACTGTGCAAACTAAATGAAGAAAACTAAGCTAACTTTTGGGAATGCAACTATATCAATAGAGGGAATAATCCCAGAGGATTGGGAATGCTGAAAGGCAGTGGTGGAAGAAGTATTCAGATCTTTGACTTTGAAGTAAAAGTAGCTATACCACAGTGTAAAAATACTTTGTTACAACTAAAAGTCCTGCATTCAAAATCTTACTTAAGTCAAAGTACAAAAGTATTAGCATCAAAATATACTTAAAGTAGCAAAAGTAAAAGTAGTCATTATGCAGAATGGCCCATTTCAGAATCATATATATCATGTCAGGACTATAATTATTGATGCATTAATGTGTTCATCACTTATGTCACTAATGTTGCAGCTGGTAAAGGTGGAGCTAATTTCAATTACTTTATATACTGCTGGGTAGCTTACTCTATAAAAATATATCATAATTTATTAGTTGATTTATAATTTGTATTAATAATCTAAATCTGCAAAGTAACTAGTAACTAAAGCTGTCAAATAAATGTAGTGGAGTAAAAAGTACAATATTTCCCTCTGAAATGTAGTGGAGTAGAAGTATAAAGTAGCATGAAATGGAAATACTCAAGTAAAGTACAAGTACCTCTAAATTGTACTTAAGTACAGTACTTGAGTAAATGCACTTAGTTACATTCCACCACTGCTGAAAGGCCTTTTGCAGGGTTTCTACTCATATGCCTTTCCCAAAAAATGGAGTTTAGATTTAGATTTTAGTCAGGATTCAGTATATAGTGTCATCCAGACAATATCCCTACAAAGCCAAAGACTATTCTTCATAACAACAAATATCCCATAAAGACGTTCATAATGACAACAGGTTCTCAATATGAAATGTGTAGCCATATGAGCAATAGTTTTTCCCATTCTTTCCTATAGTTTTTGTCCAACTTCCAAAACTCTGAGACTTGAAAATGATTAAATTCATTTTCCATATTTTTCCAGACCTGCGTAGGAACCCTGATTTCAGGATGAAATCCCTCTTGTGACACTCAATGCAAACCTCCCACAGGCTTCGACGAAATACAAGGTTATGCCCTAATAAAAAAAAAAAAGAAAAAAAAAGAAATGAAGGGCTGCATCAACACCTGATAGATCATCAGCTTTTCAACAAGGCTAAAAGCAAGGCCTGGATTTGACTCGGTGCATGTGACAGGGTGCAATAAATCCTCCAGGTCTTTTCCTGTCAGGGCTTGATCGTAAATAGGAAAAAAAAAAAAAACAGAGGAGAAGAGGAGTAGCATCACACCTTCCTTCAGCAGAGAGTTAAGCCCTTCTTCTTCTTCTTCGTGACAACACAGTGCGATTACAGTATCGAATGTTGCTTCTGTTTGGAGGGCTGATGGCAGAGGTGAGGAGGGAGAGCCGGCAGCGATTTGGGCTGAGTGTGATCTGTGTGTGTGTGTGTGTGTGTGTGAGAGGTGTGTGTGTGTGTGTGTGTGGGTGGGGGGGTTTAGTGGGAAGGTGAGGGTTGAAAATGTGGAGGAAACCAGATGTCACTTGGGGCAGGTAGGAAGAGAGGTGATTTTAACAAGCTTCTAGCTCCAAGCTGACAACTGCACCCCCCCCCCCCCCTCCCCCTCCTCTAACCTTCTCCCACCTCCTCTCCTCCAAAACAAGTCTCAATTCCCAGGAATGCAATTAAAGTCAATGCTTCAGGTAGTCAGATTGCCAAGACTGAGGCGTCACATCCCCGCCAAAGCACCACAACCCCCCCACCACCTCTAAATCCCCTCACCTCCTCTCCATACTACAAGTCAGTCAGTCAGTCATACTCTGTCTGTAAATCATTCATTACTTCAGATGAGATAAAATAGGTGAAACTTTGATCGCCGCGGGGAGATTGGGTTGTTGCAGCAGCAAATAGTAATATGATACAGCAAAGAAAAACAGAATATAAATAAGAATATAGCTGAGAGGCATTATATAAACACAAGCAACTGACAATTTCAACACGAGAAACGTGATAAAGCTGCACTATAGGCAAGATGTTTATGTAAAAATACACCTGTCTTATCAGCCTAAATCACAAAGTGAGGCTGCAACAGAGAAGATTCTCCGTTGGACCTCCATGATGGTGTCAGCTGCGGTTGATAGGAGGATTTTGATGCAACTGCAAAGGCCACATCCACACTAATACGTTTTCGAGTTTTAAAAACGAAAACGATCTCCGTCCACACGAGGGTTTCAGACATAATCTCCGTCCTTACTAACAAGCCTGAAAACGCATATCACATGACCATTCACGTACACTGGGCATGCGCGTGCCAGTGTAAACAGGAAGCAGATTGTCTACTCTGTGGTTGGTTGCTTAGTTGCAGAAAATACTACGGAGGAAGAACAGCAATGGTGAAAAGTACGACCAGAGATTTCTTCTGTTGAATTAACCACTAGTAGTCAAGGCTGATGTCGTTTGTTTTCTTCCGGAAAAGGGTCACGTGATAGGGGTGTGACGAATCAGGGAAGGACACGTAGTGACTGATAAGACCCAATCAGGAAGCGAGCGTGGGCGTCTGCGTCATCGTTTTCAAAAGTCTCTGTTTCCGCCCATCCGGACTAAAACGCCGGCGTAGTGTGGACGCTAGGCGTAAACGTAGCAAAAGTTATGCGTTTTAAAATGAAAACGTATTAGTGTGGATGTGGCCAAAGCCTCTAAAAGAACGAATAACAGAGAGGAGAGAGAGAGAGAGAGACGGGAATGTGATGCAAGAAAGTGAGAATGGCCAAGAGAGAGAGTGTGTGTGATACGGAGAGTGAAACTGGACTCTGCTGAGCGGCCTCCAGGTCCAATAAGTGTCCCGGGTTGATTTACGGCGGCCCCTCGTCCGGCTCGCTCCCCAGGCAGTGCGGGCTTGACGCACGGCTGACCGATGCCCGTCTGCTGGCCCGGCCCGGCCCAGCCTGGCCCAGCCCGGCCTGGCCCAGCCCGGCCTGGCCCAGCCCGGCTGTCTGCTGCAGTGCCAAGCCCGTGCCAAGTCAAATATAACCGCTCAGCGCCCTGCCAGGCCGAGACGGAGACGTCCCGCTGCTCTCTGCGCCCACACTAAGGCTAGTGGTACCTGTTCTCTCTAGTATAGTGGGTTCTCAACCTGGGGGCAGAGACACCGCCAGGGGACCAAGAGAGGACATTCGCTTGTCATAAGACTGACAACAAAGACTGAAAAATATAAATATATATACAGATATACACTACCAGTCAAAACTTTGGACACACCTGATTGAATGTGCTATGTTTTTCATTCTCTTAAAGCCATTTAGATCTAAAGGCTTCTGCTTAAATGCTTGAAATTTGTTTCTTAGACAAATATAAGTAGTGAGGTTGATCCTATGTATCAAGGCAAAGGGCGGCTACTTTAAAGAATCTAAAATATAAGATAGTTTTGATTTGTTTCACACTTCAACACTGGTTTAAAGAAAAATGTGTGTGTCCAGACTTTTGACTGGGAGTGTATTACTGTATAATATTTTTGTAAAAACCTTTTTTCCCTGCAGAAACAAAGAATATCTGCAGTCTGTAGGCTTCGTCTAATATTTAATCAAATGACGCAGCATGAGATGGGAGAATAAAAATCATTGTTTGGTGTCATAACTCACTGATCTGTGTTCACACGCCTGTGGTGTGTGTGTGTGTGTGTGTGTGTGTGTGTGTGTGTGTGTGGTGTTTCAGGTTGAGGGGAACTGGGCACAATATTTATGTATCATAAAGTTTGCATAATGGTCTAGCATAGGAAAGCATAGCATAGCACAGTATAGAATACCGGTCAAACCAAATTTCCGAGTTTCATCTAATCTACTCTGATCTATAGCATAGTTTACTATAGTATATTATAGTATGAATACAGGTACAACCCAGCTTTCTCCCATCTATGAACTCTTATCTCAACTGTGACATGTCTTTGAATTTTTGCAGGGTTTCGAGAACTGAACGGCAAGTGACTGCAAACCTCCATTCCACAGTGGAGACTCTATCCCAGAAACCCCGATGTCAAGCGCAACACCTGATAGCGGGGGATTGGTTTTCAACCGCATACCTCCTCCAGGTGTACGCCTGCTTTAGGCTGCGTTTTGGGTGGGGGCTGCCCAGTCAGGAATCAGCGAGAGAGCGTATACTTTCAGGATATGAGGAGGCCCTATAGGCAACCTCAAACTGACCTCAGGAGGATCAGAATGGAAAACGAATGGAGGAAGACACCTTGACACCCCTCTGTCCTCATCATCAGACTGAAGCAACAGATAAAAAACTGTTTTCAGAGCTTGTTGAGAGAGACTTTGGTGTGTATATCTGCGGTGGTGGAAGAAGTACTGAGATCTTTTACTTAAGTAAAAGTAGTAATACAACAATGTAAAGATACTCCATTGCAAGTAAAAGTCCTGCATTCAAAATCTTACTTAAGTAAAAGTACATAAGTATTGGCAGCAAAATGTACTTAGAGTATCAAAGTAAACGCACTCATTATGCAAACTGTCCCCATTTAGAGAGTTATATTGTTCATAAATAATTGGAATATTAATACTGATTTATTGACATACATGTCCATGTAAGCAGCATTTTAAAGTTGTCAACGTGAAGCTAATCTTAACAATTTAGCTATACTTTTGGGTAGTCTAATCTATAACAATGCTATTTTATACTTATTTTATAAAGATGATCAAATGTTTTAAATATAAAATATTGATCTGAAAAGTATCTAGTAACTATAGCTGTGAAATAAATGTAATGGAGTAAAAAGTACAATATTTCCCTCTAAAATGTAGTATAAGTACAAATAGCATAAAATGGAAATACTCAAGTAAAGTACAAGTACCTCAAAATTGTACTTAAGTACAGTAGTTGAGTAAATGTACTTAGTTACTTTCCACCACTGTATATCTGTGTGTGTGTGTGTGTGTTTCTAAATGTTAAGAAGCCTTCTGCGTCTAGATCAAAACAGTTTCTCCACAAACAAACTCGTCTCCTGCACTATCTCAGGCAAACAGCGTCACGGATACACAACAGTCCTCGCAAACATGTCACACAGAAAGCATGACCGGGACAACAATGAAATCTGTGTTTTTCACAGCCTGCCAAGGCACGCTAGCCTCTAAATCGTGTAAAAACTCTTGTTTTCCGAGGCTGTCAGAAGGCCAGCATGACATTTCTATCATGTCCGTAACCCTTGAAGTCAAAATATACCGCGGAGATTTACAATCAGGACAAAAGATATACTGTACATCTTGCGTGCCTGGTCTTTGCGTCAAATGGTCTATGAACTATGAGTCATGCTGAAGGTCAGAGACAAACATGATCTCTCTGACAAAGACACAAGAGAGAGATAGAGAGAAAATGTGCTTGCCAGAGCCAGTAGAGCATAAAGTAGTCCAGTAGTTAAAGCATTATTGTGTAGAGTCTTTTCAGACTCTACACAATAATGCTTTAACTACTGGACACAGAGACAAAAATACTACCAAACGTCTGGTTGCACAAAGGGAAGTTGATAAAAGAGCGTATTTGTCAAAAGATAGTGTATTCTTTTTTAACGCCGTACACGATTTCTTTAAGCCCATCCTGAAACTTTTTTTGTTTACTGAAGAACGGCGGCAGTTTCACCGTCAAGACAATGTGAATCACGCGCCAGACTAACGCCGGGAGACAAGTTCTGTCACACAAAGGAGTGTTTGTGCGTTCGCTCTCGGTCCGGGCGTGAGATCACGAGGAGAGGGGTCTGTGACACAGTACAGACACAGCACAGACATCATGGAAAAGGCGCAGTCTCATCTCTCTTCCACGCGGCACACGGTCACATCTTTCGTAACGTCTTATTCGGGAGGCAGAAGAAGAAGCCTAAAGGTTAAAGATGTGGGCTTGTGAACGGAGGGTTGGCAGTTTTATGTGTATTATGTGCTGAAAAAGAGCATGTGTGCACAGCAAATCTTTCAACACACACACACAACACAACATATGAGACCATGTAAAGCAGTGGTTCTCAACATGGGGTCCGTGGACCACCAGTGGTCCTTGAGGGGGTTCCAGGGGGTCCCCAGCAAATTGATAGATTGTTAAACTTCCGCATTATTTCATTTACAAGAAGTTAACACAATTAGAGAATGTAGAAGAATGACTGTTTTGATCATAGTTTCTCTGTTATCTCTCTGCCTACAATACAGATAGTCTTGTAATTCTGGACAAAATCATATCTAACAATAAAAATATTCTCAGATTTGGGCCTGAGAGACAAAATCTCAATGGGGGACTGTCTAAATGGGGGTCCGTGGCTCTAATGCGGACTAAATTAGGGGTCCTTGATATGAAAAAGGTTGAGAATCACTGATGTAAAGGTATTAGGTCACATACACACACTGCAAAACCTTTCTCTGGAAAAATAAAGGCTAAAAAAAACCCCTTGTAATCATTAAAAAGCTCTAAGACGACAGAACAACAACAATGGGGTCCTTCTCATTGGGTATTGACATTTCCACGTTGGACTTGACTTCCCGGGGTCTTGTGTTAGGAAAGTTTGTGTTGGCGAGGGCCTAGCAGCCGGTCCAAGCTGGTATCAGAGTGTCCAACCATGAAGACTGTTATGCTACATGCCTCCGATCCACTTTGCTGGCAGGTTAATCCAAGTCCGCTCTCAGTTTTCATTACTGGGATTTATCAAGATCCTCAGATTAGGAGTTACATTGTTTTCCTTCTTACAGGCCTATAATAAAATAATCTATTTGACGAATCTCCTTACCTAGAACTTCTCTATTACACATGATCAGGACAATTTGTTACAACCATTGTCAGGGCTTTGACCATTTAGTAATCATGGCAATTCAAAGTTTATTTTACTGCTGCACTTATTGTAAGTCTCTGGATAAGAGCATCAGCAACGGAGACAAAACTTCTGAACTTCTGATTGAAGACCTTATTTGTGCAACAGCCAGGAATATTTGTGTCATATTTTATCAGAGTTCTGTGGCTTTGAGTGTTGCAGTCCTTACTGTTGGCTCCATGTTATGTTCATGAACTAGGAATTCAAGCTTCTCTTCTCTTTCTACTGTTACACTCATTCTAAACTGCTCCAGATAAGAGTGTCAGCGTAGGGCTGGGAGATATGGTTGAAATCAATATCACGATAATCATAAGGATTTTTCTCAATATCAATATATATCATGATATGGTTCATGTATGCAAAATCACGTTAAACAATCAAATTAATGTTCATCTCATTGAACCAAATGGTAGGTGTGATGTCAAACAAAACAGAAATATGAGAGTTTTTAAGTAAAATTTGCTTGTCATCATCAATTCAGACAGCAGAAAAGTGTGTCACGATATCAAAATATCTTCATATCATCACGATATGATTCCACTGAAAGACGATAATAATATTGAATTATCACCCAGCCCTATGTCAGCGAAATGCCTGAAACGGAAACTGTAAATGAATCTCACCTCTGCTCCAGAATACTTGTTGGTCCGAGTCGCCAGGTCGTCCACACACACATCTTCAGCCACGGGCATGCTGCGGAACTGCAGGGAAAATATCTCCCGTCGCGTCGGAGCGTCTGGAAGAGGAACGTAGACGATCCGGTCGAGACGCCCCGGACGCATCAGAGCCTGCGGGACAGAGAGGAGCGAGATGTAAAGGATTTACAAATATATGAATAACGATCAAACCCAAGTGTGTCAATCAAGGCTTACTCATTGATGTATAGCATTGTCCCTGCTGCAAGATAAACACACCAGCTTCACTTGCACTGACACATTTTAGGTGACCAGGCATGGAAATTCCAGTATTTTATGAGAAATGATTAAATAAGACCTACTGAAACTTTGAACACTGAAACTGGGATTTCATCCTCGCATAAAAAACAAGGTGACTTAATTACAGACAGGGACAGATGCCAACCTAAAAGCTGCTCTTTAAAACAAATACATAATTCCACAGTCTGAAAATGATAAAATAGAAAATATCTGTATCCCCTATCCCATAGATTCTTCCCCTGCTTGCTCGAAAATGCTATTATCTTGAACTTAAAAAAAATCCCTTTAGCTCTTACTTCTCATTTTCTTTCCTAGCACTTTGTTTTTGCAAGAATAGTGTCAGGACACTATGGCTCTGACCTTTGACCTCCTCACTACCAGCTGCTTGTTACATTGGTGATCAAGGAATTGAAACGTATTCCAGCATTAATTGTATGTCACTCTAGAGAGGAGCATGAGCCAAACGCGTAAAACTGCAAAATGTGAAATGTAAGTTTTCCGCTTCCAGCAGTCAGCGTGGAGACGATGTTGACGTTATCTGATAAACCCTCCACTTCCTACAGATCACATCTCCATGACCCCAAAACAGTCCTTGAGTACCCAAAGCTGCCGCTGTCTCGCTTGTCAGACGTCATTAAGTGGCAGGCGCCTCTCCAACACAGACAGGCAGACGGACGGACAAATACGCCTTGTCTCCATTAGCTCTTTTCAGCCAGGCCTGGGCAAGCTGTGGTGTGGTTTGGTTTGGTTTGGTTTGTGTATCCATGCCGATGGAACGAAGAAAATAGTAGGTTTACCAATAATTGTAAATAGGCGAAAAAGAGTGAGAGACTCGTTTTTTATATATTGTCAGAATCTGCTTTGTCAAAGTCCTGTCCTGTCGCCTATTTACAAATATTGATAAACATACTTTTCTTCTTCTTTCTTCTTTTCTTCGTTCCATCGGCACAAGTTTCCTCCAACCGGATTTCGTTGTTACACTTGTTCAAACTGAAAGGTTTAATAAACATAAAGAAAGTGATTCACTTAACCACAATTCAGCCACAGGACTATTTTTTTTTAATTCACTGTCAGAATCTGCTTTTCACACTGTTGGCAGCGAATGGAGAGAGAAAAAACACAATTCTCCAATCTCCTCTACCGGAGCAACAGATAACAGAGAATCGCTGATTTGGGGGTTTTATCATGGAGAAAGATACACAACCCAAGGTACTACCAAAGTTCAACAGCACTTTAAAACAGAGTGCTGCACAGTACTTTCCCACAGTATACGCGAAACATTATACGTAGCACATTATATTAATTTATAAAACATATCGATAATGTGAAACGCAGAGTATGTGAACTGCAGAATTTGTGAAATGCAGAACGCTCAGCTGTGGCGCGACCAGGTTTTGGCCCCGGCTGCAGAGACAGAGGAGACGCTGGCCGGGAGCCAGGCGGGCCGAAACCAGCGGGGCTAAACCCCGGCCCGGCCGAGACGAGACGAGGCAACAGACACACACAGACAGACGCAAGCCGTGCAGGAGGTCATGTCAGGAGCGATCAGTGAAGGTTGGAGGGGCCGGACCCGCAGCCTTTGAACTCTTGTTTACACAGTTATCACATTATAGCCATTCCAGCTAGTCTGCATGCACCAGGTAGCTTTCAAGTCTGACAGCTTCCGTGTTTTCCTCTGTATACACACACACACACACGCTAAGAACATGTACAGTATGTGGTCCTGCTCTGCTCGATGTCGGGTGGGGCACGACGCTCATGGTGCAATCGCGTTTGGCACTTGATCAGCTGCTTCCGGGATGAAAAAATAAATAAATAAATAAAATGTAGTGAGTAGAAAGTATGGATTTTTCTTTTGAAATGTAGTGAGTAAAAGTAAAAAGTCTTAAGTGAAAGAAAAACTTGAGTAAAGTACTGATACTTGAAAATCTTACGCAAATACCCACTTAAGTACAGTAACTTAGTATTTTTACTTTGTTACTTCCCACCTCTGGGTTTGTTTCCCACTGGAGACATCCATATAAAAAAAATAAATAAATGCTATCATGGGACTACTAGGCGCCTTGGATAAAAGCGTCCACCAAATGGCCTGAGTGATGTCACACCTTGCGTCCATCTGCTTTCAAAATGTGCAGGGAAGCAAATTCTTTTTTAAGGTTTTCAGGTTTTTTTCTGGACAAACAACTCCCATTCATGTCAAATGGGCGATAACGGTTTTCCTGCCTTTCCCCCCCCCTCTCTGCTTTTTTGTATTCCTGATCACATCCCTGTGTGTGGAACATGAGAGGATGGAAACTGGAGACAAACACAGGTAGCTATCCTTAGGTAACCACAACAGAGCCGTGGCTGACAAAAGAGCAATGGATCATGAGAGGAAATGTTCTTTTTTTTTTTTTTCACCTCCCCAGATTCTTCCACTCTGGCTGTGGTTGATGAGCCAATGGTACAAATGGACAGAGAGGAATAACGTCACTGTAATTCAAAGGCTGGGAGGGAGATGCGCTGGGGGAGATGGACCGGTCTGAAGGCCACGGCAAGAAAAGATAAGTAATAAAGGTTCAAGTGATGGTGGGGGGGGGGGGAGAATTTCACAAGATCTGGAACAAAAAAACAAAACATGTCGGGGTTGCTTCTTCGTCACTGTTCTTCCCACAGGGGGGTGGGTAAAGGGGGGTGGGGGCAGTCTGTGGTTGTTTGTCGCTGCAGGTCGGGCCAGTCGCGGCGGTGTGTATTCCACTACTCTGTGGACGTGCCAGGGACACTTCCTGAGTTGCTCTCCCTGGAAGTATCTGGCGGCTGCATGCCAACGCAAACCTGCTGACCCCTGGCTAAAAAACACACACACACACACACACACAGACAAACACTCACACACACACACACACACACACACACACACACACACACACACAAACGTTCAGACGTAAGCATGCATGCAAGCACACGCACACAAAAATGCACAACTCCACGAAACATTCTTTTAATGTCAGCACCATTTTGCTGGCGTTATCATTGTTTTTTTCTTCCTAGTTGCCCGCTACTTTATCAGCCGTTAATTCTCTCTTGCACACATAATGAAGAGGTGCCCGAAGCTTCCAGGCGCTCGGGCTCCAAGGGTTCCAAGGCGCTCCCAAAAAACAGAGCCGACCCTCAGCTTTGAGACTGCTAAACTCATCTGACTGCCCTGGAGGGAAAGAAAGGCCTTTTTTTTTTCTTTCCTCTCAGCGAGAGCAGGGGGCCCATCCATCACTTAACAAGATACACTTCCTGTTCTCAAGGATCCGGGGGTGGAGGCAGGAGGAGGAGGAGGAGGGGGAGGAGGAGGGGGAGGTGGTGGTGGTGGAGGGGGGGACCCCGAAAGACAAATACTTGGCTTGGCATGTCGGGCAAGCGTTGACGGGCTCTTTTCGTAACGGCATCATTCCACCTGAAGTCTTGGCGCGACTGGCAGAAGGCGAGAGAGAGGGAGGGAGGGAGGGAGGGAGAGAGGGAGAGAGGAGAGGACAAAAACAGCTGGACCAAGGGACCCAGACAACCCACTTGAAAGGGCTACAGGCACAAAACCCCACAAACAAACACTGACAAGTGGTGTGGGAAGACAGGAACCCACCGTCTACCAAATGTAGTTGGATAAATTCTGTTTTTCTAGAGTCTGCATGAGGGATTGCATCCACCTTGCTGCACCACTAAAATGATAGGCATCATTACACATGAGCCATTAGTAATTAGAAATGCCCCTAGGTAAGAAATACCAACTAGCTATAAGTCAACATTGAACTAACGCTGAGTGAGTGTGTTCTAGTACTTTGCTTAACAAAATTGCAAACAGTGCGATGGTGAGAAAGTTTTCATTCGAGTCAGAAAAACAAGCAAGGCCTACGTCGGATCAGTCAAGCTGATCAAAACACACAGAGAGAGAAAAGAGAGAGAGAGAGAGAAAAAAAAAACCTCATCCGCTCTCTCCGCGCCAAGTTTCACTGCCGATAACAACAGTAATCATTCCAGGCATTGCGATCCTCCTCAAGAAGTGATTACCCCCTAATGACAGACGACTTCCTATCTGCGAAGGCCAGTACCTCTCCCTAACCAGTGAGGAATGCTGGGAATCTTCTCCTTGGAGCGTTGTTGTGCTGCACGCATTCTTGGCCGGCTTCAGTCCGACCTGCTCTCAGCTACGTCTACAAACTGTTTACAAACTGACGCCCCCGCAATTCAGGTGTCTTATTCTTAGATCCAAGCCTCGACATGGCGTGGGTAAACCGGGATCAGATCTACTTTGCTTCACACAATCCTTCCAAAACAAGAGAAACATGATAGGAAAGACTGGGGTCATGATACCAAGCACAATGACTCAGTTTTTCCCCACACCGTTGGTGGAATATCTACTATCTCATTTCTTTGAAGCTCTATTTTCTGTCTTGCTCTTTCTAATGCGCACTTCACCAGGAGGAAGGATGGCTGGCTGGCTGGCTGGCTGGCTGACTAACCGACTTGCCTAAGGAGACATGAGTTGACTCTGTTCCCTGCCTGAAGGCATTTGCTGTATGTGGTTTCCTAACCTGTCAGTCCACAATCCGCAGAGTCCTGGGTGAGTCACAGCGACTCGGAGATGGGCCACACTGGATTTATGCAGAGCACATACAAAACAAAAAAGTACAGAGAGCAATGCGAACTAAAAGCTGACAAGGGTCTACCTCCAGGATTCAGGTTTGGGAAATTAATACCAGCCACTAGCCAAATACTGGCAAATTTTGGCCATGGTTGATAAGTTTGTCGACTCTACCAACCACTTTTAGGCAGGTAAACAACCATCTTTGGGGGTTCCTAGTTATTGTAAAAATCTAGTTGGCTAGTAAAATAGTGAAAATGGCTGGTGAATTTTTGGATGCACCAGCCACTGTGGCCAATGGACCAAAAAAAGTCCTGTCTTCATAGAGTTCTCAACCATTCCCCTTGTTGAGGTTGAAAATTCTTGTGACTCCAATGCACTACCAGTCCAAAGTTTGGATACACCGCATTTTTCTTTATTTTTTACTATCTTCCACATTTTAGAATAATAGTAAAGACATCAAAACTATGAAATAACACAAATGTAATTATGCAGTGACCAAAAAAGTGTCAAAACAAATTCAAACTATCTTATATTTTGCCAGGCATTGCAATTTAAGCATAAGCCTTTAGATCAAAATGGCTTTAAGATAATGAAAAACATTCATATCAACATAATGCATTCAATCAGGTGTGTCCAAACTTTTGACTGGTAGTTAAAAAGACAAAAGGCATGAAACTGTGTCTTAAACTTCATGTCAGGGCCCTAAATAGGGAACAGAAATCCTAAGGAGACTCTCGACCCTGTTAGGGGAAAACCTGGTCTCGTCTCTTTTTCTGGGCCTTATGATTGCACACACATTGGCTTGTGCCTGCTGCAGATTTATGCAGCCTTCTGGAGAGTTTTACAGTCCAAACCCTTCTAAAAAAGATGATGACACAGTTCTGATCGAGGCCGGGCGGCGGGTTCAGAGGGACACCAGACCTGCTTTATGTCACCACTGACTTTGCTGTGGGAGAGGATCGGAACAGGGAGAGAGAGAGAGGGAGAGAGAGAGAGAGAGAGAGAGAGAGAGAGAGAGGGAGAGAGAGAGAGAGTAAAATAGAGAGCATAAGGGAGGGGAGGGGGCAGGAGCAGTTGAGAGAGGAGAGAGGGATGAGAAGGGCAGAGGGAAAGAGAGAGGGAGGGAGAGAGAGAGAGAGCAGAGAGAGAGAGAGAGAGAGAGAGCAGAGTTGGCAACCAGTCAAAAACATGAGAGGCTTTCACTCTGGATTTTGCCCTTGAGTCAAACTTGCATCCGGCAGGCGAGGCCACCGTGTCCAAGAACCAAATTACTCTGGCGCTGTTAACCCCCTACTGTCCCACATACTCTGCACAGCCAGGAGGAAGGGAAGGGAAGAGCTGCAGTCCAAAATGACACATGAACCTTTTTTAATAAGTGACACCTGCTCTTCAGCTTTTGGCATAGTAAGGTTACTCATTTTGCATTAAAAAAAAGGAAAAAAGTTGGGAAGTTTTTAAAGATATTTTCCTACAAAATACAAGAATTGAATGATGTTGAGTTTCAGGTGATATTTTTCTCCTAAAAATGGATTTATAGTGTTTTGCAGTGAAACCTCTCAAGTGTTTAGCTAACACGAGTCTCCTGTGGAAATCTTTTGAACTTTTTTTGGAGTTGTAAAAAAATGGTTTATCTTTTCCCCCCCCTTGTTCCGCAATATAAACTGACTTTCTCTCTCTCCCTGTCCCAAGCTTTGGCCGAGTATTACAGGTCATGAACGATATCACATTTAGGTCATCTACTATATCCAAAGTGCTTCACAGAAACATGAATGCAGGTTTTTTTTTTTTAGCATGAGAAATGGGCCCCTAACCCTGGCAGTGTTAGTACCATGCTCTACCCACTGAGCTGTACAAGACCACAGAGGAGAAGACTGCCAAAACACTCCAATGTCTCCAATGCAAATCAACTTGTTTCAAGTGATACTGCCGGAGTGAGCCACCTTATTTAAAGATATTGCCAGTTGTTTCAAGAAAATCAGATGAAACTGCATTGAAAACAAGTGGATCTATCTTATACCACTGGAAGATGTTTCACTTAAGGAATATACTTAAACATTTTTCAGTGAAAGAGAGAGAAGATACTAAGTTTATACAGTTTACAACAGTTTCTATGTGATAATGTGTAAAAAAAGCACAAAATATTCTCGCTAAAAATTCAGCCAATGTCCTTTTGTTGCTCATTAACCCCGACTTGTCTTCTGTCTCTGTTCACTGTGTAATAAAGCAGAAATGCAGTCAAAAACACTTGTATTTTATTTTTGTTGTTTTGTGTTAGGTGTAAGAGTGTGTGTGTGTGTGTGTGTGTGTGTGTGTGAAGGTGTGGATGTGTGTGTGTGTGGGTGGTGTTGGTGGGTTTAGGGTCGTTATGGAATTAGATGTCACACCTCTTTTACCTTTTATGGAGGTGTGTGTGTGAGCATGTGTGTGTGTGTGTGTGTGTGTGTGTTTGAGGGTCATGATCATATGGAGACCAGGTGAAGGGGCTGAGGCTGGGGGAAGGAGGGGGAGAAGAAGTGGCAGCAGCTGTGTTGCAGTCCTTTGGGTGGGGGGGGGTGATGTTTTGTGGGGGTCTGTGGGATGGGATGTGGGGGGGCGGGGGGTGGCGGGTGGCGGGGGGTGTAGTGCTAACACCCCCACAGCTGCCCTGGGGGCCGCAATAAAGTCCCCCCGAATCTGTCAAAACAACCCCGACTGCTTGGCCCTCGCACCTCTGCGAAAATAAAAATGGCCACTGCCAAAAAAAAGTCGTCTTATTTTGATAGGAGAAGGTGGGCAGCGTGTGTGTGTGTGTGGGGGTGTGTGTGTGTGTGTGTGTGTGTGTGTGTGTGTGTGTGTGTGTGTGTGGGAAGGGTCGTCCGCCAAACCCCCCCCCGCAAAAAAAGAGGTGAGGAAAAGCAGAGGAAATTAGGCCGAGGCCATGTTGAAATGTCGACTCATTGGAGCCCGAAATAAAAAAGCAGTAAAGCGGCTGCCATAAAATACATGTATGTTTGCTTTACAAAGAGCCGTTTCCTGCGAGCTGTCCGCAGTTCGCAGTTTAATTCTACGGGGCCTTGCGTTCGGTGTAAACTCGCCGGGTCTGGTTTCCATAATCCGCCCCGGGGCCTGTAAGAGCACCCGCCGGCTCTCTCTGGTCGAGCCGTCGCCCCGGACCGAACGGCGGAAGCGATGGCCGATCCTCTCTTCTTCTTCTTCTGATTCATTTGTCTCTCCCACCTCTCTCTCTCTCTCTCTCTCTCTCTGTCTCTCTCTCTGGGCTTCTTGGCCGACACAGGACATGCTTTCAGTGCCACCGCCGCCCTCCTCCCTTGTTACTGTCTCCCTCTTTTACAGTACTTGCATTCTTCTGGTGTGTGTGTGTGTGAGTGTGTGTCTGTGTGTGTATAAGTGTGTATGTGGAAGGGTGAGCGGGTGTGTATTGGCGATGAGGGGGTGTAAAAGGGCCTCTGAATTTCATTTAACAAGCGGAAGTCCAACGACAACAAGCAGAGCTGATGTAGGGGTGTGTGTGTGTGTGTGTGTGTGTGTGTGTGACTTCACAGTAAATGTGCCTTCACAGCTGTGCATGGTTACAGACAGCTCCTTGCCACCCCCCCCTCCCCTCTTTCTCTCCCTCCCATCAATCCTTCCTTCCTTCCTTTCCTCACCCTTGTTCGCTTCACACACACTCGGCCTCCTGTTGGGGACACCAGCACCGTTATGGTTACACACACACACAGCTGGGAGCTGCCCACTGCAACCACAGTCCTCTACTGGTGGCCACTGAGCGGCTCCACTGGAGTGACTGGGGGTTAGATGCCTTGCTCAAAGGCAACTGATTGACATTCTGTTAGACATGCAGTGTCTCTAACCTCCTCCTTGTTTCTAACATCTGTTTTAACATGTTTTGTGATCAGCAAGATGGAAATCATTCATAGCTCCTTGGTGTTTGGTTGTAATTTATTTTTTGTGAAGAGACAGAGCTGAATACTTGATAAACAGTGAGCAAATAAAGGCAAGTGAGGAGTCAGAGAGCACTGGTTCAGTGGCACCTAACCGCAATATAGCAGGTAAACTCAGGCCACATCCACACTAATAAGTTTTCGTTTTAAAACGATGCTTTACGAAATAATTTCCGTCCATACTAACATGCTTGACTGGGCATGCGTGTGCCGGTGTAAACAGGAAGCAGATTGTCTACTCTGCAGTTGGTTGTTTAGTTGCAGAAAATACTACGGAGGAAGAACAGCAATGGCGAAAAGTACAACCAGAGATTTCTTTGCTTGGACTGACGACGAGGTGGAAATGTTACTGAAAGTAGGTAGTCAAGGCTGATGTTGTTTGTTTTCTTCCGGAAAAGGGTCATGTGATAGGGGAGTGACGAATCAGGGAAGGACAAGTCGTGACTGATAAGACCCAATCAGGAAGCGAACGTGGGCGTCTGCGTCATCGTTTTCAAAAGTCTCCGTTTCCGCCCATTCGGACTAAAACTCAATCCCGGAGTTTTCGAACTAAAACGGGGTCAGCAGCGTTTTCAAATGTCTCCGTTTTAGAGGTCGGAAAAAGGCCGGAGTAGCGTGGACGCTAGGCGTAAACGTAGCAAAAGTTATGCCTTTTAAAACGAAAACATATTAGTGTGGATGTGGCCTCAGAGAAAACTGGACTTTGACACAGACTGCTGTCCCATAATGATCTAAATACTGTTTCAGAGGCTTTTCCATCCTGACAAGAATAAACTGAATTCTAATTTTTCTCATTTTGGCATGGAAATGGTCAAATGTTAAGATGTCATATGTATATCAGCACAGAATATTGACTATTGGCAGCTTCAATACAAAATTATCAGTATCAGGCTCCAAAAATTGGATGGAACCCTTTTATTTACTTAAACTTGAGGCCTATATGCTGCAAATATTTGTTTCACAAAGAAGGTTTTAGAGCTAAAAAAACCCCCTCAGTCTTATATTAGAACTATTTTAAATTAAATTATCTCATAATCCCCTGGCGGTCCTGACCCTCAAATTGAGAACAACATGGAAAAGCCTCGGATGGATGGGAAATATCTTCCGCTCCCACTTACTAACTGAAGTATAAAACTGAGGTTAAATTCTTGGCTGTAGGCAACGAGTGGCACTCTCCTTAACTGCAGCCCCACCCAGATACATGCATGCATGCAAAATACACACACGCACACACACAAGCGCACACACACACACACACACACACACACACACACGCACATATGCACACAGTCTCTGTTGACGGCACACAGAAATGCAGACAGACACCCCTCCCACCCACTTCACACACACACACACACACACACACACACACACTGCCCCCACTTTCCCCCCAGAGGCAGACTGCAGGTGCCAGGCCCACCTCGGGGTCCCTGCCGGGCTCTCGTTAGGCCTGGTGCCATTCAGGCGGCTCCTAACACGCAACCCTGAGCGCATTGTGTTTCTCCGACAGCCCTTGTCCTCCTCATCCTCCTCCTCCTCCTCCTCCTCCTCCTCTTCCTCCTCGCTCTCATGTAGTGTTGAAAAAAAAAGGAAAAAGAGGAGGACTTCTGGGATTATTGCTCTGAAAGCTTTTGACAGTGCTAGAGCCGGGATTCACCTTGCTGTTACAGCGGTTTTAGGACAAAGGAAAACTAATTAAGAACGCATCAATCAATTTTTATGTTAGATCTCATCAGCATTACACGATGCTCAGATATCTTAGTGTTTTCTAAGACATAAGCTGACACCTAAAAACAAAATGGTACAATGCTCTTCCCCAAAAACCTTTTTTTTGTGTTTGGAAAATATGAGAATCAAACTTCACCTTGTAAAACTCCTTTCAAAAGCTGATTTCACAATGATATACTTCTGCCTTGCACACCATAAAAAGACTCCAAACTACCCTGTTGTAACATTATTCCCATTAGGCCTACATTGCATTACGCTATTTGAAAGGCTGTTGTAAGGTGCAACAAACCTTTGATTCAACTTCAGTTATGCACGCAGCCTAAAGGTCAAAGTTCAAATAAGGATTTTGACTATTACTCTGTATCATAGCAAGGCAAGACTGCCATTCTCACACTAAATAAAATGCACCACTACAGAAACTCTCATCACTATTATCACTATCATCATGGGGTTAAATTAGGTTAGCCAATACAGTTTATTCTTTTAAATCTCTTTTAAAAACATATTCTTATAAAAAAGAGGCCTCTTAATGTATCCTAATAACTTTTTCTGTTCACTTACTACATTCCTTTAATCTTCTTACAGCATATTTAAACAAAATGTCCTTTAAATATCATGTTGTGTATGGCTTCTCTGGTTTCTGTATGGTTTAGTTCCTTCACCTGATTACAACTGTACTGCTTGCTCTTACCTTTGTTTTATTCCTTTTCTGTATCCAATGTTTTACTGTTTTTATTTTATTTTTTCTAATTATTTTATTGTGAAGCACCTTGTAGCCTTGTTAAGAAAGGTGCTATATAAATAAAGTTTATTATTATTATTATTATTATTATTATTTATTATCATGACATTTTCACCAGCGTCACCATCAGCACCATGATCAACGTTACCATCTGTACTATTATCACCACCATCATCATGAGGCCCAGGTCAGTGTGCTGCCATGGTGGAGGGGAAGAAGTCACCACCACTTCCTCAAAGCACACACACACACACGCACACTCACACTCACACACACACACACACACACACACACACACACACACACACACACAAGAACCTCTTAGCGACGCCCCTCTGCGCTTACACACAAAGGCTTTACATTAAGGTATGTGCACCCACACACACACACACACACACACACACACACACACACAGACACACACACAGACACACACACAGACTTGAACGCTCACATATGCTCCCACTCACAGATACTTACGAAAGAGACAAACATAAACAGGCGCGTTGCTGAGTGACAGGGCCGACTCGGCCGGATCGGTTTCCACTTCCGTGAAATCTAAACATTAGCTTGTTTACCCTCACCCCAAGCTGAGCCCGGGCCGGGGGCGAGGGGTGTGTGTGTGTGTGCTGCGTCTTCATATCGGTGTGTGTGTGTGTGTGTGTGTGTGTGTGTGTGCAGAGAGACAGAATATGGGGGACAAGGTGAGGAAGAGAGTGAGACAATAACACAAGGTGGGGAAAACAAAGAGAGGCATTACAGATAGCAAAACTCTCTCTCCTCCCTAATCCCTCCATCATGATGTCAGCCATGTCGCCTTTCGCACAGCTGGTTGTTTCCACTGTCAGCGGAGTGTAAATAGTAAGAATTAATAACGCTGCCATGCTGACAGACATGAGGACAGATTTGCAGCATCGCCAAGGTGTTAACTGCGGCCCTGATGTGAAATTACAGGACTTTTTCACGACTTTCCATCACTAACTCACAACTCTTCCATGACGTAAAAATCAGATTCTTCCCTGCTTTGTTAATGTTGCTGTTTTTTGTTTTTTTTGAGGTCAGGACATTTCAATAGGGGTAAACATCTAGTTTCCACTCCAGTTTGGGCTGAAAACCATCATCTAAATGCAATGAACGTATGAAACAAGTTGGAAAATACAGTCTGGTATATTCCTGTACAGTGATTCCTTTGTAAAAAACCCTGATATTCCCTGATTTTCCCTGTCTGGAATACTATTCTCAAAATTCCCTGAAATTCCAGAAATTGATTGACCAGTGGGAACCTTGATCTCTCCCTCCATCACTCCATCTAGGGAGAGTTAAACCTGTTCAGGAGTGGGAAAACAGGGGCTATGGGGGGAACTAGACTGTGAAACCATGTCAACAGGATCAATAAAAAAAAAAAAAAAAGATGATTCTCATTTGGTATATGTTGTAATTTGTCTGCTTTAGGGAGGCATCATAGAGAAATGTCTTTGACCATTATGGAAGTAGGGTTAGGGTTAGGGAGTCCAGTTTCCACTATAGTTGGGCTTGCTGTGGTTAAAAACAGTACAAACCTGCATCTAATGTAAAATACATTCTGATATATTCCTGTTAAGTGACCCATTTGTAAAATTCCCTGATATTCCATAACTTTCCCAGAGAATTTATCAAATTCCCTGATTTTCCCTATCTGGAATCCACTTCTCAAAACTCCATGATATTCCAGAGATTCCCTGACCAAAGCCCTGACGTAAGCATGTGATTTTTTTTGCGTTATCCTCGATCTTTTCGAGATCCATTTACGACGCACACACACGATAAGAACTGCACGCTAAATGTAATCTTCAACATCACAGCAATTAGCCGCCTAGTGAGAGAGATAACGAGAGAGAGAGAAAGAGAGAGAGAGAGAGGGCGGGAGGAAGGAAGAGAAGAAAAAAAAAAAAAATCCCCCACCCAGCATGTGAAAACCTGTGTCAGATTTCGCCATAGACAAGGTCACCCTCTCTTGGCCTCGCCTCAATGCCCCGGCTCGGTAACCGGATCCGGCGCGGGACGGCGACAAACCTGTTTTTGTCACAACGGAGATGCCCACTTGGTTTACATGCCCATTGTGTACACAACACCTCTACCTTAATTCCCCCCCCCCTTTCTCTTTTACCGTGAACCTCCCCCTTACCTGAGAAGGGACGCTGTGTAATTATGCACAGCTGTAAGCCCTCCCCCTACACACACACACACACACACATGTGCACACAAACACACACCGAAATAAAAAAAAAAAAGTCCCACTTCCTGAGCCAAAGCATCATCATTGGAGTTATGCTGCACAGCCAAGCTAACACTTGGTATGTTTGTAATTGTGCAGACTATCAAACTGCACAGTAATCCCTACCAGCTGCCTCCCTCACTCACCCATCCACCCTCCACCTCCCCCCCCTTTCAGCGAAACTGTAGCTGCAGCTCTGAGTATGTTTTCCATGGGCCCTGGTGGATTCATCCTGTTGACAGCGCCAAGCCTTTTATGCATCGAAAACACAGTATTCCCTTTCAGGTGGAGAGACGATGGAAGGGAGAAGGGGAGCGGGGCTGTGGGAGGCAGCGGTGGTGGTGATGGTGACGGCGGGGGAGCCAAGGACAGTCCCCCTCTACGGACTCCAAAACTTCAAAATCTTGGTCCTCATCTCTTAAAAAAAAAAAAAAAAAAAAAGTGAGAGACAGAGAGCGAGAAGGGAGGGGAGAGGAGGGATCAAGAGAAGAAGAAGGAGAAGTAGGAGAAGAGGAGGAGGGAAGGAAGAAAAAAAAAAAAACAACGGCACAAAGGAGTGCGTAATTAAGACAGGAAATGGGAGAAGAGAGGAGGGCTCTGGGGGCTTTCAGAAAGAGGCTGGCCGGGGTCGCTTTTCCAGAGAGCGGAGGAGCGGGGCCGATACCCGAGCCGTCTGAATGGAAATCAGATAATCTGTTAACACAAGGCATGGCCCAGATCCTGCCTGCAGACTGACATGGATAGGCCAGTTCCTGTTCCAATCCGCTGCGGTGGCACACAGTGTTGCCAAGGCGACTGGCTGTTCCGGCCAAACTTTGCCTCTCTCCGAGCCGGCGGCGAAAAACGACAGGTGGGGCTGCGAGGCGGGTAGAAGCAGTTAGTAAAAAAAAAAAAAACCCAAGCTAGCGGCTCAGCGCTGAAACGACACAGTGAGAAATTAACACCAGCCACCGGCCAAACTAAATGCTGCTGAGCTCTGGCAGTGGCTGGTAAGTTTGTCTCCTCCTTCAGCCACTTTGTCGGGTAACCAAAAGCCGTTCGGACCTGCCTGTCTACCCGCTGGACTGGTGAAATTGTGAAAGTGGCTAGTGAATTCTCAGATCCCTTAGCCACTGGAACCAATGGGAAAAAGAAACAGTTGGTTTTCTGCCCTGCAATGTGATGAGCTGTTGCCTTGATCAATGGCCGGGTGCTACTGTTGCTAACTAACATTATTATCACCATCTGGCTTTGTGATCACATTTTTAGCACCTTTTCTATGATCTAACTCAAACACGTTCTACATTTACACAGCCCTGGAACTCCAGAAAACACCTTTCCCAGCCAAATTCAACAGTCTCTCTTTTCCGCTTCCACAAATAGTGGATTTTACAACTTTATGCTCATTTACATTTTTGTGTGCTTTGTCACTGTATCATTTGCTGTTGCACTTAAAAGGGCCCGAGCCGACTGATCTACCCAACAGCGGTGTTGGTCCCAATGAGGTGTCGGGATCAAACTCTCCTCGGCCTCGGCAGGTGGCCCGCAGCACCATAAAGCTGTTATTTACAATGGCTTGAACAACTTTATAGATTCCCCTGGAGGTGAACAGGAGGCCACAGCTCTAAATCAAGGCTGGCTAAAGGTAGCTGTTTCAACCCTCTCCCACTCCAAACTACATTCATATTTTAAGAGTGGTGACTTAACAGCGAGAAGGAACAAATCTCTGGCAATAAAGCCCCACCACTTGACCCGCGTTGTTTCCCAGCCTCCTCTTTGATTATCAAATATCTGAGAATGAGGAGAAGAAAAAAAAAAAAAAAAAAAAAAAAAAAAAAAACCCACCTCCTACAGGACCTCCACCTCTGCTCCCACTTCAAGAGCAAGGCGGCGCGACATGCAGCGGCGTACCGCGGCTCAAACTTCCCCTTCCTCTTGAGGGGAAGCCATTTTATTGTGTTCCACTGAGATAATTGCCAATCCTTTAAATGAAAGGGTTTTCTCAGTGCTCTGGTAATTACTAGATACGCAGCAAGGGTCTGGTGAAGGGGGGGGGGGGGGGGGGGGGGAAGGAGAAGAAAACATGACAGGCAGGTATTAAAATTCAATGGGCGGGGCAGGAAGGAAGTTGAGAGAGGGATGTGTTGAAACAGAGAGAATGAGGGAGGGCCGGAGGGAGGGAGGGAGGGAGGGAGGCATGCTGTGCACCAGGACTGCTGCTGTAGCCTCCGTTTGGGGTTGAGGAAGGACATGTTTATGGTCTGAGGGTTGGGTCTTTTTTTTTTTTGATCCGGGTAAGCAATCCTGTGCCAAGTGCCAAAGACACATCTGCTCCTGGGCAATCCTTTGCAGTGGTAGGTGATTTATGTGGTGATCGCTGACCTCTTTTCCTAAATCACTGATCTTTTTTTAGGAACTTCCCATCAGATTCGGAGCAGCTGAGCTGAGCTGAATAATTCTTTCAGATAGCACAAATTACATACTGTGCTTCCTACTCGGTGCATTAAGCGACGTCTCTCACCGATGATGGAGAGATTGGAAACCAAAGCAAACTGCAACGGCACACACAGTTATACACCTCAAAGGTTTCTTGGTAAACTCGTACAGTTTCACATTACAGCTTTTGTGAATCACCTCAGGTAAAGACACACAGGCCAACGGTATAATTGCGGGGTACAGCTGTTCGCATTACGAACTTATTAACTATTGCTGTTTCACGGCCTGTTGAAAGCAGAGATGAAAGATATATACACGGAAGATAATTTTGAGATTCTAATGATAAACGACAAAAAACAAAACAAAAACATGATCAAAAGATCAAAGGATATATGATATACACAACACTAGCTAAATTGTCTTTTCACTTTGTTAATGATTTCACTTCCTTTTTAAAACAGCTTTGGTCAGGACAGTTTTAGATTTGCAAAGGGAGGCAGTTCTACAAACGGATAACAGAGAAGCAAACTGAGCTTTGGGCTTTTCACATTGGGGATTATGCAGGACTTGCATGGGTATTGTAGGAATGATGACTATGAACCACAGTAAGATGAGATTTGAGATATCCAGGGGCAGCGCCATATATAACATCATACATATGTACAAATGTAGAATCAGAGATGTGAAGTGGGCTCCAGAGGAAGAGGGTGGATTTGCTATGTAGTTTTTATGCATACTGCAAAAGCGTGAGTCTGCCAGTGTCAAATGAGTTCCTACAGTTGTCCAAATTAAATGAGCTCCTACAGCGCAGTGCAGTTGTCCCACAGTGTCGATAGCTACGTCTGTCTGTCTATCTAGGCCTATCGAGTGATGTTTTTACATGCCATCAGGGATCATTTACATACTTTCCCTTGCGGTCCCCGACCCTGGAGAATGGCCCTCCAGATGCCCAAAGAGGCCCCAGACTTGTCAAAGGATCGCCTGTTGAGGGGCTGCTGACCTGGTGGAAAAGGTGTGCTCTTAGCTTGTTATGTGACAGGGAGGGGAGACAGGCCACAGGAGGGGTGAGGAGGGGGGGTCAAGGCGCAAAACAATAGCCCCACTCAAGACGGGAGAGCCCATCAGTTAAGTGTGTTTTCCTGCAATTTGAGAAAGTGGAATCTGGTCAAATTGGTGTCCTCTTGAGTTCCGATTGCATGAGTTATGTGAGGGGGGGGGGTACTGCCCTAATTGATACTTTCAACTCTTCCGAAAGAGGAGTGAAACCCTCGGTAGCGCTGAACGGCGGCATTCCAGGTCAGACTGGCTGTCTCCATGGCGACGGCCGGGGGGGGGAGGGGGCGAGCTCCCCGACAATCGCGGGGCGAGACTGGATGCTGGAAATGGATACGGAGTGACAGGTCAGCGCCACGAGCCACAAAACAGGCTGCAGCCACAAGGTCACTGGTCTGAGGCGGCTTAGGCATCCTCCACCCGAGCAGAGAGATGCGACAGCGGATTCGTCCAGGGGGTCGAGGGCCATGAGCGGCATCACAGCCACGGATATACTGGATATACTGAAAGCCAACACTGTGTTTAGTTATAGTTAATCAATGAGGTAGTGCTTGCAGTTGACCCAGACAAACTATAGGCTCAATCTAACATTCACTACAATTTACTTTTCCTGTTTCAAGCAACATAGGCTACGTTCTTCACTGCAGCTGAATTTAGAATTTTGTGAACAGATCTGATGTTTTCTGATCAGTGTGAACAGCAAAAAGCTTCATGAAGTTGAGACAACTGTTATCATTTTGATGCCCAGCGTTAGTATGGAGGACAACAAGAGAGAACAATGGAAAGAAAGCGAAATAGACAATTTATTTGGCATTTGGGTAGATGCCTCAATTCAGTCAAATTCAGATGTGATGTTGTCAGAAGTAACACTTGGTGCTCTTGTGGATTAAGAAAAAGTAGTGATGTCCTTTAGGTTTATAGGTGCTCATTGGGAACAGGAATCAAACCTGTAGAAAACTGAGATACTAGCTCTAAGAAGTGAGAAAAAAGAAACTCTTGAGCTGCATGCACAATGTCCAAGGCACTCTAAATCCAGTAAGGAGGGAAGACTAAAAGCTTGAAATTTGAAAAGGCTTTCTTGTCATGGCTTAGAGCCAACAGGTTTCCACCATAAGGTCTTCATCCGGGCAAGAAGGATGTTGGTATGGGATATGGGTTACATCCTAGAGTGGATATGAATAGTTATCCAAAAGAAATCTGATACTGTATGAACAGCAATTTGGTATTGAGCATGAAGACTACGGTTTGAATCTAGCCATAGTTTCATGTCCCTATAGACCAGTGGTGTCAAATCAGCCAACAGTATGCAGGTTTTCCATCCAATCAATCATTGCACCAGGTGATTTCACTAGTTAGTTGCTCCCTCTCTGCTTGAAGGTGTGTTAATCAGTGAAATCAGCTGCTGTAGTGGTTGGTTGGAAGGGAAACCCACAGGCTCTTGGCTCTCCATGGCACATGATTGGACACCACTGCTATAAATTAAACACAGTGGAACAAGACAACACTTGTTCTATCTGTAAAGGCCTGGGAAATACCACAATGTACTCTGTATGATACCTGGGTTTGCCAAGGAATATGTCTGTTTAACACAACTTGCAACATGATGTATGGACGTGTCTTGTAAGCTCATGTGGGCTGGGCAGCTAGAGTGCATGAAACTGAAATAAAATCAATCAATCAAACAGAGTTGACCCATCTACAGGAGGGATTTAGATATTTCTGAGTAATAATTGCAATATACGCAGTCTTATGTATTCAGTCGACTCAGCAACGCCCTGTTTGCAGAGACATATATCCTTCCTTTTACAAGGGGATATTATATTACAGTCTCCTGACCTTGGGTACACGGAGTGCAACACAACACCGCCCACCAGTCTATTTCTGTATTTGTCTTACAGTAAGCTACCGGTAATTGAATCATGCTCTCCAGGACTGCTAGACATGAATGGTGCTGCGGACGCAGTCAGACTTAGTCACAGCGGTTAAGAACAAGGCATGATCTTGCGGCTGTTGTGTGAAAGTCGTGTGACTCCAATTTTGGTTGTTTTCCCATGTCTTTGTTTTTATTACTTGAGTTGCAAGGCCTTCGCGTTCCAAGTTAAGTTCTATGACCCTGGAAATCAGGTGACCTAGTTAGGTGACTTTTTTTTTGTACCTCATTCATAAAAATGCTCTTTGACTTTGGTTCCTTTGTACTTATCTTTGGTTCCTTTGTACTTAGATCATTTTAAAGAATATGAAAACATATGTATTTAAAAGATATACAGTATATATATATATATATATATATATATATATAACTTGGATAGTGATAGAAATGAGTTGTATCCTTTGTTACACCAGAGAAAACAGAAGAAAGTCAACGTTACCCACTGATTTTGGCATCAAGATCAATTTTTCATGGCTCACAGCTTTTGTGTGTGGGTCTTTTGATAGATGAGACTCCAGAGGTTTACGTGCAAGATTCACCGTCTCACTGACACAACTGAAGCTTCATGCTATTCAGTGTTGCTATAACAATTTTGGGTGCAGTATATAGGTAATGCTGCTCGAAGAGACACAACAAAACAAGTAGGTTACTTAAATGCCAACACCAAAGTTTTGTGTACATCTCTGTATCAAACTGTGGTATAGAGCCAGCTTTTCTACCTCTGCCTGTCATGTCTGCTCTGTAAGAACTCCACAAACTAACCGCACCTCTGGTTGTGTAACAACTCCGGATCTAGGTGATTCCCTTTGGCAAGAAAACAACAACCCTCAGTTTCTAAAGATAGATAAACTGGTCTATTCGCATGCTGTCAACTGCTTAATCTCAAAACTAACAAACCACGAACTGAAAGTCACTGGCTTTCCAACAACAATCCTCTGCTCCTCCACCTAAGGTCAGTTCTGGAGCTACTAATTCACCTACCTGTGTCTTCAAAACAACTTACTAAACAGATTGACTGAACTAAATGAGTGTGAAAAAGCACAGGAAATGTTCACTAAGTAAGATGCTATAAGAGTAATGGTAAATAGCATTGGACTTTCTTATTATCTGACAAGGAGGTTATGTTTTTGCCTCTGTTAGTTTGTCTGTCTTGTCTGTCAGCGGGATCTCTCAAAAACCTATGAACAGATTTCCATGAAATTTGGGGGCCAGATAGGCCTTGGGCCAAGGAACAATTGATTACATTTTGTGGTGATCCGGATCCGGATTTGTGCCTCTCATTGATTATGGTTTTTCAGCAATAACTATGAAAGTAACAGACTTGATCCCAAATCCTAAGGATATATTTGTAGGGTCAAGAAATCAATTTCACGTTAAATTTATGTGATAGCAATGATGTTTTTGGGGTGTAACGGAAAGGAGAATTGTTCAGCATTGGAGGAGGTTTGCAGCAACGACCAATTTTTCCAAGATGGCATTCCCCAACCAAATGAGCCTTTTAGATCTATTTTGGGGGGCCCTTGGTATGAAAATAATGAGAACCCCTAGACAGCAGAATTCCCCCAATGCTGCAACTACCCAGCATTTCCCCATGAGGGTGGCGCAAACAGTGCAGCAGCGGTGCATCAAGCGTGGAAAAAGTGGGACTTCTTTGTTGGTTGCCATCTGTTTGCAATTTTGTGTAAAATCCATTCTAAGAGCAAAAGTCTTTTAAGATAAGGATCCTTTGGGCAAAACTTTCTCAGATGGGGGTCGCCGGTCTAATTCACGTCCATTATCTATATTTACGTCCTCTGTAGTGCTGTAGAGCAGTTTGTGGAAAAACCTGTTTGTAAAAAGCGTTTAATAAATAAATTTTGACCCGACTTGACTTGGGGGGTCCTCGGGATGTAAAGGACTGAAAACTGCTCTATCATATTGTTAGTCTGTTCAGGTTTAGCAGGCTCTGGCAGTCCGGGTTGTGATTAGGGCTTTGATAAGGCATTGTTGATGGGCTGTGGAAAAGCGTTTTATCACTGGAGCATAATACCGTGCATAAAAGCCATGAACCTGCGCTGAATAAATATGAGGCAGCACACACCCATAGAAAGACAAATGTGTGTGCACGCATTCACACACGCTCTCTCTCTCACTCACACACACACACACACGCACACACACACACCTCATGTTCACAACACCTTTCTTGCACCGGCGACAGATTATCTCTGTGAAAGAATGGCGGGATCTAGGGGCTTTTTTCCCCTCCCTGCCTCTCTTTCTCTCTCTCTCTCTCTCTGTGTGTGTGTGTGTGTGCAGAGTCTCCACCCCCCACACACACACTCTCTCTCTCTCTTCTTCCCCCTTTCCTATCTCTCTCCACCTTTTCCTACCCCTCTCTCTCTCTCTCTCTCTCTATGTGTCTCGCCCTCCATGCCTCAGTGCAAGGTGAGGATCACAAAAGGAACACCTGGCAAACACGGATGTGGTCCTCCTCGTCTCATTGTCACCCCCCCCACCCCCCCTCTCCCCCCTTCACACACACACACACACACTCCTCCCCCCTCCTCCCCCGTTGACTCCCTTTTCAGAGGCGCTCGGCCCCCACAGCCACAAGAATGGCAAACAAGGCTTTCAGCGGGAGGAGGAGGAGGAGGAGGAGGAGGCGGAGGTGCCCCCCCTCCCCACCACCACTCACTCCCTTCATCCCCCCCCCCCCCTCCCTCCCTCCCTCCCTCCCTCCCCCCCCCCCTCCCCTTCCCTCCCCAGCTCGCCTTTCACACGCCAGGAAGTGCTATTCAGACCAGGAGCTGCATGTACATGTCCCTCTCAACCAGTTACACCTCGCTTTTTCTCTCTCTCTCTCTCTCTCTCTCTCCCTGTGAGTGTGTGTGTGTGTCTAAGAATGAGAGGGGGAAAGGGAGAAAGGGAGCAAAAAGAGGAGAAGGGAGCAAGGAAAGGGAGAAAGAAAGAGACTGAGGCACATTGCAATGCAGTGGGTTCAGTCGTGGTAATGTTCCAGTTTTCTAATCTGAAGTCTGTGGCTTGCTGAATTTGAGGTTTATTTCCATTCTGACCTGCAATACAATGATTGAATTATGCAGAATGTGCATCTCTTAAAACATGTCAGTAGCAATACTGCACTAAATTTTTAAATTCTACTATGACTTTTGAATGGGTTTCATGTGCCGTTGGGTCATGGACTCATTCACCACAGACAGAGCCATGTGAAGTTTCCATTCCAAGAAAATCCTGAAAACACTAAAAAAAAGGATCAACTTATATTTCTTCTCTGGGCCTCACAGTTTTAAAGCATCCCGAAGAGAAAAACCTTTGCCTTGAATTCAGTTTCTGGATAAGGCATTAGCCGAGTTATGCCTCTATCTTATTATGACTGTCATACATCTCCTGATAAAACTTTAGGAACACTGTGACCCGATGTAAAAAGTTCTCAGTGCTCAACTTTAAACTTACATTTTTGAAATTCTACTATGTGTTTAGAATAGGTTTCATGTGCTCTAGGGTCAAAACGTCACCACAAGCAGGATCAGAAAAAACTTTCCATTCAGATAAATTCAATTTAACAATAACAGAAAAGATGGAGTTATGAGGTTTTTACTTATATCTCTGCTCTGGCCTGACAGTTTAATGGCTTACCAAACAGAAAACCCTTCACCTTGAATTCGACGTCTGCAGCCATCAGTCTGGCTCGGCCAATATATATCTTATTATCACTGACATACATCGCCTGATAAAACCTCTAAAACACTGTGACCCACATACAAGACTCCCAAGATTCAACTTTAAACTTCAACATTTTGCAATCTCTTACTTTGTGTTTTGACTGGGTTTCACACAGCCTTGGGTAAACAACCGACTCAACACATACAGGGTCATGTAAACTTTCTATTCGAATAAAATAATGAGAAACAGAAGATATCAGAAGAGGAGTTACAAGGTTTTTTCGCTTATATCTCTGCTTTGGCCTGACAGTTGAAACGTTTTAATGGCAGAAAGAAACCTTCACCTTGGTCTCAATGTCTGGCCGAGACATCGGTCCGACTCCGCTGATATCTTGTTATGGCTTTCGTTCATCTAGTGATAAAACTTTAGGGGCGCTGTGACCCATGTATAACATTCTCAAGGTTCAATGTTAAGTCATAAGACAGCATTGTATTTGGGTGCGTCTGCGTGTTTGGGTTTCAGTTCTTTTAAAATAAATTCTAGTGAGGCTCATGTGCAAAATACTGTCAATTCAATTACGATTCAACAACCCAACCTGACTTTGCACCGGCTAAAGTTAGTCTAGCAGCTGATATTTTTCACATGGGGATATTTTAGCCCGACATCACATGCTGACATAAATATGAGGAATATAAGGAAACTATTTTTTTTCTGTCTGCAGCCCACAGTGGCAGGTACATCTCAAAAATTCACCAGCCACTTTTGCTTTTTAACCAGCCAACTGTACCAAAATGGCTGGCGGGCAGAGTAGACAAACTTACCAGCCACAGTCAAAGATTTACAAGTGTTTGGCTGGTGTCAAGTGGTAATTTCCCACCCAGAAAATACCGGAAATAACAGTCTAGAATGAGCGTGTATAGCATGTCAGTTTTGTCTTTTTTATGTGTTCTCCTCCGTAAACAACAGGCTGTAAATTCAGAAAAGGTATCAAGATGTGGTGAAGAACTTTGTTGTGGTTAGACAATGGCAAGTCTTACAAGGATGTAAAACATAATTACAAGAAAAACAAAAAGGTTAAATCCCTTAATAGCTGCTCCAACAATCAACCCAAACTCTACACCAGCTCCAATACACACAGTTATTAAATACTGAATGTCACATGTACTGTATAGTGTACTGTCCATAGTGTGTGATATACTGTCCTGTATGTGAGGTTCTGTTATTTTTGTACGATACTGAGTGATAGCAGGTGACTAGCATTATCCAAATTAAGAAGACTGACATTTAAGTAATAAAAAAGTTGTTGGTAGTTTTTATTAAATGGGCCTGTAGATTAATACATTTTAAAAATGACATATCATTAACTCATTAACTCAAAAAATAAACTGTAGGTTTATTTTTTGAGCTACTTCAGGTGAGTCTCCCACTGCCCACCACCTTCACTTCCTATGGAAACAGGGAGAGTAGTCCCTGGTAGTTAAAACCGTACATTATTTTTCTAACATATTTTGTGTAAATTTACCAATCTCTAACACTAAACTGCCAGACTTGGCCGCACATCATTTATGATTACTTACCATTTAGCTCCTTTTCTCACTTTGGAGATAATGCTAATCGCCCACTATCACTCAACATAGTGTATACTAAAGTGTTAGCATGGAGCACCAGAGGCAACAATCTACCAGGGACACATGGATGATTTTGATGGCTTTGTTCTCACTGCGTAAAGGGTAAGTTGGTGTATTCCTTTAAGTGATTTGGATTTTGAGTGCAGTGATGACAAAACACAGAAACAAACTCAGATTTCCAGTTGGTTTCCTTTCATGAGAATGACAGAGCCATTGTCGGGGTGAGATAAAACCCTCAGGAGGCCGGCCCAGAGTCTGCGCCCTTTCTCCTGTCCTCCCCGCCTTTTCAAAATCATAATAATAAAAGAAAGAAAGAAAAACATGACAAAACACTCGGGAGAAAAGGGCTTTTGTTCCTGGGCTTTCAAAGAGAAAGGAATCGGGGCCTGAACATCAGCGGTGCGCTGAGCAGCGCTGAACATGATTAAGCTCCTTTCACACATCAATACAGGTACCGGTATGTTATACATTTAAAAAAAAAGGCCTTTCCCTTCCTCTGTGAGCCTTTGTTAGGGTCAGGATGTTGTTGTAAGTCGATGCCCCCCCCCACCTCCCCTCCTCCCCCCGTCTTCCACTTGCCCCATTGATATTAAAGCTATCGCTGTGGAGCATCAGCAGCAGACTGCCTGCATGTGATGGGAAGAAGGCTGGCCGCCATGCAGGCCTGCTGGGTGCCTGTGTGTGTGTGTGTGTGTGTGTGTGTGTGTGTATGTGGATGCATGTGTGTGTCAGGTAAGGGGAGTGGTGTATGTATAATGATGGATTATGTGTGTGTGGGTGCATCACAGTACACACAACACTCCTCTTACCTGACACTCAAGTGTACACACACACACACACACACACACTAGGGAAGGGCATGAGAGGCTGAATCCTCAGTTGACCTTTTCTGAACGCTGAGATCAACTTTTGACATAGATATGTTTTTTTAAGATTGGATAATGCACAATAATTACTGCCTAAAATAAAGTGGCTGACGATTCCTTTTCAAAATAATCACGGCTAATGATTTTGATTGGTGGAGAGGGTGTGGTGGTCAGTTGGGTAGAAAAAGAGCTTGCCTACAAAGCGCTGCAGTGACTAACTCTCTTTCTGAGGAGGGCTACTGTGCTACGGATGCAGAGAAAAGAGAGACAGAACTTTACTTAAATGAGCCATGCATCCCACCCGGGCCAAAATCCACTCCAAACGGTAGCAGAGCAATAAAAAAAAAAGCCTTTCCAGAGACTTTCCCTACATTCAGACAGAATGCGAAAAAAAAAAACCTTCAGAGGCAGCGTGAATGGAAGTCAATGGAAGGACGTGAACGGACCGAGATGGATGCAACTTTCACTGTAGGTGAGCATGAACTGAGGGGAAAAGGCGTTCGCTGGAGTTGAAAATTTTCAACTTGGTCGAGAAATTCAGCTGACACAGTAAAGAGAAAGACGATCAGCTTCAAACAGGCCTGTAGGTGCCTGGACATTTCTTAACAAAATGGAAAACCAGGTCATTGTAGCGATCTGGTTTCTCTGAGCTGAGTAAAGAAAGATGTCAACCAAAATCACTGATCATAATGGCTGTAAATACTGAGTTTGTTAAAGATCATGAAGATTGCTTGTTTTCCTTCACAAGAACTAGGATCAGAATGGTAAGTTTGGTAAAAAGTTTGTGATCTTTTTCATTTCTTTTAAATTTGATTCGGCCAATTAGTGGAACTAGGGAGCAGATACTTTACTAGATTAGATATAAAAAGCGTTAAAGGTCTGTTGGACTTCTGCTCTAATTAGCTAGCTTACTCGTCTCGATTGTGAACATTTTGACATTTTGACTTTTATATTTCTGTCCATTACAGGCTACCATAAGCTGTGCCAGAGACCTGTCCATGCTGCAATGCCTTGGTCACTGATAGAGGTTGAGAAAAGTAATGAATTACTTAATAGCCCTTTAATGTCGACTAAAATTCATGTCAGTATTTGCTTTATGAAAAAAAAATGCCCAGCCTTAGCTTGCACACACACACACACACACACACACACACACACACACACACACACACACACACACACACACACACACACACACACACACACACACACACACACAACAAGGCCTGCTATACAGACTGACAGCTGTAGCCGTCCAGAAGTCCTCTCCGACTTCCAACTTCCTGTGTACACAGGAAGTAAACCACTGCTTGGAAAGTAGGCGAGTGGGGAGGGGGCTGGGGCTGAGGGTTGGCTGTGTGTGTGCATGTGCGTGTGTGTGTGTGTGTGTGTGTTTGCTTCAGGAAGACTGTGACAGCTTTACTGCGCTGTCGAGTATTTATAACCTACAACCTTTTTAGAGCCCCTAACCCAGGACCCAGCCTGCGCCTCGCTCTTTCTGAGGCCCGTCCCGCAGCAGGCCCCCACTGTACTGTAATTCTACAGCACTCCAGGCCCTGTAAATCTCTCAGTGAGGGGACTCCAGTGTGTGTGTGTGTGTGTGTGTGTGTGTGTGTGTGTGTGTGTGTGTGTGTGTGTGTGTGTGTGTGTGTGTGTGTGCATATGCGGTTCCTACTCCTGCTATGACAACAGAGGAGCCGTCGCAGTCTTAAGAGCGGCTATTTGCCTGTCAAAATTCATCTTGGCTAGCAGTTCGGCTGGAGGTGGCTTTTACTGTCTGTCAAGAAAGAAAAGAAAAAAAAAAAAGAAAGGAGAGGATATTTCAGGGGCGGCATGTGGTACATACCGTAAATAGCTCGACTTTCACAGCTAGCAATCCCATTTTCTGTGGGAGGTGTGTTTTTTTTTGTGTCTGTGTGCGGAAATGACTATTTATGTACCAAACACAGCAATGTGTAATTTGGGAGATCTTGTTTCAAGCCTTGTGTTCTTGTAATTCAGATAATATAATACATAGTGTATTATATTCTGTGGGTCCCTTGCTTTCATCGACACCCCCCCATACACACACTTGCACACACACACACACACACACCATCTCTCCCTCTTCCCCTCCCTCCTTCCTTCCCTGAGGGCCACTAGGTGCCATAAGTGCCTCCAATATCCTCGTCTAACAAATCACGGGACATCATGAAAGCATTTCCCCTCTGTAATGTCAGTATACCACACATATTTCACGTGATAATTTGTCATCTTAAAGTGGCCGTTCGATGCTAATATCTCCGTTTACACTGACTGTGCACTTTCAAATCTATTACTTCTCTCTGTTCGTGAAAGTATTTCTTCGAGAGAATATCCTGAGTAAGGAGGTTTCATAGGAAAATCGCTACAGTGTGCTGTTTAAAACATTTCATCCCGTATCTATGCAGCAGATTTGAAGCTGACGTTTTCGCTTCCCCTGCCTCGCCTCCATCCACACACACATGTCCCAGAGCAAAATAACTTATTCCTTTTTTTTTTTGTCGTTCTTCGGCAAAATAGTCCTCAGTCAAAGGTGCGCGCTGTGTAAAGAGGAGCGTGCAAACTGCTTTTCCAGTCGTCTTTGTGCATCTCTGTGCTTCTCCGAGGGACGGCTCACAGTAATTCATCCGCACTGACAGCCATATGGTATACTGCTCTGCTTGCTCTGCTCCACAAACACTCTTAAACGCGGAGCCACCGATGGGGGAAAAGAGAGAAAAAAAAAGACAAGAAAAAAAAAATGCATATCCTGACAGGGCCTCTTTTCTGCTATCTCAATAAGAATGCAAACATTTTCAGACATGCTGGCAGCGACACACACACACACACACACACACACACACACACACACACACACAGATATTAAAACCGTGATTGAAAGAAGGCTTTGCGATGTTTCCCCCGAAAACTGAAAGTGGTCCATGCATCTATAATTTGACCATCCATCTATAATTTGTACCTATCGGGTAACATTTGTTTATCTAACCATCGGTTCCAACAGTGTTTGGGAATATAGGGAAGATAATTGCACCGTTGGTTAAGTGACTGTTTCAGGGAAATGGAGCGGCATGTGCCGCCACTGACGGAGGTGGAATGCAGAGTACATATTTGCCAGCTTAAATAACTGTAATATGGCAAAGGGGCAGCTCAGTCAATCAAATTACAGAGTTTAGTAAGAGAGAGCGAGGACAAGAGAAGTACTGACTTAAATAAATTTGGTTGGCATGCGGTCTCAGTGGGTTGTACGGCAAAATCGGGTCATGCTGGACAGTTC
Source organism: Centroberyx affinis (assembly GCF_046629955.1). Lineage (NCBI taxonomy): Eukaryota > Metazoa > Chordata > Actinopteri > Beryciformes > Berycidae > Centroberyx > Centroberyx affinis. Next base: position 510,035 of record NW_027280869.1, on the reverse strand, counting down.
ATGCACACAACAAAAATGTGTTCTTCAAAGCCAGATATGTCCACATTACAGTGTTTAACAATTACATGTGCAGCACTTCAACCTTATCTTGTATCTTCTCTAACCAGTAAGAATGTCCTGCCTAAGAGTTATCCACATTAGTGATGATTTTGATCTCTGAGAAGCCAATTTTCATTCATCTACCTCATAATCACATTGTATATAATGCTGAATGTATATCTGTAGAGTGATGATGTCCACAGGATGCTTTACACTCTCCCTTTTCACTGAATCTGAGGTCCAATTGTCCTGTGTTAGTGTGCACTGTGCAGCTCTGCTAGTTGTCAATATGTTTCTGCCCCGGTATCAACCTAAACAAATTCCTGTACGTTTATTTTACTTGGCGATTACAGTGATTCTGATCTGAGGTTTCCCATGCTAAGCAGATTCAATGGCTTTTACCTCGGGGTCATGGGAGTGTCATATGTCAAGCTAAGTGCTTCCTGAGGTTAGCCATGTGCACACACCAAGTCAGTGTCACCTGTAAATCACACTTCACTAAATGCCAAAATGCATTCCACAGGGGTCTGGGTGGGGGATGGAGCAGATATAAACCTGACATTACATTACAGTACGTTTTAGGCATTTAGCTGACTCTCTTAGCCAGGGTGATACATGAAACAGTAGAAAAAGCTTCAACCCCTAGATCACCAACATTACCAGCAATCAGTAGGAAGGAGTACAAGGGTCAATGCTACCAAACTGAGACAACAAAGGTAAAAAAAAAATTCCCTGCATCTCTAGGATGATCATGCAAGATAGAGAAGTGGTGGGTAAAGAAATAAGAGCCAAAGAGGAAGGGTAGAAAGTGTTATTTTCTTAAACAGGAGCATGACCTCACTCTCTGTCTTTATTCAATAGGGGGACATTGTTTTGGAAGATAGAAACACACTTAGATAATTCAAAGTCAGGGAGGATCTTGTTAAAGGGAAGCTGCTGCAACCAAAACCGACAGGAAATTAACTATTAAATATGTGGTTTGAGTCGATGATAAACATGCCTAATTAAGAGTGCTATTTGCAGATCAAGATTTCCTATCCCGAGGCTACGATACAGTCTGCACTAGTCAATCTGCGGAGAGTTTGAACCGCAAATACGTCTACCACCAAATGACAGCATCACTTGAGGCGAACCCAACCAATAATGACATGCTCAAAACGGAAAGGCAAATTCCATCTTGGAAATCCACTTTGGCAAAAATGGATTTGTAATTTTCAAACAAATCTGCGTGTCACTTTTCCAACGGATCATATTATTTATATATCATATAACATACGCTGACACAACACAGTATATGTTGCCGTCAACAAAAAGTAATGCGAACTAGACACATGGATTTTGTTGGCAGATGCTTTTAAAGAGTGTCTTTCTTGTATTTACTTGTTCTATTCACAAACTCTACATTGACTTAATCTGTATACCTGAGTGTAAGTCAGCTGCATAATGAGGTCTAATGATTGGACGTGATTCAACTCTCCTTAGTCACGGCTGACCATAAATTGTAGTGGGTGGAATGTGTGGAAGTGTGGTCTAGTCTGGCAGTGCATTCTGGGATTCAGTATATGAATATTAACAGATGCATATTAATGTATACATATTTGATGAATATTAATCATTAATATTCCTTTCAAGGTGGGAAATGAATGCTAACTTGGGGCAAAAACACCCCCACAAGTTCCTCTGATTGCCCTCATTACTGAAATTACTAAATATGTTCCTAAACAAAAAGGACAGAAAATGAAAAAAAAGGTCATTAGTTTCTAAAATAACAGTTTTCATTTGTGATAGAGAAGGTTCAGAATAGAATTTCTCTTCGAAACTACCCCAGAAAATCCCTTATTAGGGGCAATGACCTCTTCACTGGAAATAAATTTCTTTAACAAATAGCAAAGAGAGAAGATGAAAAAGTTAAAAGCTGTCAGTTTATCTCAAATCAAGAGAAGTCATTTTTGATCAAGTGTACACTTGATCTAAACTAAACTAAACTAAAAAAACATTCAATAAAAAATAAAAATGAAGATTAAGAATGCCAAATAATGTCCTGACCGCTCCCACTGGAAGCCTCCTGCGTTCGGGCCTTGATCGGCTCGTTAGCACCAAGGCCTCCGACAAACCAGAGTGACTTTCACAAAGCCGGCCGAGCGTTGCGCGCATCATCGTTTTCATTGTGCCCGGGAATTTTAATTATTCATTTATTTGTTAGTCTTCCGCTTGGCCCCCCCTCCCACCCCTTTCTCCCCAGCTCCCCAGCCTCTCTACATCTTTTGCCGGGGGTCTATTGGTGAGGACACGGGGGGGGCAGTTGCAGGGCCCGGTCCCGGAGCCCATAGAGCCCTAATTGGTGTCCCCCACCCCCATCAACCCACCACCCCGCCACCCCACCACTGCACCCACCCCCCCACCCCCCCACCCCCCAGCTCCCTTCCCCACCTCCTCCATGGTGTTTATCCACTAATTGGGCCACTTCCTGAGACAGGGGCCAAACAGGGAAGGGAGGAATGCATGGCAAAAGGCCACTCAGACAAGCTAGCGTCAGGGTTAGAGGAGGTGGTGGTGGTGGTGATGACGGGGAAGGGAGGGAGTGGGGGGGTGGGGAGGTGGGGTGGGGGGTGTACAGAGATAGACAAGGGCAGAGAGGGAGAATGAGAGAGGGAGGCAGAGGTTTTCCTTCTCTTTTTTTTTTTTTCCCTGCAAGGCAATGACATAACACTTCATATCTCTCATGAGCGCTCCCTGGCATGGAAGATCCGGCAGCCTAGGCAGCCGGCGTCGTGTGCCGGGGCTCGCTAGAGTAAGACTGCGAGCGGTCGGTCAGTAACGCACACGAGCGTCGCATTTCTGAACGCCACCCCTGCGCATGGCGAACACAACACCGGTTTTAATGGGGGGGGGTAAAAGAAACGGCGTATAAGTCATCGGCTTGACAAATGGGAGGGTTCGTGTTCGTTTTTATCCCGATTGACCATCTATGCGCTCGGTTTCGTTTGATGTCCTGGCCCTTTGAAGTCGGCCTACAGGGTCTATTGGTCTTTTCCTGGGGTTAGAAGTTGAGCCCCCACAGCATTTAGGACTTTTCAGGCCAGTTAAGGGATGCCAGATGAGTATCCCGCAGTCCCATGACACCAGTGTGTGTGTGTGTGTGTGTGTGTGTGTGTGTGTGTGTGTGTGCAGGCGGAGTCAATTTGATGAGTGGTGCAAATACGTACTATAGTTGCTACGTTCTAAATATAGAAACCCAAAAAAAATCGCTAGTTGAAAAAAATTCCCCCTGCATGGTGAAGATAACATTGGGGCCAACGAGGATGTGAGATAGGATGTAGTGCATGGCTCCCAAAAATCATTCAAGACACAGGACTATTCGTTACACCTATTGTCTAGGCTCTGTGACCATTGCCCTTCTTCTTCTTCTTCAGCCTATAGCACAATTTTGCTTATTCTACTGTTCCACTCACTGTAAGTCAAAGTCCCAAAGGAGACTTTAACAAACTCTGCATTAAAAGACTTTACACTCCACCTAGATGGCTCAAACGCCCTGATGGGTCTCGCCTTTTGCTCTGACCAATAAGCAAATGGCTACATCCCTCATAAAACCTGCAAGCCACAGTCTTAACATGACAACACTGAAATCAGCCGTCTATTATTCACTCCAAAAATGCATTGCTATCATCCAACAGCTGAGAATTACTCTTGAGACGCACGTAGACCTAAAAATCAAAATATACTCGTACTGTCAGAAACCCCCCCTTGACAGTGAGCAGACCGGAAAGAGGTCACATGGTGGCCATTTGGACAGGGAAGACTAAAATGCAGCTGGGCTGGTGAGAATGACTCTGAATTAACCGGCCAGGCCAATCAAGGAAGGGGGAGGTGAAGGGGGTGGGGGGGGTCGAGACAGACACAGACCCTTTCCTGTTGTCCTAAATAGCAACAAACAAGGGAGCGCTATCTGCACTAAACTTCCTGCCCTAATCAGCTCTTGGGGACTCTGAGAACGGGGAGAGCCTGGCTGGTCAGAGAGCGAACACCATGTTACGGCATTGGAGGTCACTGACAAGATGCGTAATAATAATAATAATAATGGAGGAATGAAGCTGAAATTACCATAATATGTCTACAATATATGTGTTTATTATTACAGTGAGCTTTATAGTAAAATGACTTCCATTTCTGTCAACGTCATTTGGTTAGATGATTATGAAAGACTTGATGCATGCTTCAGAAAAGGTGGATTTTATATAGCAGACTATCTGTAAAGGCTGGGAAGAACGCCAACAACCTACTTACATATACTTGAGTTTGTTAGGAATGGGTCTATGTTATACACAACTGCAGTGTGATGTATGAAATGTACTAAATCCATCACATCCATCAATCCATTGTGAGCTATATATGCTGTGTAGCAAAGAGTACAGAAAAATGTTGCATGTCACCTCGTATAGGATAAGCTTCTAGATCAAGTTCTCATCCAAACTGAAGAGTGAATCACGCTGAATTTTGTAGAGCATACATAACATGTTATGGCACATATCACTACTCAAATCCTCTCTTTCATGCACGCGCTCTTTTTAAGGGCCGATTTCTCTGTTGTTCAACCAAAGACGCATTCCTTCAGAGTGATATAATGTTCTACAAAGAGAGATGGAAAGCCAATCCAAGATTAGAGTAGTAAGGTAGAGAAGAAAGAAAGGGACACAAAAGAAGGAAAGAGGTGCTGGGAATAATAACAATAGGAATTTACGTTTTATATACATGTGTCGCCTTGTTTGTTTATGCCAGCTAAATTTAGATGTATTGGTAACATGCTTTGCTGTTCTTATCGTGCCAATAAATCTTCTTGGATTTGACAAATTGAAAAAGAAAATGGCAATGAGATAGAGTTGGAGACAGAGAGATAGAGAGAGAAAGAGAGAGACAAAGAGAAGCCAAACTACAGGAGGTCTGTGACGTTCAGCCGCTGTCCCCGGCCTGCTGGCAGATGTGATCCTAAAGTCTGCAGGTGGCGTGCAACAGCCCCGGTCCTGGCCAATGGCACTCCAAAACAGGATGTCTGAAACTCCCCAGGCTTGGGACTTCCTCTCCCGGAGCGCCACGGCCCAGAGTTCAGCCAGCTCCCAGCCCAGAGGAACGCATTACAGATCTGGCACGTGAAACAGTCTGCTGCTCACAACTGAACACCCCCCCCCCCCCCCCCCCTCCGCTGGCCCAATCCCCTCTTTAACAATTTAAAACAACAGAAATAGTCCCCCTGGTGCTTTTCCAGAGGAAAAGAGCTCTTTTTCTACTCGCTCGGTTTTGCGTCAGCGAGGGCATGGAGAGTGCACCCTCCGCGCCGCTAATGAAACTGGGCCTCGGCAGCCAACGTGCCAAATCAAATCCAACGCTGCCCTTCCAAAATAGAAAAAAAAAAAAAAAAAAAAAAGATGCAGCCTTGACATGAACTACAAACGGCCATTCAGTTCACAAGGAGGATGTGCGTATCATTTACGACTGAACAGAACAGACAGAGCTCCCCAACCACAAACCATGGATGATTCACATTTATCTGCATCACAAAAAGATAAACTGATGCATTATGTTTTTTTTTTTTTGCATCTTCACATACAGTCACTTCATCCTGTTTGTTAGGCAATAGCCCCTACCTTGCAATATCACTGGGCTTGTAAACTGCAACTATTTGGCTTAAGTTGGAAAGACATAAATACCCCTCCCTGTTCCCACACACAAAAAAAAAAAAGTTCTGCTGGTACTTCTCTGAAGCTTTTTAAGGCCTCGCAGCTGTGGAGGCTGTGTTCACAAGCGTGAGCTGTGTTAATACCATTAGCAAAGATAGATGAAAGATAAATTGGCCTTTGAAGAAGTGGATGAAGCGGGGAGGAGGAGGAGGGTGCAAGAATAAAAGTGGCCACATTAGAGCGAAACAGCAGTCTGCTGGGGGCTAAAGGCCAGGCTGGGAGGGTTAGTAGTATCCTTTGGCCCTTTACAGGCAGGCACACCTTCTCGCATTACCCCCCCACCCCCCCCACCCAACCATCCACCCATTTGGATCACAGTGACTTCATTAAGATGGCACGCTGTTTTGCCAATGTGGTTCCAATCGGGCCCAAACTGTAAATAAACCCCGCAGGAAATGCAGCTGGGTGACAGACTGTCCAAAAATAAAGAGCGAGAGAGAAAGAAACGAGGAGCAGGAAGGGTGCGTATGAGTGTGTATGTGTGGGGTGAGGGTTGAGGAAAATAAAACACATGTGAGGCGACGCAAAAGGGGTGGGGGGGGGGAGAGCAGGGGGGCATGATTAACGACGCCGACACTTTGAAGACAGGAAGACACCTGGCGACCATCTTGTCTCCGTGGGCCCTGGACAGACGGTAATGCTTCAGTGTGTAGGAATTAGGCCCTACGCATCTCCCAGCTTTAGCACGGAACCGCCGGCCAGATGGGGGCTAAGCTGGTGGGATTGCAGAGGACTCAAAGGAACGAGACGCGACTGGAGGCCCGTCGACTCTGACTGCGGCGGAGTCTCCGTCGCTGACTTGGCAGCGTGCTTAGAGGATGATGGATAGAACGCTAGCCGGCGAGCTAGTTCACTTCCCTTATTGACTATGATTGTGTTAAATCCCTCCCATACGGCCGCGTTTGGGAAGACTAATGAAGTGACTGTGCTATGTGTATTTTCCAGAAAGGATACTGTGCACTTCCTGCCTTTGCCGATCCACAAACAGCCATTGTTTTATAGTGCCTCGCAAACAATAAACATCAGGCGTCTAAAAAGTCTCCTGTCTGCATGACCTGAAATGTACGCAGTAAAACCCAGACTAGTCCCTGACATACTGACTGCTAATATGAGCATAGTTTTGTGGTAAACATCCTTGTTTAACACCCCTATCGTTTCAGGAAAACATATATAGGATGTTTAACTATCATTAACGGAACCATTTCCTATCTTTGAGCTACTGCCTTCCCCCGAGCTTTTGAGTTCAAACTGTACAGGATACATACAATGCTTTCCTCCCATTTGTTCTCACGAAACCCCCCAAAAAAAGACCCTCAAACTATATTTGTCTAATCCCCCCCTAATAAACACATTGTAAAATGTCGGCGTCCCGAGCCAAAGATGGCAATAACAAAGTCTTGACAGGAAAAGTGGCGACACAAAGCTAGATTTGGAACTGAGAACGGCCTGAGGGCTTCAGCTAACAGTGGATCAGGCTTTAGGTTGGAGCCATTAGACCAAATGGGTGGGTGGGTGTGGGGAGGTGGGACTGTTCTTGTGGCAGCAGAGTCGAGTGTCTCTTCCTAAGGTCGTCTTTGTAAGTAATTGGCCTGGTAGTTAGCCGCAGTTAAGCGTCTCCACAGTGGACCCTGAGGGCTAAACCGCTAGCAACGTTGTCATTACCAGGCTCCCTTTGAAGACGCCAAAGATTGAGTCTGACCATTCGTTACGCTCTTTATGCTGCTCCGGAGAAGCCCAATATTGCTGCTGGTGACAAACTTCTAATAATGGATTCTGTGGCGCGTTTGATGGACGCCCGGAGCATCGGACTTTGACGTGCAGCTTTGGATGCAGCATCTGCGCCTTGTTTTTCGTCGGCTCTTGCAGGACTCTCTCTCTGATTGAAATGCGGTGATCTCACCACACTGGGAACCGTGTGTCACCTCTGTATGTGAAGTGCCCAAAAAAGTGTGGTTTGGAAAATGGATATGGTCTCATTAGTAGGCATTCATCAAAAACCTATCAAATAAAATCCTTAGCTACGAGCTAATGGCAAAAACATAGACACAAGGAGTTAGTGACTGCAATTTAATCAAGAATTCAACTCCCAGAGAATAAATTATGCTATAATAAAATATCTACGCACACATAATTCTACATAGTTAGCACTGAGAAATGGCTGCCTCATGTCCTTAAGAGAGAACAACTAGTCCATGTACATGTGTCATGACCCGGTCTCTATAAATATACACATGGCGGGCCAATACCCACAAAACATGCCACAAGAAAGAATGGTCCTTTTGCAGCGGAGAAGGCAGCAGCCCGGAGCTCAGCTTCTAGCAGGTCTCCAATCAGCGCTTGGGGAGAGCAAAACATATGTTAGCTATGTTATGGTTAGAATTAGCATCCCTGGTTTTCAACGGATGTGGGTTTGATCCCTTTGGCCTCCAGGCTCAATCAAGTCAATCTAAAATTAGTGGGCTGCCTCTTTTTCCGGAAGACAGATAATTCCCCGTTGATTGTGGAGAAGGAAAAACATTGGGAAAAGCAAACATGGTGAGGAACGTGGAGCGGGCGTGGAGTCCAGAGCGGCTCGACGGACGCAGCGCACTTATGGTCTCGCCAAAAATGACAGGTGCAGGCACCAGCAGGCACCAATAAACACATTCATACTTAAAATACACTACGGAAGGGAATGGAAAAGATTTATGCAAGCTTTTTCAGCTACAACTGCTTGTCTCTGTGGGTGTATACAGTTTATAATGTTAAGGGAACTGTATGTTAAGAAGTACTTATGGTAATCACAATGCATAATCTTGCAACTACAAGATTATATGACCAAGTGACTTTGCCCTTTGTGTATTGATATTAAGTCAAGATAACAAATCACTGCATTCTAACTACAGCTGCACAATTAATTGTTTATCATTGTTTATCACAATTCTAAATTCCACAATTAAAAGGGGCAATAAGTACGATTTTTACTGCTCCTGTGCTGTGCTAAAGAATTGTGTAGGATTGTGTAGAGATAAGTTTTATCAATATTGTTGCAGTTCCTACTGGTCACCAATAGTGTTTGATAAAGGTCATAGATTACTTCATGCTCCTTTAATAATTGTAGAATATTGGTAATACTGAAACCTTTCATTTGACTTGCCCGCTATAGTTGAAAATAGTCAAGATGTTGATATAATATGCCAAAAGTGCAAGAAAATTATTCTGTTCCTCAAATCATTGAGACAAAAAATCATGATTAACACTCATGATCACACTATCTAGCAAAATAAGTTGAATTATCACTGTAGCCCTAACTGTGCAGCACTAATTCAAACTGTGGGGAGAGAATGCAGACGAGTTGGGTAAAAAGCAGGGGGGGGGTGGGGGGTGGAAGTGGGGTGGCAGGGTGGAAACAGCGAACAATTGATCTTGAACTGGGCAACTCGTCAATAGGCTACTGTGACTATGACCAGGGGACAAGGACACAGTCACCTCTCTGTGTCTATAGGCTTCAGCGGCGCCCCTGCCCCGAACAATGTGGCGAGGCCCAAACTGGCCTGAGAGGCAAATAAGCCCTCTGCCCACCAATGAGAGGGGCCCAGGAACCGTTAGCCCCGACTGTTTCAACATGCACTTCACATCCGACTTGGTTTTGGTGACAGTTGGCTCCTTTAGATGCAACTGTAATACAAAGCTTGTTTGCTTGCCTTGGATTTTTTTTTTTTTTTTTGCTCCTTTGCTTTACTGAAAATGGGGCAAGGGGGAGCATTCAACAACCCAGACAAACAAATCAAAACGATAAAGGCAAACGAGAGACTCTGGGAATCTCTGAACAATCACATTATGAAGAGCTGGACAGAGGCCCAAATCCCATGCAGACAAGACAACAGAGAAAACCAAGAAAAAAGAAAAAAAAACACTCCAGCCTTGACTGATGATGTCAGAGGATTACCAAGAGATCCCCCTTCACAATTTGTCACCAATTGAGATGTTTTCTCTGCAGCAAAATAAAAAAAAAAATAATAAGGGAAAACTGACACAAGAAATATGTTGTGCTGCACTATCCTGTTTTGTACATTTCCTGAAATCCAAGGTGTAGGGTACAGGAAAAATCCAGCTCGAGAGGGACGGTCGGCCTTCGGCGTTCGAGGTCTGGAAAAACCATTACGTGGAATGGAAGGGAAGTGACAAGGTCTAAGTTATTTCCTCTCTTTTTTCTCTTCTCTCCATCATTTGAGAAAAACGGGGGGGCTTTATCCTCCTTGGAGTGTGGCTGCGGTCACTGCTGGGAAGGAAGCAATGACAAGAGGATTCAGGACGCACTTGTGTACTTGCGACACAGTGGGGCGACTGCTCATGCATCTGGTGCCCCAAGGTCAGAGAGTGATGCAAAGGTGTGTGTGTGTGTGTGTGTGTGCGTGTGTGTGTGTGTGTGTGTGTGTGTGTGCATGTGTGTCGGTCTTTGTCAGCCTGTCTGTTTCTTTGCTTGTACTGTATATGCTGACATTGTTCCTTGTGCATCAATGAAATCACAGTATTTCAATTGTTGGAACATCACCATAGAATAACCCAATCAGTAATGTCACTATTGCTCAAAATAGACCCCTGCACATTAAGTGTGTGGCTATCACGAAGTTTCAAGTAGTTACACAACAGCTTGAGGGGAAAACTTGCCAAGAGGCGTTAGGTAATCACCTGTAAAACAATGAGCGCGAAATAGAATCAGGAAGTGGAGCTTTATATAAAAAAGGCAAGGGTCCTTATTAGCAAAGTCTCTCCTGATAGGATCTTATGTCAGATTTGCTTTCTTTCTCTTAATGCAGGAGTACATAGGGGAACTTTTTGGGGGAATTCAGATGGGCAACAGTGTCTCAGCATTGTCGCTTTAATCACATAGGAACATTTTATTGCCAGGGAAACATTTGACTAGATTTGTGACCATGTGGCTCACTTTGTTACCTGTTTCTGCCTTGCATATCCTCACCCTTATAATAAGAGCATAAAAACAAGTGCTCTGGATCACTTAGCCAAATGAACACCATTGCTCTGGAAACATTTTGTGAATACGGGCCCTGATCTTTTGTGAGCCCTCTGTTCAGAGAAACCCTGTGGCTTTCCTCAGGTGCTCAGCGTTTCCCTGTAGCTTTCCAAAGCAAGCGTATTGGTTAACCACCCAAACCACTCGAGCATAATGCAATCTCCGATTCACAACACACGAAATGTATTGGCAGCTGTCCACAGAACCTAATCCAGGAAGGGGAAACATTTCTGCAAACACACTCTTGTTGAAAACTTTTAATGAATGGTTACTCGTCTATTCTGAACGATGTGGAGTCTGCTGGATTTTTCAAAATTCCCCCAGTTTGTGCCTTTTTTGTTTTCCTCATTCCAAACTACCTACAAGGGAGAAGGCTAGAGAGACAGTGCTGCCTCTATGCACAAGGACTTTCCAAACACAGAAGGCAGCTGTCTTGGAATGTGCACTGGCGTACAAGCAAGCTCTGAAATTATGGCCCTGGCCATTGCTAAAGAAAATAAAATTGATGCAATCTGTAGAGCATGTAGCTTTTAATTAGTGGCTTCCGTCTCCTAATTGGTTTCTCTCCGTTTCCCTCCGCCTTAATTCGGGATTGGACCAATTGGCCGTGCTGCATTTAGTGTGCTTTGTTTGTCTTGAGAGAAACCGTACACCGTAATCAAGGCACAAAATGAGCGTTTTCAAGGGCAGCACAAGCAAATCTGTACAGAGCACAGTCAACCTCATTCTTTTTTTAGTTTTCCCATTTTTTTTTTAAGGAAATAAGCCTGCATGGGCTGTGGGATTGACCAGAGGAAAAGCCTTGTGGTGTATTGTAAACACAAGCATAAGTTGTTCTGTGTATGTGGAAGAATGAGGAAATGCTGAAGTTTCAGGGCATTTACACTACATTTACATTTTAGGCATTTAGCTGAGCGATTTGCAGTGAGCGTGACAGTAGGATAAGTTTAAATTCCTTGATGGCCAACATTACAAGCAAAAAACAGTGTGGAAAGGTCAAAGGTCGAAGCCACAGCCCCCAGAAAACAGAGGTAACGGATCCTCTTGTGGCTCTAGAATGATCATGTATGATAGAGAAATGCTAGGTAAAGGAGCATTATCATTGTAAGTAGATTATGGGCTAGTGAAAGTAATGCATTAATCATCAATTCTACTCAAAACTGATCAATCAAATGCCGCTAATTCCTCAATACCTGAACACGCTTCCATCATGTCCTTTGACCACTCTACACATGTATTTAACCGCCAGTGGGAGAATAAATAATGCCCCATTCATGTGGAAGCGGAGTGTTTTTTGCCTATGCGAGGAGCGCGCACTTCATAATGGCTTGTGGAAAGTGCATTATCTGAGCGCAAATGTTTACCCATGACCTAACAACTGAGTCATGTTTATTGCACGCAACAAAAGCTAACAGTGAGTGAAAACACACAGGATACCACAAAGCTAAAGCTTACTGTGGTGTGTTTATAGCCGGGTATGTGGTCTTTCAGTGGTTTCGTGTCAGAGCGCAGACAAGTAAACACTCCCATGTAGCTTTCCATTCAAGGTGTGTCTGCATGATACAGGATGCAAAGGTAAACTAAGGCTGGACGTCTCTCAGTCCTTATTTCTGTTCCCTGGCCTCAGAGTGAGACAGAAACAAAAACGGCTGGATCGCATCTCTCTGTTTTTTTCTAGTTGAGGCGGACAAGCGGGGATGCACTGTTGGTTGCAAAACACGCCGGGTTCGATAACGCCAATCAAATCTTTTTCTAAACAACTGCTGCTGGGCTTTGGGTGTGTTGGACAGTATTGTGGGAAAGGAAGAGAGAGAGACAGAACCAGGAGACATGGACAGAGGGAAAAAAGAGATAAAAGGAGGGGGAGAGACAGAGAGAGAGAGACAGAAAGAGAGAGAGAACATGCTTTAAGGAGCAATCATTTGAGGTCAGGGACAGGTCTGGTTGCCTGGTACTACTGGAATCTCACACACACACACACACACACACACATTCCTTGTGACATCTCCTCACTCATGTTTACTGTTTCCACCAGCCAACAAACGCATTTCCTTGTTACTGGGGCAACTTTCAAGAAATTCACTCCCGCCTAGAGATCACATTCTCCACAATGTAGTGAAGAGGCTCCACTGTAACTCACCTTTAAACTCATTGACTGTTATGTTACATCATCCAAAATTAAAAAGGTTGCAAAACTATAGTGGTTTTGGACCATTTTTCCCTTATTTCTTTACCGAGTACTTTATTTTACGGGACCAGTCTATGCATACAGGAATATTTTTTACCTCTGTTCTCAGGGGGTTGTGGCTTGGACACTTCCTTCATTGCTACTGGTTGCTAATAGTATAAGCCCTCTGGAAATTTTAACTCATTCTTATTGTACTCTGAGTCACTCTGAATAATTGTCAGCTGATTGCCTGAAATGCAATTCATGTAAATGCTTTGAAATGTCAAAAATGTAACTTTTCCACATGCACAGAACTGCTTTGCTTGCATGTAGCCTACTTATTGTACTTACTGAGTTATTCCACTTATCAGAAGTTGCTCTGGGTTGCAGCTGATTGCATTGCTCAGCCGGTTGCATAAAATCTAAACTTTAAATGAAAACAGACACATACTGCATCTTGCCAAAACTAAAGGAGTTTGTGACAAGGCTATCAAAACACAGATAGTGCCTTAAAAATCCTGTTGTTCAAATGTAATACAGAGCGAAGCAGATTAATTCAAACACTCTGGTTTAGACTAAACCAAAAGATCTCTGCAATGGCGAGGGGTTTGTGATTTCAGTGGTGGCTTTCTAGGTTTATACACTTTCCTGTCTATGCTCCACCATTTTAGTTGTTGTTGTGTGGACTCTATTTGTATGTGTATGTGTGTGCGTGTGTCTCCATGAAGCTGGGATGGACACACAGTGTTTTGCAACAACCATATGAATCAATTTCTGGAAAGCAAAATAATATAGCAAAGCATGAAGCTGGGCTCTATTAAGCATTTGAGGGCGTAACATAATTCCATGCAACATTTAGCGGTGAAACAAGACACAGATTGCCCATGGATGTAAGCAATGCCTGAATTATAAGGGGCAGAAAATAAGAGAGGCGGAGAGACGGTGGTGGTGGGGGGAACCGGATAAGTAATAAAGATGGAGATAAGAGAAAGAGAGGAAAAGAGGGAGGGAGATGATGTAGAAAGAGTCCAAGAAAGAGAGAGAGAGTTGAGAGTTCTTCCACTGCGCTGTCTGTGACCACTAGGCCCTATGCTCAAACGTCCCTCTCTCTCTCTTTCTCTCTCTCTTGCTCTCTGTCTGTTTACAATTACCGTGCCGCGAATGAATCTTCCACGAATGACCGCTCAACTGGCAGCCCTGACTAGTCAGGAACAAGGGAGCTATTAGTGGAGGAACTGAGGAAGGAAGGAAGAGGGGAAAGCCAAAGGGAAGGCAGCCCAGCTCAGAGGCCCAGGGAGGGAGAGGAGGGGAAGGGAAGGGAAGGGAAGGGAAGGGAAGGGAAGGGAGGGAGCAAGGGGGAGGGCTTAGAGCGAAGGAGGGAGGGAGGGAGAGAGAGAGAGAGGGAGGGAGAGATATGGAGGGACGAGTGGAGTTAGAGCAGGGAGAACGAAGAGGGAAGGGCGATAGAGAAGGAGGACTCAGCCACATCTCCCTGAGGTAATCTGTTCTACAGAAGCAAAGATCCCGAGGGAGGAGGAGGAGGAAGATGAGCAGGAGGAGGAGGAAGAGGAGGAGGAGGAGGAAGAGACCCTAGCACCCCTCCACAACCCCCCCCCCCCTCCTACCTCCCCACCCTCCAGCGAAAGGAGATGAAAGAGATTAGTTCTGGGGTCTGGCACGGAGGACAGTGGACCAGGCAACCTCTGAAATGCTTCCATTTCTCAGGCAACAGGATTTAGGATGGGACCCCCCCCCCCCCCCGCCATGGCCCTTTGACACTATAATACATGAGAGCATTTCGTGGGTGTGACACCTCCGACCCTCCCTCCTCTACCCCCCCCGACCCGCCCGTCCCGAGTCAAGGTTTTCTCGGGCATGAGAAGCGCTTCTGGGGACTTCCTGACAGCCGTAAATTACTTTGACTCCAGAGATGACATGTGAAAAAAAAATCCCCAAAAAAACAAAAAAAAACCACTCTGGTGCCCTTTACTGCAACACCTACACACACAAACACACATACACGAACACACAGCACACACAATCCCCAAACCGAAGAAACAGTTGCCTTTCACACGGTCATTTATCAAGAGGAGCCCCTGAGAGAGGAAACGCGGTGACATTGCGGCGTCATCCTCTTTCCGATGCCTCTGCCAAGTCCCTGCAGCGGGGCCCCGGGGCCTCCAGGACCTCAGACATGTTTCTGTCTCGCTTTATCATTGTCCCCTTACCATGCCTGACCTCTGGGGTCTTGCATGATTAAAAGTCCTCCTTGACTTCATCAACTAATTGATTTTTTTTTTTTTTGGAGACAGGGCAGTCCACTCACCTTTTAGTATTTGTATTCTTTCTTTTGACAGTGGGGAGGAAGCAAAGAGGACAGAGTAGTGGAGACAGAGGAGAGAAAAGCTGCGGGATTCGAGTAGGGGTTAACATGTAGTAGTTCCAGAGTCCTATTTTATCGGCCCAAATCGTGAAGCGTGGCTGCAATAGAGAAGACCGCCCCATCCCCGCCCCCAACTGAGAAGCCACAGATTCGCCCTATTTGCCCAGATTAAATTATGGTGCTGAGTATGGTCACTGGCAGGAAATCTTCTCCTCACACAGGAAGAGACAAATCAAAACTTAAGATCGAAATCCAAAACTTTTTCCTAAACAGCCATGAGCAGGCGCTCCTTCCAGAGAACGCTGGACTCACCAACGACGGCTGAACCACGTTACATGATTTATGGGTTTTGAACACTGGAAAACTCAAACAGTTATGTCTTGCTGCCATTTGGGGCCACCAATGTGCGAAGTTGCCAAGTGCCGCTTTACCAGCATATAGGTAGTGGCAAGTGCTGATTTTAAGCCATCTTTGCATTGAAATCACTAGTTTAGAGGGCAAAATGACAGCAACAACAGATCCCTACCTGACATGGATCAAACAATACTTCCAAACCATTCTTAAGGTTTGTTTTCACCTGCATGGAGAACCAGATGGGTGGGGTTTACTACATCAACACAATTCAGATAGTGTCAGTTTAAGTGCTAGCCACAGAAAATTATAGTAAATTGACTTTCAAATACTTTTCCTGGGATTGTCTATACTTTCTGGCACAGCGCAAGACATATAATAGACAGTAGACCATAGATCTAAAAGCCCAGCTTTAAGAAACCAAAACAAAGCATCTTAACACTCGTGATCCCTCTTCAACACAAAAAAGCAGGTTAAAGCCTTATAGCATCCAATGGAATCTACTTAACCACATGCTTAACCAACACTGATATATATACATACAGCTCCGGTACATGGAAACATGACTCCTGCTCTGACAGCCAAATGGGCCTCCTCACAGAAGGGCCTGGTGGGATTGATTTCATTTCAGCTACAATGGGTAACTTAAATCTTGATGAAGACGACTGAGCCGGCGGAGGATATACATCGGGATACCGTTACTCCCCCGGCCGGTCCAGCACGCCTCCCAAATCATTGCGGCGAATAATAGCTCATTTGTTTAGCCATTCCCCAAACATGGAACTGGCCCATGTCGAGCTGAACAAAAAAGGGAACAAAAAGTCGCTTTTTATCACCAAAAAAAATGGAGACACACTGGAGCTCTCTTCGTCGCATGTTACCGTACCCCCTCCTCCTCTAACTCCCATTTTAAATCCCCCCCCAAACTTACACCTTATCCACTTGTAAGCAGCTCTTAATGTGGTGTCGGGATCCCCGGAGCTGGGAGCTGGGCTCAGGGGGGTTTCGGCAAGGGATATTTGGAGCGCACAAAGGGGGTATTATTTGTTGCCCCCCCGGCTGGCCCCCTACCAGCTTCCATTCTGTATGTGGGTCTGACTGTATCCTGACGGTGCTGAATGACGACTCCTTCCTACTCCCCAGTAGTTACTGAGCCCAGGGAAAGACCAAGCATGCTAACAGTGAAGCGATGGCCCTTCAGGTGTCTGTCTATAGTCATGGTAGTAATCTATGGTCACATTTTCCAATGATCAGCCTCTTTAACTAATGTCCTAACTTAATGTCTGTGGTTAAGTTAGTTCAGAGGAAAGGGGCTGCATTTAATGAGGATATTTCTGTTTAAATCAGTTTCATGTCAGAAAATTCTGTCATAGCATCAAAATAAAGGTGCTACATGAACGATAGCAGCCCTGGTACAATTAGCCTGCTGGCTAGCTAGCTACCAAAAAACAATTCTTTATTCAGGTTCACTGACTTTCAAGCTACTACTTGTAGTACAAACTAGGACCCAAGGGGCTACAGGGCTAAAGACAAGTCAATTCACTGTGTCACAGTAACAAATCTACCTCAACAACGATCTTTTTCAGGTAGCTCACTTTTTCTAGCCTGGTTGTTATCCATTTAGCCATTATTTGCACACAGCCAATTCTCCACCAGACCTCCATGAAGTTGCAAGGATGTTGCTGGGAGATTTGTGATGCAACTGCAAATCATCTATAGTGCAAGTGGAATACATTTGTGTATTAAACCGTTTTGTGCCATATAGCAATCCAGCAAATTTCCCACAAAATCCGACCCAGCGGCACACAATGTCAAGTGCAGTTAGAGACTGGTAGAGGCTGCCAATGTTCTCTGCCTCATTTGTTTACAGTACGGTTTCTAACACACCGACTAGTTTGAGCACAGTGGTCATGCTATGGATTATGTGGTTAGGTTAGTGTGTGATAAGTGGACGGATGTCATTATGTGCGAGAGAAAATTATGACCAGAATATATACATATTGGACTATAAAAGCAAAATTATAGTGCAAAGGTGGCTGTGCTTGATTTTGAGGAACTCAAGAGAGACGCACAGGGAAAGAGACAAATAGAAAGAGGAAAAAAAAGAGATAGAGACGCAGAAAGACAGAGAGAGAGGAAAAGAGAGACAAGCAGAGACGGAGAGAGAGAGGAAAATAGACCAGCTCTCCAGCGGTATTGCAGAGGAGGGGAGGGGGGGGTTTAGGAGTAGCATTTATGAGAATAAACGAGATTTCCTGAACTGAGAGCATTCCAAGGGCGCTGGTGGTCTCAGCTCGCCAAGAGGCAAGACGACACATGCTGGAGATGTCTGCCAGGTAGCAGAGCACAAAGAGCCCTCATTTCCTCCCTATCCCTCCCTCCCTCCCTCCCTCCCTCGCTCGCTCTCCTAACCCCCCCCACCACCACCACCCTCCATCATCCTCATATCTTTCTCTCTCGCTCACCAAAACAGAGGAGTAGCTGACGGAAGTGGAGCGCGTCTATTGATTTATCATTGGCAAGTCTTATACTTGTTCTGGTCATTTCAACACAGAGAACACACTGTGAAGCGATGGGAAACGGGATGAAAATAAACACATACATGTTCCTAGATTACAAGAAAATACCTGCAGAAACATTTCATGTCTTAATTTTTTCTTTTTATTTGTACTTCAGATGCATCTGTGTGGACTTTTTTCCCAAAAGAATGAAGACTGCTTTCCTGCTTAGATATGCTGTGTGTAATATATTACGTCAGAATCAGAACACCCATAATATACTAGAATACTCTTTTTTTTAATTAATTAAATCTCATTGTACATGTTTTTACACTATGATGCACCCAGTTATATGCTTTTGAGCGTAGATAAGCACAGTCAATACGGAGGTGCAGGTTTTCTTTGCGTCTGGTCGGATTGGAGGCTTTATGCGCTGGTATTCTTGGATGCACACATGTGTAAGCCGATACTAATACAGCCCTTGAAGTTTGATACTTGCCTGGGGATCCTGCTCCCCCAATCCTCACAAACACACACGCGCACACACATACACACACACACGTGCACACAGCTTCCCAGAGCTCATCCATCCCTTGGTGGTATCCCATTACCTGGGTGCAAAGACACACACACACACACACACACACACACACTTCTTGTTTTCTTTTGCCACTGTAGCTTCACTAAGCCACAAGCCAAAACTCTCACTCTGCCTTTTCATTACTGCATCTTAGAGACATAACCAGGGCAGGAAATACTCTGAATACTCTCAAAACAGGGTAGGAACAACAGCGTTTAACCACAGAGATGCTAATACTGCAGGCTAGCTGGTGGTTGATACCGATAGCTCAGTTTTGGATGGAACTACTCTGAATGGTAAAAAATAAATAAAAGTTTGAGAGGAGAAAAAGAGCGCAGCGTTTAAGCAGAGAGACACTAATAGCTAGAGATAATATTGACAGCTCAGCTCGGCTTCAGCGGGACACCCTGTGCTGTGGCAGCGGCGCCCTATTCAGAACTGTGCAGTCAGGAAAAAACAGTGAATGAGCTCTAATCCTTTAAGACAGCACCAATAGAGATTCCATCATGCTTGGCTCGTCGCGAGAGAAGAGCAAAGCTTGGGAGATGATAACGTCAGTCGAACACAAAATAAAATATGGCCTGTTTTGACTGGCGGGCTTATAGCTGCTCTTTTAGCCAAGGTTTGTTTCCTGTCGAGTGGAGGCACGGCTCAGGTAGATGCTTCTGCTAAAGAAAAGGCAAAACAAAAAGGCATTCACAGAGCAAAACTCTGAGGATCCTCCGGTGCCCTTTTGTGCGGGAGCTGCTGGGGAGAAAGGCCACACAACAAAGACTTAAATGCGAGAGTGTTTGTGGGAGCATAAACTTGGCTTTTTCCACTGAAGTCACGATGTACATTCTTTATGGAAGTAGGAATTAAGAGGCATTCATGAACCAACACACACACAAACACACAGGTACACATCAGATACATACATTCTTATGGTTTGTTTTAACCTACTTTGGCACCAGATGGGGTTTCCACATTAGACAGTACAATGAGTGCCAATCAAAGCAACACATTTGAGAGTCTATTCAATTTCCTTTTGTATGATGTACAACTTAGCTGACACTATCTGAATTGTCTTGATGTGGTAAACCCCACCCATCTGGTACACCAGGCAGGTTATAACAAATGCATGAATTATTTGCTAAATACAATTTAACCCAGATCTGGGATACATGCATGCAAGCATACATGAATGCACAGCTACACACACACGCACACACACAGGATCCCACATGAACTCTGCATGCAAGAAAAAGGAGAAAAAAAATCAAAGCTGCACTCGGCTAGTGCCTCAATATTTACTAAGTGGCCCGCTAATTACAGTCTGGTGGAATTAGACTGTGATTACAATTAGCAATGTCCAGACTGGCTAGGAAAACACTGGCAGATGTTCAGGCTGCTCAAACTGGCCTGTTGTGTGGTATTTACTTTGCGCGGCTCCTGCTCAAGCCCACATCTCCAATAGGATTTTAGGAGTTTAAACACTTTTATCAGTATTTAATAGAACAAAGTGTCTAAAAGTACCATGCTTGCAGGAGGAAACAAACCCCTAGCACTGCTAATGTCATGCACATCGTGTCTATCAATCAACCAGTCTCTCTATCTCTCTATCTTCTCCATCTCTCTCTATCTCTAGCTATCTTCTCTATATTTCTGTCTCTCTATTTCTCTCTATTGCTCTCTCTCCTCTATATCTATCTATCTATCTATCTATCTATCTATCTATCTATCTATCTATCTATCTATTCACTTTTTTCACAAACTACTTAAGTTTGAAGCTTTAGTTTTTAGTTTTCCACTTAAACGCACTACAACACCTGCAGTTATTGACAGACCCAATTCCCTCCTCCTTTTTTCTACCATGCGCTTATTAAAAAATGTTCTGAAGAAGAAAGGACGCAGGGCCAGATCTTGTTGCATTGCAATAATGTGCACAAAATTAAAATGTACAGTGGGAGAGGTAGTTTTGGTCCAGTTAGATATAAACTGTGTTCTTTGGGTAGCCGCAATGGCCGGGCCTTAGATTAAAAACGATGAAAAGGACCATTGACTCTGTCAAGACAAGCATGACCTACAATTACGAATAGTAGCATGCAGTCACTGTGGAATAGTCCCACATTGCACAATTACAACCCCAGTTTGTGTTAGTGGAAGTGTGTGTGAGGACGCTAGAGCATTAAAGGTCTCTCAAGGCCTATATCCTTACATTGCATCATCATACATCTTGCTGCAGTGCCATATTTGACATGACAACAAAAATGGGTAGAACAACAAAATCACTGCTGAATTTAGTGAAACAACATGTCAGTGTCTACGGCAGCTGGTATGCCACACAAAGACTGACAGTCCAGTGATATATAAAATACTATAATACATAAAGTTCCTCGGTACACAAGTCAGTTTTTCAACCTCTTTTTGTGTGGTGAACATTTATTTAGTGTTATGTGTTTCCTGCTGTTGCCAGCCACAAGGAAAATGGGCTACATCTGCCATTCGGTGTGTGCTTTTATCTTAAGTGCCTTACAGTACAATGAGTGCATACAGTTTTAGTATGGGTGGCCTCAGTAGGAGTTGAACCCCTAACCCTGGCCCACTGAGCTACACAGGATTACATTTCTACACATTTTTCTATACATTTGCATTTACTCCTGTGATTGCTTCTATCTGTATGATTGACCAGTATAGATAATAATTGTTAAAAGCCCTGACCCATGTCAAGTTTGGCACCATCTCCTGTTCAGAGGCCACACTACAGTACAGCAGGCTGGTTTTCAGAGGGAGGAGCCTGTAGAATGAAGAGGGGAGGAAAGCCTCATGCAGAACATGAATGGATAGAGAAGGCATTTCCATTCAAGTCAGTCTGATCACAGGAGGTTTGCAGAATGGAAACCAATGGTAAACATTTGAACACACTCTGCACCACTGCACAGAAATTTGCCACCATGTTGAAAGAGTGACAAGACACTGTATATAGAGTTATCTTTTTTTTTTTAAACCTTTATTTATCCAGGGAACGTCGACTGACCCTGCTTCACATTCACTTCAAATTTTTACCCTTTTACACACAATTTTGCACAGTTTGACAAAATTGGCAAAATTTGGCAATTTCGTTAGGAAGGAAGGGGCAATAACGTTGCAATCATTTGTTTGTTGTCACTCTTCCAACATGGTGGCATGCCCTGGGTAATTAGCAGGTATTCAAATGGTATCCTGGCACAACTTCACCCACTAACAAGGTGCATGGAATGGGCAGGCAGCACTGGGAAAGAGGGAATTTGTAGTTTGCAGGGTCATTGCACTCAGACCAGTTGGTGATCGTTACAAAATGTCTTTTCAAAGGAATGAGGTCACACTTGATAATGAGGATAGTGTAACAATATTCATTTTATGACAGACAAAACACCATAAAGACACTCCAGCCTCCAGCTTTCATCAGTGCCTGTGGATTGGAAGTCCACTTGAGTCTCACCCTTCACCCAGAGGACACAGCCCATCCTGCTGAAGTGTCCTTGAGCAAGGCACCGAATCCCTACCAGCTCAAAGGGCTGCTGGGTCTGTAGCTGAGCCTGACCAAGTGAATAGAGAATTTCCCTACAGGGATCAGTACAGTATTACATTATTATTAGGAGATTCAAAAATGCTTGAGGAGTTACTGAGGCATCTCATCATTTGACTGAACATTTTAACAGTCATAGGGTGATTATCAAATCCAAGAATGCCAAGTCGCTATTTGTGGAGAATGTTCTTCCTAAGTTGTCTTAGAGAGAACAAACTTCTCAAAAATGTAAGTACAGAAAACATCTCTACAGTTTGAAGTTGCGCGATCAACTAAGACAAGTACGTGTTCATCTTCCCAGCTGATTCAACCAGCTGTAGCAAAGACTACAGCGCTGCTTTGGACGGGATGCTGACATCTCGAAATGAATCTTGGGGCCAAGTCACCATCCAATGCATCCTCACTTAACACGGAAACTTCAGAGATTTTTATCCGCCCACTGTCCTCGGTGTTCCTTTTGTTTTAGAATCATACTTTGGCCATTAGATAGCATGTCAAAAATGTCACAGAGGACACAAGAACGCATATTGAGAAAGACGGATGGACAGATGCTGCCATCTTACCTGTACCGAAAGAGAGTATCTTGATAGACTATAGCTAGTAAGTGTCCTTTCTATAAACTCTAATTCTATGGCCTAACATCTGTTTTCGCCCCTTGATCTGATAAGAGCTCAGTTGGTAACTTCTGGTCCCAAACAAAGACCCATCTGCTAGTAATCTTCTCCACTGTAAGCACGCCCGCCTCCTGATAGCATGGATGAAGCCCGGCGCATATTAGGGTAAACAAATAGGCTATTCAGTGGAACAACAAACCAACACTATCTTTCCCGAGGAACTAAGCTGCCTATGGATTTACAACAACAAACTGGAGCAGAAAAAAAAAATGTCAAATTGGGGTTTTAGACAAACTGCAAATGGCGAAAGGGACATTTTGTTTGAGGCACTGGAGGGAATGAGTGAGTGTGTGTGTGTGTGTGTGTACAATCAGCTAGACAGATAGACAGCTGCTCTACAAACAGAGTGACAGGGGGTTCGCGGGTCTCTTCCTCCTAAACAGGCTGGCTAAATATTCCTGGTGGCACTAATCAATCACCACAGGCCGGTCACGCCGGGTCAGAGGTGGGCTTGGGTGATTGGCGCAATACAAAGCAAAGAGGAAGTGTAGGAAGTTTTTCTTGGGGGGTGGAGGGGGCGGGGGCGGGTTGTTCAGTGACATGTCACATGTCATGATGCAGAAGAATAGATTACCCTAGTTACACTGGCCAATGCACTGTCTGCACTAGTTACATTATCTCAGTTACTCACTTACATATATTTGTCACTGGCAAAACAATTAATAATAGAAATAGAAGTAATAGTAATAGCTGTTGGAGAGGACTTTGTGTGTGTGTGTGTGTGTGTGTGTGTGTGTTGGGGCGGCAATACAAAGGCAAGAGGAAGTTGTAGGACTTTGTATGTGTGTGTATATGTGTGTGTGGGGGGAACGGAACAGATTATCTTGGTTACATAGTTTAGGCTGGAGTTTGGCTGTATCAGTGACATTATGTTTGTTACAGACCTGGTTACACTGTTTGCTACAGACCAAACATTCTTTATGTTTGTCAGTCTGCGCAATACAAAGGCAAGGGGACTTTGTGTGCTTGTGTGTGCAAAAGAACAAATTATCTTAGTTGTATTTGTTGCAATTTGGCTACATTAGTCACATTACGTGTGTTATAGACATAGTTATATTGTGTTTGTCATTGTCACAATTCAAAGGCAAGAGGAAGTTGTGGGACTTTGTGTGCAAAAGAACAGATTGTAGTCAAAATCAGATGAACAAGGATACTACACACCACAAGAGGAGGTACTGTAATACTTAAACAGTGAGAATAATCACACAGAAGAAGCAGATAAAATTCACACAACAGCACTCCCGCCTCCTGATAGCATGGGATGAAGCCCGGCGCATATTAGGGTAAACTAGAAGGGCACTCGGAGAGCGCAGACCTCCGCCAAGGTTCGTGCTATTATTGCTTGTTCGTGAGTCGGATCCGGATCCACTCCAAAATTTTATGGGTTCTTCCTTGGCCTATGCTACATCCTTCCACGAAGTTTCATGAAAATCGGGCCAATAGTTATTCCGTAATCCTGCTAACAGACAAACAGACAAACAAACGGCACCGAAAACATAACCTCCTTGGCGAAGGTAACAAATAGGCTATTCAGTGGAACAACAAACCAACACTATCTTTCCCGAGGAACTAAGCTGCCTATGGATTTACAACAACAAACTAGAGTAGGAAAAAAAAGTCAAATTGGGGTTTTAGACTAACTGCAAATGGTGAAACAGACATTTTGCTTTGTACTGAAAACAAAAACATTATGACTAACAAATCTAAGATTACAAGACCATGATCAATTTGTGATATAATGCATCATTATTACTAGGAGCTATAGAGAAGGACAACATTCATTTTGTTACTAAGTTGATCAATAACAAGGTCAATTTTAAGATAAAAGGATAAAAATGGTAAATTCTGATCCTTGTTTACATATTATGATAACCGTTTTAATGTAAATTCTCACATTCTTGCTAATAGGCGTAACATCATGAGGGCCACAACGTGAACAAGCCTGAGACTTTCCTGCGACGTCACTGATGATATTATTTATGCTTTAAATATTTTGTCATCCAAGTATCCAAGATCCAATACATCAAATAAAAAGAGGTATTGTGACAATGCCGCCACAAAGACAAGTGTTTTCCCAACTGAAAACAGCCTCATACTGACAGAGGGAAACAGCTACTAGATAAGCAGGAGAGTCTAATCCGGCCTGTAGCAGCAGCTGAAGGATGGACAGCAGGCCTTCCCTTTCAAACTAAAGCAAACGCCACTTTCTCCCCTCTCTTCCTCTCTCCATACCTCCCACTCTGTCCGTCAAACAGCGGAGGCCCCCAGGAGCCTCCTCTGCTCCACCAATGGCTGACAATGACTTCATTGACACCCAAGCCTCCCATTAATCTTCATTTGTCTCATCATATCCTGCCATTGGTATGGAAATGCCCGCCCATCTCCGGTGTGAGTTGACAGTTTGGGGTGGTGGCGAAGGGGTGGCATGGGCGGGCGGGGTGCGAAAACCGTGGGGGAGCTGGGGGTGCAAGTGGGGTGTCGATCCCAAAGTGTGGTATCTGTGCGTGTGTGTGTGTAAGTGTGTGTGTGTGTGAAGGGAGGGTCCCTGAAAGTGTCCCTCCATTTGGCAGTTTCCGTTCCCAATGTGGCTCATACGTTTCTCATTCAAATGACTTGAACCCTGCTAAACACTCACATATATACATGCACATGCACACACACACACACACACACACACACACACACACACACACACACACACACACACACACACACACACACACACACACACACACACACACACACACACACACACACACACACACACAGTAGGGGGTGCAGGCAGGCAGAGGTAATCTGATTTCTCAGCTGCCCGGGAGACCACTTCCTGAGAGTGGGGCCGGGCTGTGGAAGGACGCCTGGGGTTTCCCATCTGTCCACCCAGGGGCTTGACCCCCTACCTACTGTTAATAGAGTCTCTCTCTCTCTCTCTCTCTCTTTATGCATCTCTCTCTCTCTCTCTCTCTCTCTCTCTCTCTTTATGCATCTCTCTCACTCTCTCTCTCTCTCTCTCTCTCTCACACACACACACACACACAGGCAGTTTTGTACCCCCACTGCCACTAATGGAGTTTGAAATGAGACAGCAACCAGTTGCAGAGGTGGAGGAAGTGGTTGTCATTCCCCCACCGCAGCGATGGATCAATTCTCCACAAGTGGCCTAGAAGGGGAGGGGGGTGGGGGTGGGAGAGGGGGTGCACAACATTTGCGTGTGGAGGATTTCAACGCATCACTAAGTGCTGATGTATTTGCAGAGGGCGGCACCAGTTTACATTAAACTACTACAGATGCATGAACTCTTCGTGCTCGTTTCTTAGTTGGATATGAGATGCTTTATGTTAAAAATTACATAAACCAAAAAACAAAAGAACTATCCGGAAATATCTTTGCAGCGCAGGGTGGGAGAGTCAGGGGATAAGAATGTAGGGAGAGGGAGAGATAAGGAAGATATACTGCAAAGGGGCTTCATTTGAAAATGCTATATATCTATTTTAAGATTAAAAAAAAATGGTTACTTGAAATTCATCACTCAAAAATATAGAACCCATTCTAAAAGTGTTAGTGTTCGGCATGCAAAGGTTTTAAAATATCCAATAACTCTAGAATGAGTTTTACTTTCATGGCAGCAATCATTCCCTAAGTGTAGGAGCCCCTTTTTGTTTGAAAAATGGTAGATGTCATATTTTGGAATGAAACTCTTCCTTACAGATATGAAGGTATGATTAAAGCAAGGTGAGGAGGAGAGACAAAGACAAAAAGTGGAAGAAAGACAGAGGCAGACGCCTGCCTGAGTGGGAGCTTAAGGAGCGCCAGGACGTTCTCCTTTCCTGTGTCCTTCTTGACAAGGCCCAGACTCTGTCTTTGATCAGTGCTCAGGAAATTTCATTAGGACAGAGATGGGTGGATAAGAGACTAAAGAAAGCTTTCGCGGATGGGAAGAGGAAAAGAGAATGAGATAAAAGGGTAGAAAAAGAAAAAAAAAGGGAGAGGGGGGGCAGTCAGAAGAATAGAAGGAGTGATAGTAGTAACTTCCTTTTCTCAACCTGCCATGAAGTCCAGGAAGAAAGAGAAAGAAAGAAGAGAGAAAGAGAGAGATCTATTCTCACCTACAGTGTGTTTTAATTGGTCTAAATCAGAAGTGAAACTATTCTGTGGCAGTTTTTCATTGGTTTGAAGCTTAAAACAGTAGATAGCACACCTGAGTATTGTTGGTAACCAGAGTGTATGAGAAGGCCAGGTAACCTAAAAATGTGCAAAGGAAACTCAACATGATTTGTGAGGGAGGGAGGTTCTTTGACTGACAACTGAACCATACTTAAAGGGTGCCATCACACCTACAGCTGCTTTTCTTTGGTCCCAGCCTTAGCAGAGACGCTTACTTGGTTGTGTTTTGGCATTCGGTTCGTTTAGGTTCACGCCGGCCAATTGCTAGCAAATCAGGGCTTGTAAACAGAAGTCACAATGACTCACATGTTCCTTGATCATGAGACAGAGTTTTGGCAACCTGTCATCCCACCTGGTTAGAGAATGTGACGGCAAGGGCGGAGTCAAGACAAGTCCGATTCCAGTCCCTGTAACTTTATCTAGGCATGATGGACTTGTCGGCACTCTCTGACGTAATTTACCTTCTCTGGTGTTCATACCAGTTAAGAACACCTGAGGAAACAGCTGAATATGAGCATTGATCAAGACTGAGGTTTGGTCCTGGGTTCATTTTGTTATGCTAGCTGCCTATCAAGTGTAAACATCCGTTTCCTTATACCCATAATACCTTGGGTTTTGGGGTTGTTTTGGATTATGTTTTCATTCCTTAATTCGCTTGGAAGAGGATTGAGACTCATATTTTCAGGTGTCTCTGTGCCGTTATTTGCTGCCATCCGAATGGCATTGTTCTCACCTACCCAAATGAACCAAACTAAAGGAGTAAACACTCCCGAGTTTGAATAAACCGCTCCAAACATGAACCAACTAGAAGTGAAAACGCTCTAAGATTTGATTCAACTGCACCACAACAAGGCAGGTGTGAAAGCATCAAAACAGACAAGAGAGTCAGAGAAGACAGACAAGAGCAAGCGACCTTTAACCTTATCAATCACGCATAAAAGAGGAAGAGAGAGGTAGACAAAGACAAGAGAGACGAGAGAGACAGACCTCAACCTCCTCAACCTTATCAATCATGGGAGAAAGAGGGAGAGGTAGACAGAACCGAGAGAGACGAGAGAGACAGAGAACATCTCCTCAACCTTATCAATCATGGGAGAAAGAGGAAGAGAGAGGTAGACAGAACCGAGAGACGAGAGAGACAGAGAACATCTCCTCAACCTTATCAATCATGGGAGAAAGAGGAAGAAAGAGAGAGAGAGCCGCCGTTTGTTTACCTTATCGATCATGTCGGGTCGGTTGGTGGCGGCCAGCACTGTGACGTCTTGGAGCTGCTCGATGCCGTCCATCTCTGTCAGGAGCTGAGCCAGAACCCGGTCTCCCACTCCGCCAGAGCCTGAGGAGCTGGAGGGGGGGAACAGAGACAGATGAGTGGTGGGGGGATAGAGAGAGGTGAGATTGATGTGTGAATGGATGGATAGATGGATGGATGATGGAGAGGGAAAGGGAAGTATAGAAACGGGTGAAGAGATGATGGATGATGGATAGATGGATGGATGGTTGAGAGACAGGAAAGGCAGCAGGATGGAGATAAAGATGTAGACGCATGTAAAGGAATGAAAGGAGTATAGAGAGGAGTGTAATAATGGAAGAACAGAAGGAGATGGGGAATAGCAAAGATGAGTGAGTGATGGATGGATGAGTGAGTGAGTGATGTTACAAGAGTGATGGATGGATGGATGGATGGATGGAGGAGTGAATGGATGATCTAAGCATGTAGCAGCATGTTCCAGGAAGCTGAAGTATATCCAAATACACGGCCTGCTGTGTACTTGTCCCATCACTCTTCACCAATAGTAGCATTACTACTGCATATTGTAATGGGTTATAATGGAAATGCTCCAATTCTTGAATAATCGTTGGGAACTTTTGATCAATCTCTGTCACTGACACACTTCTAGCAGGTTCTTCCATTCATCACGATTCTCTTTAGCTGAATCAGAAGCTCAGTTCCAAACATTTCACAAAAATGTACTGCGCATGTGGCATGCTGCATCACTTTGAGTTTACCTCGGTTGGCAAAGCATAGGTTTGCTACACCACAGATCCTGGATTCTAATTTAGCGCCAAACTGGTTGCAGCTTATCACAAATTATTATGAAAAAAACCTGCCAATGACTCCTGCCTCCCACTGAATTGAATTGAAAACAAGGCAGCAGTAAACATGTCGTCCTCCTCCTCCTGTAGCGCCCCTCTTGGGCCAATCAGTGTACTTTTGAAAATGCTAGAGCGCAGTGGTGAGATGCATCATTCCCGCAAAGTTTCATTAAAATGCAATAAGTACTACCTGAGATATTTTTCTGTGTGCTACATGGACAAATAAACAAACAAATGAATGATGTAGCGCCCCCCTTAGGCTAATCAGTGCAATTTTAAAAAAAAGCTGAAATGCAACGCAGCAATGCATCATTCCCGAAAGTATTTTCAAAATCAGCAGTATCTCAGATATTGTGTTTGACAAACAAAATAATTAACAATCAAATGGAAAAAGTCAGATCCATAGTCCTCCACCTAATTTCTAACGAAGGGAGAAAGCGATAAAATATACAAGATAAGAAACACAGGAATAGGCCGCAGGAAAAAAAATACCATGATCATGTGCTTTGACTTAAGAAACCCATCTCTGTGTTAGACACTGCATTACAAGGTGGTTATTTTCCATAGCCCAGTGCAGACAGCCACCCTTCCCGGTTCAAACACACACACACACACACATACACATACACACACACACACACACGGTCTCTGTTGACAGGGCCAGCGGAAGTGCCAGACGTCATTAGCAGAGACAAGGCCGCAGAGGCACACAAAGAAGCTCTGTCACTGAGATATGGAGGGAGGGAGGGGGTGGAGAGAGAGAGAGGGAGAGAGACAGAGAGAGAGGGAGAGAGAGAGGGAGGGAGAGAGGGAGAGGGAGGAGAGGGGAGAAAGAGGGAGAGAGGAGTGTGAAGGGAGGGAGAACGAGAAAGACGGGGAAAGGGAGGGGGTGAGGGAAAGCGGGGTTGGGTGAGAGAGGGTGAGGGAAAGAGCGATAGAGGGAGGAATGAAAGGAGGGAGGGAGGGAGAAAGAAAAAGGAGAGGGAGCGAGGGTAGAAAGAGAGAGGGAGGGAAGACGGAAAATGGGGAGGGAGGGGATGAGAGTAAAAGAAAGAGGGAAAGAGGTAAGAGGGAAAGAAAGACAGAATGGGAGGAAGGAGAGAGAGAGAGAGAGAGAGAGAGAGAGCTTCTGCCTTTCATCAAAATGTTATACTCTCTCTCTCATGCATCTCCCTTTCATTCATTGTCCTTTTCAAACTCAATGATTCTTCTTCTTTTTCTTCTCTGCTTCTCACTCTATCATTCTGTCTCTTTCTAATCATCTGTCTCTCTGTCTCTTTCTCTATCTCGGCCTAACATTCTCTGTCTCTTTTTGCTCCTCTCTCTGTCTCTCTCTCTCTCTCTTTCTTCCTCTACTTTGTTCATCCCTCTGTCTCTCTTCCTGTCTTCCTCTCCCTTTCTCTCCGCCTCGCTTCATTCCAGCAGTTTGGAGTGGAGGCAGGTAGGCTGACAGATTTACAGGTGCTTCTCGTCTCCCGACTGGAGAGGGAGAAAACACATATATGGCAGAGGCTGTCTGAAGCCCAGGTTGTGTCAACAGTTTTGAATTCCTGCCGGCGTGCGTGAGCCACTTCATTGATTAAACATGGCAGGAAGTGAAGACCAATAAATAACCTTTATAGATCACTGCTAAGTGCATTTTTCAAATGGCAAGTGGCCCGGAGGCTCGGGTCCAGCCACGCGTCCTCCGCAGCCTGCTGACGAACCCTCTGCCACTCTGCCATGCTGCAACACTGGTGAAAGACTGCTGCAGCCGGGGCGAGGCGGGTCAGCCACTCCTCGCTCAGCCAATTCGCAAAATTGAACATCAAGACAAGGAGGGGGAACTCTCAGTCATACTGTAAAAGCAAATGGGAGGCGGCGTTGTCAGCTCCGAGAGTGAATTTGACTGATGAAGATAAGTTGCAACAGAAGTTGTCTTCTTACTTTATTTGATTGATCAGCTTCTCACAGTCATATCCTGCCAGCTTGAAACGAGTCAATACTGCATTGTATATCAAAAGACAGAATTTTGCTAATGCTGTTTCATATTGGTTTCATTAAGGAAATGAACATACTCATGGTACTGTAAGGCAAGTGTCCATTAAATGGCATGGCATATGTAACTTCGTAACTGCACAAATAAGATCTTGCCCCATCCAAAACATTCAATCTGTCTTGAAGGACCAAAACAAGACACTGGAACTGGGGCTTACCATCCAAAACTGATACCTATTTGTACCATAACATATTTTGGTTATTGAGATTGATTTCCAGGCAACAAAAGGTATTGAGTTTTTGAAAATGCTTCCAAATGTTGGGTTTTTATAAGAGAAATCAGGTTTTTGTCCTGTTTAGAGGCATCTGTACTGAGAAAACCAATTGAATGGTGGTCTGATTCAAATCAGAACAGATCTCATGTTTTCTTTGTGTTACACACAAAATGTTACAATATAACTCTGCCCATTTCATAATCAAAAACACTTAACAAAGAACACATAACAAAGACCCTTGAAGCATCAGAACCAGGGTCAATATCGAAATATTTACAAGGACAACCCAGATTTCCTTTTGTGTTCCTTCCTACAACATTCAGCTTCATCGGCGGGTTTACCAGGAAGCACGCCGCATATTTGGCCTTCCCCATCTGCCGTGGAAGGGCACAATGAAGCGTTTGTGTGCCTCCAGTCTGTGTCCTCTGTCTGCCCCCCCCACCCCACCCCCCCACCCCCCCCTCCTCTTTTCCTTTAAGCCACAGATGTTCCCAGTGCCATCCCATTGAAGCGCCTCCGGACAAGACTGTATTCTGTGTGCGCCGTTAGCGAAAAGCCCCGAAGTCTAAGTGGACACCATGGGAACGGAGTAGCCGGCTTTGATAGTGCAGTCATGCAGACTTTTTGGGATGTTAGCGCCATCCATTCATAAGCGAGTCTTTGTGAGACACAGGCGCGCGGACACAGGCTATTGCCGGTAAATTGAGGCAGACCGAGGGCTTGATTCAATTCATTCCAGTAGACTGTGCATTTGTCATTACTCGACAGTGAATGACCACGGCGTTGAAAATAGCATCGGACAGTAAACAGCGGACAGTAGAAGTAGTGAACGGTGAACAACGAGCTAAAGAACTTCGAGGGAGGAAATGCCACGCATAGCCAGTGACTGTGTCATGGGCATTAGTCTGCAGGCTCTTGGCGTCTTTCTCCTGAATTCAAAGGCCGGCTCAACGGCGGTAAGAAGAGTAACCTACCTTCCTCTTTCGCCGGCGAGGGCGTCGATCTCGTCGAAGAAGACGATGGAAGGAGCTACGGCCCTCGCCTTCCTGAACACCTGCAAGCAGCATGAGCATGAACGTTACAACAGAGAAAAATAGAACAGAACAGATGTTTAATAGCGCCAATTAATCGTTCACATAATGAAAGCCGGCAGTGCGCACAAACAAAACAGGAAATACATTTCTTATTAATGCTGTAAATTGCACAACAGCTCATTCATTCTTTACATAAATAACCCAACAACTCAACCCAATTTTAACACTTCTAGGTAGAAAGTGGCAACACATATTTACAGTCCAGTGCCTGGATGGACAAAGACACATTTCCCTTAATACTGGTCTTCCTTCACAGGCATTTTAGTCTTCCTTTCATCTCACTTGAACACAGCTACAGTAGTAACCAAGCACCAAGTACCATTATGATGAAGTAAGAAAAGTTATGTACTTTCATGTACTTACTTCTCTCACAGCTCGTTCAGACTCTCCCACATACTTGCTCAATAATTCCGGCCCCTGGAAAAGTAAAGTTTGAAAGTGACTTAAGTGGAAATATTGGGTCTGGACATGTTGACATCTTGAAATGTTTATCGAGCACTATATTATATTCATTAATAATCAAGCTGGAGTGGTGTGATTTTTTTTCATTGCAAAATCAATTGCTGATGCCAAGAAAAAATACTGTAATTATCGATCCCCAGACAGGATGTATAAAAAGCAGCCGGATGTTAAGAGTATCAGCTTTCCAGCATCGTTAAATCATCACCACCATCACCAGGATTCCCGTAACTAATTATCATTACTTTGTTTTAGTATCACCTGGCAGCGCTGCTAAAGCAGAGTGTGTCGTTTCAACTGACAGCAAACAACCAGAAAGACCACAGAGAAGAAGCTGTTGCATTGCCATGACACCACTTGGAGATTAAAAATAGGAAGCAGAACAATAACTGAGTGTGTGAGGATGTCATGGAGGACAACAGGGTGTGTGTGTTTGTGTGTGTGTGTGTGTGTGTGTGTATGGAGGGGTTAAAGAGTGCTGTTGGGGGAGTGCTGCTCTGTACCCATAATTCAGTGTTTACTGTGAATGGGGTACTGATTCATGTTTTGTTTTTTGTTTTTTTTAATGTGTATCACTTGTGGTATTTCTGTAATAAAGTGTGATCAATAAAGTACTATTACTACTATTATCACTACCACTACTGCTACCTACACCCACTGTTACTATTACTACTTGTACCTTTCCTACTACTATTACTGTACCATCACTGCTACTATTACGGCTACTACTACTACTACCACTGTTACTACTACTATAACTACTGCTGCTATTACTATTATCACTACCATCACTGCTACTACTAATACTACCTCCAACACTACTGCTTCTACTACTACTTCTACCACTGCTATAACTTAATATGACTGCTATTACTACTATTCATGCATTTTGATGTGTATCACTTGTGGTGTTTCAGTAATAAAGGAATTTCCCACTGTGTCATCAATAAGGTAGTACTATTACTACTACTAGCCCCACCACTAGTACTACTACCACTAACACTTCTGCTTCTCCTATCACCACCACTACTACTACTTCTACTACTACTATTAATACTACTACTAGCACCACCACCACTACTACTGCTACTACCACTAACACTTCTGCTTCTACTATCACCACCACCACTACATCTACTACTACTATTAATACTACTACTAGCACCACTACTACCACTGCCACTGCTACTATACCACTGTTACTACTACCACTTATACCATTGCTACTACTATTACTACTACTACTATATGAATTTTATCTTTTTATCTGTCTTTTATCTGCCCTCTATTGATGTAAAGCACTTTGAGCTGCATGTTGTGTATGGAAGGTGCTATACAAATAAAGGTTATTATTATTATTATTATTATTATTATTACACCCACTGCTACCATTATTACTACTACCACTGCTGCTGTTACTACTACTAGTACTACTACTATTACTACTACTACAACCGCCATCACTGCTACTATCAATATTACCACCAACACTATTGCTTCTACTACTCCTACTACGACTACTACAACTTAACATGACTACCACTACTCCTACAACCAATACTTCTTCCTCTCTCTCCCCTTCTTTCTCTCCTTCAGTCCTTCCCTCCCTCCCTCCCTCCCTCCCTCCCTCCCTCCCTCCGAAGCAGATAAACATCCACTCAGCCCTCAGAAAGCACTTCCTCCCGCTGCAATCCGCCCTTTCAACACCTCTGGGCTGACGGAGGAGACGACACTTCACTCCCAGCCCTTTTGTCTCCTGCAGTAAGTGTGGAGGTTGACTCATTAATCCCGGGTTCCTCTCTCTGACAGAGCCATGGGGCGAGACACGGTGTCTTTAAAACCATTGACACTGTAAAGATACAAGCTTTGTGTGTGTGTGTGTGTGTGTGTGTGTGTGTGTGTGCGTGCGTGTGTTTGTGTGGCTGAAGTGGGAGGAAACTGAAATTGACAAGATGATAATAGGGCTTTTTCACACAGAGGAAACAGGCTGAGCCTTAAAGTGTCCACATTTAAATCTGGATAACGTATCTATGTCAAAGCAACCGCTGCACTGGAAAAACCTGATACTGTTATTGCAGATGCTGGAGAACTGGCTTCCAGCATGAGGGAGTGGATGTTTTCTTTTTTACCCCTTTTCTCAAAAAGATACAGTACTTCTCCACTTGATGACTTGAAAAGTGCGGTACAAGATTAAAATGCACTTCTCTTTTAACACCTTTGTACCAGAAGCAATACAATTGTTAAATAAGAATAATGGCGTTCAACACTGTGAAAACTATTCTAATTTCAGCTATATGCATTTGACTGCTGCCCTTTGCACTTTAACAGCACAAATATGCAAATAGCCAACTGTTGATATGGTAACCAGTCCTGTCTCTTTCTGTTAATATGTGATATGTGTATTCTTTGTCTAATGTTTCATGATATTTGGACCTTAAATTGCATCCTTTGAATTTCCCCATGTGGCATACATAGAGTTGTATTAAATTGAACTGAATTGAACTGAATTAAATTATCTTAAATTAGACAATATTTGCTGGAATTTACATTTCCACATTCCATTTGGTTGCTTATAAAGATGGCATTATAGAAATTTCAGCAGTTATTCTACTGCTGCAGTCATTTGAAGTTGCTCTGGATAAGCCTAAAGTGTACATGTAATTGCAAGTTTGCTGCAAGGAACTCATCATCCCGGTTACATCATCCCGGTGCCCAGCGTTACATCCTATTTAAAAAAAAAAAAAAAAAAAAAAAAAAGTCTGCAAATAAAAAAATCACCATTTGCCGCCGGCTTAACAACGCTGGCTGAAAGCTTCTGTCGCACCTTGCAGTCGCACATGGCAACGGCTTTCAAAATATTCAGCGATCAACAATTCAACAAGCTGATCAATCAATCTCCGTCAGCCAGGCCTGGACAGGCGGAGGCGAGGCGACAGGGGGGGGGGGGGGGGTCAGAGAGGATGGGGTGATGAATGAGAGAGGACAAACACAGGGTCAAAGGTCAGACAAGGCGTCCCGCAAAGGAAGCCGTGGAGAGTCGGACCACCTCCGGGTCATCAAGGGAAGGGAAGCATCTCCAACTGTGAGTCACACACTTGATATACTTTGTATGTCATATGTGTCTGATAGAGCAAATATCTGTTTTGTGTGTGATATATGCATAATACACTAGATCAGTGGTTCTCAAGGTGGGGTCCGGGGACCACCAGGGGTCCTTGAGGGGGTTCCAGGGGGTCCCCAGCAAATTGATGAATTGTTAAACTTCACCATTATTTAATTTACAATAAGTTAGAGAATTAATATTTTGATCATAGTTTCACTGTTATCTCTCTCTTTTGGACAAAATCATATCTAACAATAAAAATATTCTCAGATTTGGGTCCGAGAGACAAAATCTCATCAAATGGGGGTCCGTGGCCCTAATGTGGACTGAATTAGTGGTCCTTGATATGAAAAAGGTTGAGAGTCACTGCACTAGATCTTTTGGTACATTGCTATTAGATATAGAAACAGAAAGGTACACTGGTACACTAGAGGAAGGCAAAATCTGTCTGCTATGTTAAATTGAAAATGAAATAAATTTTTATCTTTGATTATCCTTTATATAGCTGAGAAGTGTACTTAATAGCTACATGACTTGCATTCTGGCTAATTTATTTTGGTTTAACGATTACGAAAGATTTGAGATATGAAAACAGATCCTATGTGTAAAACTTTATTAGCAGGGCCTGGGCAAAACAGCAATGTACTTTTTATTTTACGATATTCAAGTTCATTACGGCAGATGTTTGTTAGATAGTGCAACCTAAAACAGCCACAGTGCCTGACACTGAAAGTAAATTAAATCAATCATAAGAAGACAAGTGAAGTGGGTGTTTAGAAGCTCTGGTTAATACAAGCTATTAATTGCGCATCAAACGACTCCAAGAAAAAACATGGAAAAAGCAGTACTTAAAAAAAAAACGTATTCACAATATGTTGGCCATCAATAAAAAAAGTGGCGTAATTGAGGTCAAGTCTTGTCATATTTTTCTGAGTAAGGCTTTTGGAGTGCCGCCATTGCTGTGTTTTTCATGGAGTCATTTGAAGGTTTGTAGTCTTTGGCAGAGCACCAAACCAGAAGAAGGTTATACGAGGAGGCGCACCTGCTACACATTTTTCTATTAATTGTAGATATTTTAGTATCAAAGTTGGGGAAAACAACAGCCTCCTTGCCCAGCACCCCTCTTTGATTTGAACTCATCATCCGCTGTAAGTAAAAAGAAATCTATTCATCTTGTTTTAGACAGCGAACAAAGCAAGCCATCCCGACTGAATACGATTATGACATGAAGACAAAAACTCACTTTAATAGCCAGGAAGTTGAGCCCGCTCTCGTTAGCCAGGGCCTTGGCTATCATGGTCTTGGAGCAGCCGGGGGGCCCGTACAGCAGGACTCCTTTAGGCGGCTGGATGCCCATGCGGATGAAGGCCTCGGGGTGCCTCAGGGGCCACTCCACGGCCTGCTTCAGCTTCAGCTTCACCTCCTCCATCCCGCCCACGTCCGACCAGCGCACCTGGGACGGAGGGAACGAGGTGTGGTCAGGGAACTTGAGGATGTGTTTTCAAAAGGGTGAAGGATAGAAAGATATAGTATTTAGCTTCTGGATATAGTGCTGTAGAAAGCCAATGTAAGTCACAAAACACTTAAGTATACTTTACAGTAGAATTTTAATTTGAATTATGAGATTATTTTACATTAAATGCCTGTGGTAGGGCCACCATGACACCAAACTGTACCCTACAAAACTGTACAAGACCAAGTAGCATCACAATCCCCCACCAAAGAACAAAGGCAACTATTTGCTGCTTAACATTCACAGCACAGAGTTGCCCTAGGAATAGAAGTAGGCTAATGCACAAATTGGCAAGCTAACCAGCTCTTTCACAAATTTATCTTGTCATATCATGGTCCACTAAAATTTTAATATCATGGTGCATCTTTTGTCATATTTGAGTGCAACCAACACAAGCTACTTTAAACCGTCCATCTGTGCATCGTGTATTGTTTTTATTGTGGTTCCGTATAATGAAATTGCTGCAAATCCAATTTCCCCACAAGGGATAATAAAGTTTTACTTAACTAAACTAAACTAAAACAACTGTCCTCTACAGACCATGAAGTTTGATACTTTGGATGGCACGATGGCTCGTAAACTTTGGTATCTCAGGCAACATGAGGGTTTGGTATCACAACACAACACAGGGTTTGACCAATACAGGTTTTTCAAGGCCAATTCGATACCAATATTTTAGGATTAAAGCTGCAAATAGCAAATATTTTGTATCTTTAAATTAGACAATTTTCATGCCAAAAAATTCAAAAACATTACAAGCATTTAGTGTTACCCAGAGCCTCTGAAACAGCATTTAGACCATGATGTTACACTAAAACTCTCCATAGAAACCCAGGGTAATAATCATAAAAATAAACATAATAATGATGCAAACTAATCAAAATGTTACATTAGAATCAATTCAGATTCCAACCAGTGTAGTATTAATCAATTATACAATAAATACAGCATGCAATCAAACAAACTGCATCATATTGGAGGTGGACAAGATTGATTGGCGAATTTTTTAATAAAACACAGTCGCTCAGTCTAACCTTATCCACTACTTGTGGAGTATCGTGCAACCCCGGCCTGTGGTGCCTCAAACACGAACACATCGCCAACAATAAACGCAACAGACCAAACACATTCTGATTGCACGCTGATGTCTGGTGTTGCTCACATAATCCACACACACACACACACACACACACACACACACACTCACACACACACACACACACACACACAGGACCTTTCAACTTTTCTGACCGCTGAAGTAAACTGTAAGGAATGGCGAGTTCTTCCAGATTACTGCCGGGGCCGGGGGAGACGAGGAGCGAAATAAAAGCATATTTGGAAGGAGACGGAGGAAACGGAGGGCTTGTGTCGAAGCTGGGGGGAGAGAGAGAGAGAGAGAGAGAGAGAGAGAGAGAGAGAGAGAGAGAGAGAGACACGCTGGACCGGGGCGTAAAAACAACAGAGGGAGTCGGCCAACAGCTGTCTTTTTGACAGGGAGGGATGGAGGGATGGAGCGTACAACCGGAGGAGATAAAGCAGATAAGCGGAGGAGAAGCTCTCCTCCCAAACACTCTCAACCTTTCTGTGTTTCAGCAGCTACTCGCCGACCTCCTGACCTTCCTCTTTTTTTTTCGTCCTTTAACGTTCCCTCTGCAACAGCCTCAGCCTCTCTTTGCTCTCCCTCCCTCTCTCTCTCCCATCCTCTCTTTTTCTCTCCCTCTCCATCTCCCTCTTCCTCCCTCCTGCTCTCTCTCCACCCCACTCTACCTCTCTCCATCGCCCTCACTCTCTTCCTCTATCTACCTCTCCCTCTCTTCCTTTCTCCCCCTCCTTCCCTCTCTCTCTTTCTCTCTATCTTCATCCCTCCTGCTCTCTCTCCACCCCACTCCATCTCTACCTCTCTCCATCTCCCTCATTCTCTTCCTCTATCTACCTCTCCCTCTCTTCCTTTCTCCCCCTCCTTCCCTCTCTTTCTCTCTATCTTCATCTCTCCTGCTCTCTCTCCACCGCACTCTATCTCTACCTCTGTCCATCTCTCTTCCATCTCTTCCTCTATCTAGCTCTCCCTCTTTTCTTTTCTTCCCCTCCTTCCCTCTCTCTCTATCTTCATCCCTCCTGCTCTCTCTCTACTGCGCTCCCTCCCATTCCTCTCTATTTGTCTTCCTCTCTCTACCACACTCCCTCTCTCCCTCTTTCTCTCCCTATCACGCTCCCTCCTTACATCTCTCTATCACCTCTCTCTCCTCTCTATAACTCTTTCGCTCTCTCTACCATTCTCCCTGCTCCCCTCTCTCCCTGCTACTCTTCCCCTCTCGCTCTTTCTCCCTGTCCTTCTCTTTCTTATCTCTCCATCTGCCACGCTCCCTCTTCCCTCTATCACACTCCATCTCTCGCTCTCTCCGCTCCTCTCCACCCCTCCTCCTCCTCCTTCTCTCCTTTCCTCCTTCCTGCTCTCTCTCTACTTCACTCCCTTACCTCTCTCTACCATCTCTCTCTCTCTCTACCCACCTTTCATTCTCTTAACCATGCTCCCTACCTCTTTCCCTCCCTCCCTCTCTCTATCTTCCCCCTCTCTTTCACTCTCTGCCCTTCTACCCCTCTATCTCTCCCTCTCTCTATCTCTCCCTACCTCTCTCTTTCTCCCTCTCTCCTCTCTTTACCCCTCATTCCCTCTGTCTCCCCCTCCCTACCGATCTCTTATTCCCCCCCTAAAGCTCTCCCTCCCTCCCTCTCTCGCTCCCCTCCCCCTCATATCTCTTTCCTTCTCTTTCCTTCTCTCTCTCTCTCTCTCTGTGTCTCTCTCTCTCTCTCCTTCCTGAGGTAACACATCCCAGGCCACCGGCGCCGTCTCCGGGGAACGAAGCACCTAATGGAAACCTGGCGTCTGGCCACATACTGTAAATACCGAACAATTTATGGACAGCGCCGAGCGAGAGAGAGAGAGAGAGAGAGAGAGAGAGAGAGAGAGAGAGAGAGAGAGAGAGAGAGAGGGGAAAGGAGGGAGGGAGGGAGAGGAAGGGAAAGAGGAGTGTTGCAGAGATGAGGAGATAGGCCGGAAAGGAGGTGAGGGAGCTAGAACGCCCATTCTGAAAGGCAAAGAGAAACAAAATGAAATAAAGAGCAGAGAGAGATAAAGGCAAGAGTAAAAGAGAGGCTGATAGACGGAGCAATGGAGGAAACAGGTGGCGAGGAAGAAGAAGAGAAAGGGGGGGCAGAGATGGGAGGAGAGGAAGAGAGATGAAAACAGAGATGGAAAGAGATAGAGAGGAGGATTTGATATTGCGGGGGGGAGGCAATTTAGTTGATAGACAACTAAATTCAACGTCAACCTAAACAAGCACAAAAAACACATTCTGGCATGAAAAAAATCATATTAAACCAGCTTTGGAAACAGATCAGAAAGATATTTAGGTTCCAGTTTCATGATGCAGGTAGCAGCTATGGTCGACTACAGACGGTGCAGGTTGTCGTATCAATGTGAAAATGATTAAAATAGGTCGAACAGTACTTGCAGATAATTTGCAGTGTTTGTTTTAACCTACCTGGAGAGCGAGATGGGTGGTGTTTGCCTCATAGGACATTACAACAAATAAATCAGCTTTGACAATCTCAAGAAAGAATCTGAACGTCAACTCGGTACACTTTTCTGTGATTTGCGACGTGACAGCTTACCCGACATTATCTGAATTGCCATAATGTGGTGAACCCCACCCACCTGGCACCCGACGTAAATCAAAACAAATGCTAAGGATTACTTGGAAGTACTCTTTGACCCAGGCTGGGTGAAGTTAAAGGCCTCCAGCCCCGAAGTTTACCGACAGCCTCCTCCTCCTCCTCCTGAGCACAAATCAATCACCCGGCTCTCAGGTACTGTGTTTCCACCGAGGAAGCAGATGTGCAGCACCACAATGCACACTCTCATCTTCCCCCCTTTTCTTTTCCTTTTTTTTGTTAAGTTTCTGGAAAAAATAACAATAAAAAAAAAAATAGCATTAATTGCAAGGTGCTTTTTGTCACGAATGAGGCGGCTGTGGAATTAGAGGGCAATGTTTTGACTCACACCTCGCTGTGTTGTGTTTTTTCCCCCCCCTCTCTCTTCCCTCCCTTCCTTTTTGCGCGAGACCCAGTTATTATCTTTTACTGTTGTTTTCTGAACTTTACAAGGGGCCTCTCAGGCTCTGGCCCTTTGATGGGGTTGAAAGGAGGGTGTGGGGGAACTTCTCAGACAAAAAACTCTAGAGAGAGACGAGGAGGAAGTTTAAGAAGAGGAATAACTGGCTTGGTGCACAGCTGCCAGATCAAAATATTAAAGCCAGACTGCATGGTGGAAGATGATTCAAAAATAAAGATGGTGGGTAAACAAGAAGAATGTCAAAAAAGGGAAGAATCTCCTGACACAAAATAAACAAAAGATTAAGCACAAACTCAAGTTATTTACATGTAAATATAATGTATATCGACGGGCATAATCTGTCAAGCTGAAATCTCTAGAAATGTGATTTGAGAAGGTTCCCGAAGGAACTCGAGGCGTGTACTCGTCCGGCACCACTGGAAGTTTCTTATATAAAATGGATTAGAAACAAATGTTTGCACTCATGTGGATATAATCAAGTCCGGGGCTCTGCGGCTGGCCTTTCAGCTGAGCTGCGCTAGGGGGATAAAAAAAAAAAAAAAACCCAAACTCGAACTCCCTCTTCTCTCTTGTTTCCAGGAACCGGCCGCAAGGACTGAACGTCTCTGGGTGAGCTCAGTGCAGAGTGTTGCAGAGAGCGGAGGGGAGGAGGGGGGTGGGGGTGGGGGGGGGGTGGAGGGATAGGAAGGACGTTTCTTTTTCTCTCTTTTCTCTTTTTTTGGTTGCTGGCAGGAACCGCCGGCGACCCGATCTGCTTTCAATTACCGGTGGAGGATGATGTTAGCCCTCTTCCTGTCCGTTATGTCTTGCACATGCAAACTCCAAAACATCCTGGAGTCTCACCGCTGTCCTCTCATCCCTCCTTCCCTCCCTCCCTCCTTCCCCTCCCCTCCCCTCCCCTCCCTCGCTCTCCCTATCCGCTGAGAGCAAAGTGATTCATCTCCGTTTCAGAGGAGGGTAAAATGGCCACGGGGTCGTTTCCACTCTTCCTCGGCCTGACCCCATCCTTTAAGTGGCGGTGATTCAGTGGTCAGTGGTCCAGAGAGTAGTTAAGGGATTTGTGGATGTGCATTAGCGGGAAGAGGGAGGCACGGCTTCCATGCCAGATGAGAGCTGTTGTTGATGAGCGTTTTTTTTTTCTGTTTCTTGCGGAGTTAAGTGGTGACGTTGTTTGGTTTATCTTTTGTTTTGTGCTTTAAACGAGGCAAAGATTGCGTGATGCAAAACAGTCTCCTTCTTTGCAGGGCCACTGCAAGGTTGAATGCAACTGAGACACAACTGATGGTAATTACAAACATATAGCTTCTAGATTGTGCCATTAAGGATGATGCTTAAAACTAGGCAGGCGCGTGTGATGAGGCTCCTCGCAAGATAAGCATCACCTTATCATATTTTCATGCATGACTTTTCCATGAGTATTCTATGACATGCAATGCCAAATTCCAGTTTCACTTCTGTCACTGCTGATGTTCAAACATGCGATTTCTTGAACAGCTGGTTCGAAAGCCTGTATTCGTCTTTTAGCAAGCTAGCCTCCTTTGGTCAGCTGAATTTAGGAGATTTGTTAAATTGTGGTTATTATTCCTGCAGAGGCAGAGGTGGGGACTCAAATCTTAATTGTTTGAGACTTGATGCATGAAGAGAAGACTTGAGACGTGACTTGACTTCTGGTGATGTGCGACTTGACTCTGACTTGTACTTTGATGACTTGAAAATGTTTCTAAAGTCTTGACTTGAGATCTTGTGTTTGTGTAAATGACTTAGATTGAAATTGATGAGATTTTTTCCAGCAGACGACTGAATTTAAATTCTGTTTTCTGAATTTGTATGGAATGATTGAATTTATTGAAGCTGAAACTGATTATAGAAATCAAACTCATGATGCTCTTACCAAGTTTTTATCCTATTTAAACCATATTGCATTGAAAAATCCTAGATATTTAGTTTTCTTTAAGATATTAAATTGATACTGGGCTTTGTTCTGACCTGACTTGGTGTTCTACATTCAGACTTGAGACTTGGCAATAATGACATGGACTTGACTTGGCAATCTACATTTAGATTTGGGACTTGACTTGAGACTTGACTTGTGCCTCAAGACTTGAGACTGACTTGGGACCCGAGCAAAGTTGACTTGGTCACACATCTGTTCAGAGATAACTAGCTTCACCAGCAGCCAAGCTTGATAATAAACAATTGTCTGACTGAAAAAAAAACATGAACAAATTTTGATGACACTTCCAAAATATTTGGTCTATCTGACATTTTCCTAACTTTTCAGGGCCTGCCTAATCTACGTCTTGTCTATAGCTTTCCATGACTGCAGCGACCCATTCAGACACACAGTACCTTGGGGACATCGATGGCAACCTCCCTCATGGCGCTGGGCTTCACCACAGACGCGGCCCACTGGAGGTCCTGCAGAGTGACCGTCACCCTCCCCATCAGCTGCTGGTCCGACGGCTGGTGGCAGCCTCCCAGAGCTCGCCTCAACGCATGCAAACCTGCACAGAGAGCGTTCACACCAACATGAACCTTTCACTTAGAACTACCATCAAAAGGAACAGATCAGAAGAAGAAAAAGAACCATAAATTTATTAATTTGGCACTTTTCTCTATGAAGTTAAATGCAAAAACAAACATGTCAACAAACAGTCAGTTCAAATCTACACTTGTACTGCTGACTCTAATAACACAGACTAATATAGACAGGCTCTAGCACACTTCTGAAACCATATTGGGCTCTCAACAAACAAATTAACAATACTACAGCTGAAAGAGACCGAAACCAAGTGATCAGTCACATGCAAGTTTCTAAAAAAACGAGTTTCCAGTTGTTTCTTAAGGAGGATACAGGCTTAGATATCATAATAGTCACGGTGAATTGGATGGAAAGATTGTGATTTGAGATATCTACTGGGATAAAGGAAGGGATATGAAACTGGTGTTTGTTGGCTTAACA
Organism: Centroberyx affinis; assembly: GCF_046629955.1. Lineage (NCBI taxonomy): Eukaryota > Metazoa > Chordata > Actinopteri > Beryciformes > Berycidae > Centroberyx > Centroberyx affinis. The sequence continues at coordinate 465,277 of NW_027280869.1, read as the reverse complement.
AGCAATGCTAGTGTCGTTGTGGCTTGAGGGTTTTGATTCCAAACCCACATTCACCCAGTCCAACTTTTTAGTCAAAACATTCAGGCTTGTACACGCAGAGATGATACACGCCTAACGAATGCAAATCTCAAAATGAAACACTAATTCCCCTTTTGACGGTGAAAATGATTGGGCTTGCATTACCGGGGAGAAAAGAGATCAGGCCGAAGGGAAGGGAACTGTAATTGAAGCGCTTAAGGTTTGAATGCCCCCGGCTACAGCGGCTTCAGTCTCTGAACAAAGAGGAAGAGACGGAGAAGACGGCAAAACAAACACCAATGTGTCAATATCGAGGACGAGCCCGTGTTTCATTCACCTCGCAAAAAGGGGTCACAGTGGGTTGATCCAAGGGAGAAAAGGTCTGGGCAAAGTCAGCTCTCCAAAAAGCTGAGGTGATGAGTGAGTTTGAATAGCAAACATACTGTAGGCCTTGCTGTAAGGACTTGACTCTAAACTGGGAAAAAAACAAAAACAAAAACCAATACTTATTAAAGTGATGTTGAACTTGTGGAACTTGAATGTTGAAAACTAGTACCTTAGTTTGGTAGTACCATAGTTACTAGATACAGTCGCTTTCTTTATGTTTATTAAATCTTTCAGTTTAAACAAGTGTAACACCAAAATCCGGTTGGAGGAAACTTATGGTGATGGAATGAAGAAAATAGTATGTTTACCAATGTTTGTAAGAAGGCGGAAAAAGGTGGAAGACAGAACTTTCACAAAATAGATTCTGCCAATATATAAAAAATTAGTCCCTCAGTATTTTTCGCCTATGTATAAATACTGATAAACGTTTTATTTTCTTCGTTCCATCGGCATAAGTTTCCTCCGACCGGATTTTGGTGTTTCACTTGAAACTGAATTCACTTGGATTAACTTCACCACAATTCAGCAGCATGGCTAGTTTTTTTTTTTTATACATTGTCAGAATCTGGTGTTTTCGCGTTCGTTTATGTGCTAGAAGTGTTATTTTCAGAACTGTTCCTCCATACAATGGCAGTAAACTGAAAGAGAAAGAAAATGCAACCTAAGGTACTATCAAAGTTTAACCTCACTTTAAGCATGCATGTTCTCCCTGCTTCACATTTTTACAGTTACACTCCCTGACGCCTGGGATCTGCCCAGTAAATCTATATTCTTCTACTGTTGTACACTGAGCAGCTGGGGTCAAGTGCCTTGCTCAGCGGCAGCTAAACAACAGTTCGGGGATCATTACTCATTTCCTTTTTCCCTTCCAGATTTCCCCAGTCCGTAAGGGGATTCAAACCAATGACCTTCCTGTCACAGGGATTCTGTTTTAACAACCACTTGAGTTGTTATCAACGTCAGGGAGGGAAATGAAGATTGATTAAGGACTTCTCTCTGGAGCGCGTCTTCGGTGACAGTGCCTTCTTGGAATTTTTTGTCTGATTTGTGTGTTTTGCTTTGGGAGAGTTTACGCCATTCCCTATGAGGAATAAAACATGCTAACATTGTTTCAAAAAAAAAAAAAAAAAAAAAATCAAGGCAAATGCTTGACATGCTCGTCATGGTGATAGAAGTGTGCAACAGTCTGTGTTTATCATCAGAAATTGATGGTTCTTTCAAAAAGGTAGCTAGTAATTTTCATCAAGGAGAGTGGTGAGTCAACATACGAAATCCGGGCCAGGAGATTGGCGCGAAGGACGACATGACGAATTAACAAAGCCGTGCCTGACAAAGACCAGCTGAAGTCAAAACGCCGCTGAGAGCATCAATCAAGCGCACACAGGGGATCTTTTTTTTTCGTCTTTCGGCTTGTAATTCCCCCCCCCCCCCCAATTCACATTACCTCCAATTACAGAAAAAAAACACACAAGGGTGTGTAAGCAGGTCTGTTTGCAATATTGCATGCAATCTATACCAAATAGGTGGGAAGGAATGTGTGAGAAAGACAAAAAAAAGCGGAGCTACGACGAAGCTCGAAACCCCACGTGTGCATCAGCTTGAGGCCAGCTGTGCAGATTTAACCGGTGCAGGTGGGAGGACAGGTCGTCTATGAGCGAATTACACGCTGAATGAGGGCAATGATTACTAGTTACAAAACCACCAACCCACAACCACGTTTCCATCCTCAGAGTCTATTAGCCACACGACCCTTCCCAATGCACACATCACACACACACACACACACACGCGCACGCATATAAACTCTTGGCTTCCTCTTCTGAGTTGAAGGGGGGAGAAAAGAAAAAGGGGGGGGGGGGGGGGTTCTGGGCGGGAGAGTTGGGGGTGGCGAGGCTGGAGGGGAACGGACGTGGGCCAGGGCTGGGGGCCAGGGAGCAGACGAGAGGGGATTTACGATCAGACAAGACTGCATCCTGTTTATATTTTCCAGGACCCGTCCGACCGACCGACTGAGCGAGGGACAGACAGGGAGAGGGAGAGAGAGAGAGAGAGAGAGAGAGAGAGAGAGAGAGAGAGAGAGAGAGAGAGAGAGAGAGAGAGAGAGAGAGAGAGAGAGAGAGAGAGAGAGAGAGAGAAGAAGAAGAGAAGAGGAAGAGAATGAGAAGCACAATTAATGCAAGCGGGTTTGTCTTCCGTGAGTCAGGTCAATGTGTTCCCCAGTCCCGGTTCCCTGGTGTATGATCTCTCTATGTCTCTCTCTCTCTTTCTCTCTCTCTCTCTCTCTCTCTCTCTCCCTCGATCCCCAGAGGTCGAAACATCTCATCCATCCCACCTGGCTCCTGCTTGAGCTCTTCTTCTGCATTAATGCTTCAGACCGGCGCTGCTCAGACTGCACAAAAACATCTGGTCCAAGTGGAAGGGACCAGGCAGGACAGGACAGGATGTGGAGGGAGGCTGCGGGGAGGAGGGAGATGGGGAGCACCAGCCACAACACCATATGCACTAACCCAATACCCTCAGCTCCTTCTCCGGTGAAAGAGGACACAACCTCCTTCGCTGCGAGAATAAGACGGGATAAGGCAGGGGGGGGAAAAGCGTACTTGTGAAACTGCTGTGCTCCAAAACACTTTAAAAGATAAAAGACATTTTGTGGACACTTGAAAAAAGGGCAAAAACATTTCTTCAATCCGATTTTAAAAGGGAGAAAAAGGTAGAATGTGCACCAGCATGCTCCAAAACACATATAATCAAATGGAAAATAAGTGTCTGCCTTGGTAGGCCCTCTCCTAGGTCGAGCCATTAGGGCAGAAACTTGTCTTATTTTTTCCATTAAATGAAATTCGTTTTGGAGCATATAGTGTTGTGCATTCTACATTTCTGCATCAGCTGCTTTCTATTCAACCCAGAACGTGAAACTGGATGTGCATATAACTGCTTTCACAGTGGGAAGTACTATATGGGCCAAGTGCAAAGGGCCTAGTCAAGTATGGCCACATGCAAGCCCCGAGGACTGAAAAACGAAGCTGATAAACGTTTAATAAATGTTTCACCCAGAATCATCTGAGACAGTCTGCAGCGAATCTAGCGTGTTGCCAGGAGTAATGTCAAGCCTCGCAAAGAAATAGCCTGACCAGAGGGGAAATGGGGTTCATAAGCCGCAGAGCTCCGAAACCAGCGTGGACGCCCGGAGGGCAGCGGAAACTCGATTCAATGATGTGACTTTAACATTTTGCTTTAGGGATTCTCTCTCTCCTGACTGCTCTTGGCTGACTCCGAGCACACATTTGGTTTAGTTATGAAAACATCCGATGGGAAGGGAGGGAAAAAAAAAAAAAAAGAGGCAACACAACACAATTTAATCTGAACCTTATGTGGACTCATTTTTTTCTTTCTTTCTCTCGCTCCTTCTTTCCAGAATGTTTCAAATTCGCCAGAGATCTAGTGGGAATAGAGAATAAGGGGCCCCCTAAACGTACAAGAATGCACATTTGCAAAACATCACACCAGGGCACAAACTAGGTATGGAAGAAGGGGGGAAAACTCATTTAACAGAGCTGAAATTGGCCAGGGAGAGCAGAGGAGAGGAGATGAGAACGGTTATTTGTGGTTTTTCAACAGGGATGGTCCTAATTACATGGGTCCAAAACAGACCTTCCCCCAAATCAAGGCCTCCTCTCCGGGTCACCTCCGCTGACCCGCGCACCAAATTGGCCCTCGGTATTGCAAAGAACCAAACCCCAGAATACAATACATTATGCTCACAGACACTTCAACTTGCGATGACACCACATGTAACGATGTCAAAATGACTGACTGGACTTTGAAGCGGCTGCCATCAGCAAAACCATGACTTCTCGTAACTGTTTGCGGAGAAAAACAAATGTGTTCGAGCACTTTTGAGCATGAAAGCGATCTCCTTTTCGTGAAGACATCAGGCTTTATTGCAGCAAGCACTTCCTTAAACAAGAAGTTTAAAGGGGCCGTTAAGGAATCCATGACTTTTTTCGACCTCTATCGGCGACCAGGGAACATCAACATCGACAGGTCTTTGGCACCGCTTACCGTCACAAATAAAGTCCTGTTTTCACAAGAGAGACAAATAAGCTAGTATATACAAGCACACATCCAACAGAGATGTCTAGTGAATAAGTAATATATCACGATGCAAACTACTGGAATAACAATACATGCTTTTTTAACTTGAGACCAAAAGGTTTTTAGTCTTCGTAGCTGAAATGTTGTGATGTCACGCACTTGCTAGTAGCACCGTCCTCCATGGAAGAGCACTTGAAAATGTGACTGGGGAGGTTCCCAAAGCCTACTGTGCTTTTGGATTGGTAACACTGTTTAGTTGCAGTAACAGGTTTTGTCACTGGGTGGCGCTCCTTGTTTTACTGAGACGGAGTTACAGCAACAGGTATTGAGTTCTACTCCCAGTCTATCTTCTGACCAGTAAGCTTTAAGTCTCTTCAGTAAGGTACGTGTTACACTATATATTAATCTACACATGTATGTTTAGAGAATATAATCCCGAGGAGACCAGGCATTGTATGGTTGACAAGTATAGCTGAATAAAGCATTACATTACATTACATTACATTACGTCATTTAGCAGATGCTTTTGTCCAAAGCGACTTACAATAGTACATTTTGTCAACAGTAGTGAAACCAACTGTGCATCACAGTCTTCATCAGCTAAGACTTTTAATAGGAATAAGAAGCATTCGTTGATTTTTTTTTTTTTTTTAAAAAGCGTGTGGAAAAACACGTGAAAATCCCAATCACGTTGTCGTCCAGGTCTGTCAAGTTATCCATGAACATTTTGCTAAAGCTACTATAAGCCCAGACAGGTGTGTTGGTATTGATCGACAACCCTATCAACCCCTCACAATTATATTATAGTCACTGTGTGCCATGTGGTAAATCTTAAAGGAATAGTTCACCCAAAAATGAAAATTCTGTCATCATCTACTCACCCTCATGCCAGTTGAAACACAGGTGAAGTTTGTCTGTTTTGACTTCAGTTGTTTTGGAGAAGGCTGCTACGAAGTTGTGCTGGCAACCTCCCTGTGTGTTATATGGACTAACAAATTTCACCTGTGTTTCATTTGGCATGAGGGTGAGTAGATGATGACAGAATTTTCATTTTTGGGTGAACTATTCCTTTAACATACACTTGCACCTTGCACCTTGAATTCACATTTTATTCATGAAAACAATTCATGCAACTGCACATAAATCTCAGCGCAACCTCGCTCTGAGATCTGCCTCTTCGCTTCAAGGAGGGGAAAAAAAAAAAAAAAAAAAAACTGAATTAGGAAGTGCGCGGAGGTTAAAAGTTCCAATGGAAGACTTCAAAAGGGAAACTTCACAGAGCTCCATTGTCAGAGACAGCAGCTCATCACACACAGAGTGGAGGAAGGTGTGTCAAAAGGACTCCATCTGCACTTCAACAGCACATTCCACATTTCGTCAGGGAAGAGCCAAGAGCGCATGTTGTGTTGTGTTGTGTTGAGCTGAGCTGAGCTGAACGCCGTGCTGAACGCCCCCGAGCACCGCGGCTCTCCAGCGACGATGTCCTCGGATGAATTGTGAAATACTTTCTGCATTACACCATTAGAAAAAAAAAAAAAAAACAGGAACGTTTTCATTACTCGCCGGGGCTTCCGGAACATTCTCTGCACCTGTATTTACAATACCCAACATCTGTTCCCGGAGCTGAAACACCGCAATAATATGTGCTCTTTAAGTGTGCACACACACACACACACACACACACACACACACACACAGACGACAAAGACAAATACATGTACACACACACACACATCCAAGTCACATACACACACACACACACACAGCTGTCACTGGGTAAAGGTAAGTGCCGGGGTTAAAGAGTACAAGGCGAACATTTCCGGATTTTATAAACAGAGGCCCCAAATAAACTTCACATACTGATCCGACTGATATTTATGTGACCTGTCCTGAAATTCCTGAAGTGTCTTTAAAAGGACAGAGGAGTTGGGAAAAGCGCTTTATATGGGAAGGCTGCCGGCGTAAACACCGTCGAGCAGTTAGCTCTGTTTGGCTTATTCACGTCTTCCACTGCTGAATTTATGTCAAACACACACAAAACTCTGCTCATTTTCGCCGCCATTGTTTCCTACTCTATTCTCACACAATAGACAAATCTCGCTTCCTCGCTTCCTGGAGCGGTCAGCCTTGGAAGATCAATAGCTTGGGATAAAATACGCTCAAGTACTGAATATTTAGGTTTGGGGGCTTTTCACTGAGCGTGTTAACCAAATCACTTTACACGTTTACCAAGTAAATCATTTAGCCCGTTTAGTCTAAGCTGGAAAAATGGATGTAAAATATCTCGCCTGATCTTTGCCGTCAAATAACAGGCTAACCAAAAAGCTTTTCAGTTGACATTGTGCAGAGTTGTGTGTTTATTATTCCACATAATCAATTTTACTAGCCCTTTTTGTTCCAGTGGGCTTCCCCTGTTTAGAGAGGCTTGTAAACAGTGTGTCCGGATGTGGCACAAACCAAACAAGCGTGCACGTACACACACACACACACACACAAGCAGCATGCATGCATACACACACAAACATGCACACTCACACACGCAATTTACACTGTTTAGACTGTGGAAGTGAGTCATCTGCTCGCAGCGGGATCAGTTGAACGCCAACAGGACGACACAGAGACGCCCAGAGTCTGCGAGACTCCATGAGACCACATGATAGGTTCCAATACCACACAAAACACCTCGAGGGATTCATTATGAAAAGCTGTTTTGTAATCCGGGCTGAACTGGGAACGGGGTCGATGTAAAAGTTGGGGAAAATAAGATCAGAAGAAATCAACACCTATGTGGTTATATCAGAGGAAATCTTTAGATAGGATCTTCTGTGAAAATACAGAAAAGAGTAAACTCCCTTCACACACCATTAATTGCTCTTTGGAATCAGCATCACTTCATTTTACATTTACAATAAACAGTATGACAGTATGTACTGACTAGTACTGCAGCAGCCACTGCAGCCTATTCTTCCTCACATGCAGACTGAGCTGAATAGGCTTTTTATAACACACAACTCCAACCTTTCATACTGCTGCTTGCCAGATTCTTCTTTGCACCGTCTGATGGCTGCAAAATGGAATAATCTGAACACAGCAAAAGTGCAGGAGTACTGCAACTAGCGTGCAGCAAAATTTGGGATTTCTGCAATGAGTCCATCTGCTGACACACATCTCACATAGCAGAGAGAGCAGTGAGAATGATGTGAGGAAGATCTACTACAGAAACACATTTTTCTGCTGTCACTAATCCGGCAGATCACCTTCATGTTGACAAAACTATCAGTCCAACTGTAAGAAACTATGATGAAAGTCAAAACAAGAGTTCAAAAACAAGAGTTCAAAGGAGGAGGGGTTTGATTAAAAGTCAGCACCCATAAGCACAGAGAGACTGATGCAGGAAATCTGGTTAATTTGTTGCAATGAATTTGTGTGTTACGATGAAGAAATAGAGAAAAAAATATATTTACATGCATAATGTTGCTAAAGAATATCTGAATAAACCAGGCAGTAAGGGAGTGTCAATCCAGTGGGTGGGTGGCTTTTATTCCCATTTCACTGTTTTGTTTTGTGAATTCAAATCAATGTATTTAAACAGAGGGTCGTCTATGCTGACATTAGGTTCAATGCTTGACACTGAGCTTGGCTGTTTACTTCCCTGGCAATACACCATTTGGCCACTAGAGGTCCTCATTTAGGAAGACCACCCTGCAGCTTTAGTGGAACTGACCTTTTGTCCTGAAACAATGAGCAGTGAGGCAACTGTGGAAAATAATTATGTACTTTTACTCAAGCACTGCACAGATTTGAGATGCTTGTACTTTATTTCAAACTGTATTTAAACAATAAGGAACTTTATTTTGTTGATTCACTGCAAACACAGTTTCTATTAGTTACCTTTATCAAAAAGTTTTGCATTCAAATGTGACAATGTTGTTGTTGTTTTTTTTACTTCAATTCAGCCATCATCTAGTAGTAGCAACCAGAGCGACTGGGCCACCAACCACTTTAGAGTTATGGACTTATTATGGTCCTGTACACCTGTAAAGAGATTTTAGTCTAAGATAATTAACATGTTGTCTGCTATTTTGAGTGTGAATACACCACAATGTTCTGTTGTATGTCTTTTAGGTAATAAAAAGACAACATTCACTCAAAAACTGTGTATACTATAATTACACTTGCCTTCCTGTTAGTCGAACATATAATAATGATGAACTTTGACTTTAATAATGATGAACTGGACTTTGGATCATTATCAGATCCCACCTGAGAACTGTTAACATCTACCAACACCACAGTCAGGTAAACTTGATGACCTGCACTGTAAAATCCATTAGGAGTTCCTACTTAATAGTGGCTTGTGTCTGGAGGTTTAAAAACTCTTCTTTTCATTAAGGGATCACAGTGTTTAACCTGGCTTCCCCTGGTCAGTGCATAAGATGGAAAGAGCAGGTTTTCTTAATATTTTGTGCAGTCGGTGGAGGCTTAAACGGATTTGAGGTGACCTCGATGAAGTAGACTTTAATAGATGTGGTATGGCAGTCTTCTTGCATTACATTACATTCAAACTGGCCGGTCTGTGATCAACAGTAATTAAGTGCTGATTATATAACACATCTGTGGTCAAGAAGTTGTTTCTGAGGGTCGGTACGACTCTGACTGGACAAACAAAAACTTCCCTAATGACATAAAGATTTCCATCCATTCTTATACACACATACAGGCACGCACGAACACACTTGCAAACACACACACACACACACACACACACACACACACACACACACACACACACACACACACACACACATACATGAAAACGACCACCTTGGCCTTGCCATCCTTCCCCTTGCCCTTCTCCAGAGATGAAGAATTGATTTAAATAGTCTTGTGCATAAGTGCTCCATAAGCAGGGCGCTATTGTATTAAAGGCAGGATGTGAACCCCCCACACTGTGTTTTTCATGTGTGTGTGTGTGTGTGTGAATGTGATGTGATAAGTGTGTGTGCATGCTTTTCAGCAGCTGTGCGAGGGGGGGGGGGGTCGTGCGTGACCCAGCCGCAATGTCCCCCCCATCTTTATTTTTCAGGAAGCGGTGCATCGGAGATTGCGTTCCCCCAGCAGCTCATTGTTACCTGAGCAGGAGCAGGAAACAACTGCGGTTCCTACTTGAGATGTGTTTTTATGCCTCTTCTGCTTTTGTTCTTTCTCAATGCAAGCAAAGAAGGAAAAAACAGATAGCAACTTGTGGGTACACGTGTGTGCTTTATGTGGCTGTATTTGTGCCTATTTATATGTATCCATGCATGTGTGTGGGTTTGGGGGGGGGGGGGGCGGTGTTTCTAAACTCATCCACACAAACACACACAGGCACAGACAAGCAAAACAGTCACAACTCTACACTTTTTCATGTGTGCATTTCACCTAAACTCATTAATAATGCTATATTAGGGGTTTATTTCCCACTGGGTCCATCCAAAAATGCATGCACTCCTGGTACTGTAAGGCTAAAGTGTTAGCAAGTGCACCGGACAGATATCTACCGGACTCACAGAGATGATTTTAGTGCCAATGCTTTCATCTCAAATCAACAGTTTGTTCAGGTTAACTGAGCTGACTCTTCTCAAGCTACAACTCGGAGTGCTTTGGAGTAGAGACTAGGGCTGAAGACAAAACAAATCCACCTTATCACACTATTCACTTTTACTTAGAACATTACTGAACCACAACACCATCTTTTTCAGGTAATGTTATCTCTCTTTTTCTTGCCTCTCTCATAGATAACCACTATGGCACCACATGTGGTTGCTAGCAGATTTGGTTAGCCATTAATTCCTGATAATGGACACCTACAAGTACAGTAGTTCCAGTGAAACTGTCTGTTCACCGTTCTAAATTAATGCGCTGGCTACGTAGCATCAGCCTGTATCTAAAATGAGTAACCATAGCAACAGGGACGCAGTCAAAGCCTCCGTTTACGTGAAAAACTTGATATTGATTTGGGGACAATGACATGGCTGGATAGCTAGCTAGTCTTGTTGTTAAATGTACTGTCAAATTATATGTACTGTTTGTCAACCATACACAATGTTATTGACTTTGAATGTTGCTAGCATAACGTTAGCTTTCTGGCTCATAGCTGAGCCAAAGGGTTCTATGAGCTGGGCGGACTAGAAATATCTCCCGCTGCCAAGTCGTATCTAATTATATCTTTATCTTTTTCTTTATCTTTATTATATCATGTCTAATTAAAGTATCCTATTTACTGGAGTAGTGAACAACTTTTCCATTGCATAAGAACCTTATGGGATGGTAATGATTGTTCCAGGTATTAGTCAAACCCTCAGGTGTTACCAGGGAAACTGAGTTATGGCTTGTGAAAAACTTTAGATTTTGATTACAAAACACATGAAAATATAAATTAATGGTCTTCATTTTTTTTTCTTTGGCAAGTGACCATGGTATAAGCAGGATAATGCCCTTCGAGGTCTCCATAATCAATGGACTGCGCATAGGCAGATAATGCTGATAAGGCTGATAACGGACACCTCGTCGAGCATTATCCCTTACATAATTTATTTCAAAACCTTTTCAGACTTTTTCCTCACTTTTTAGACCCACAGATACCCTGGAAAGAAAGAAAGAAAGAAAGAAAGAAAGAAAGAAAATGTACTCTGGAGACTGTTAGTTTTCCTGTGGCGTACTTGTGAGGAGCTGTGTTTGTCTAGTGATTTGGGTTTGGAGACTTTGGGGGGAGCGAGGAGAGTGGAAGAGGGTTGGGGGGGGGGGGATGTGTTCTCCCTCCGGGGAGCGGGGAGGTTTCTCTGAAAACACCGCCAGTCACGTCTGGCCCTCTGCGGACAGTAAATCACGCTCTTCGCCGGAGTGCTTCCGCACAGCAGCCCCAGTTCCCTCCTCAGCTGGAAATGCAATACGCCACGTACCCCAAGCACTGGGACCACCCAGGAGGCATATGGGGTCACACACACACACACACACACAGAGAAAAACAATTGTGCATGTACTCATACACACACACACACACACACACACACAAATAGGCACATATAAATACACACATATAAGCCAACATCCTTGTCCTCTGGATGCATGTTCTTATGAGGTGGATTGGTTTGTAGAGTTAGGGTTGAGGGGGCTGAGGAATTTCACAACAAGTGGTGGTTTCAGTGGTTTCTCTCACTGGGATCTGAACACCACCGAAAAATCCCAACTTCCTCTTGGGCGTATATCAAAGAACGGTTGACCCTCTGTGTTCAAAAAGGGGCTGCAGACATGTGATACACTCCAACAAAACATCACAACAAACTGTTAAAAAATAATTCGGGGAGAGAGGAGTCTCTGCAGAAAACCATGACTAGGAATTGCGGTTTGGGCGAAGTACTGATTGTGGCAAGCAGAGGCGAGGTCGAGCGTTGACCGGGGAGGCAGAGGGAAGACGATGAGCGTCCTGACAAGATACCTGAACCTCAATAACCCTCTGTTGTTTATGCCCTGTTTGGCTGTTGGTAGGTTGTCTGAGACTAGGATGTGCAAATACCGCTGCTCTGAAAAGACTAAGCAAACTACTAATACACGGTAACCATTACGGGGGCAGCCGCCACGTGTGACTTTGCTTTGGTTTTTTCGAATCACGTTGCTTCTCAGAACCGCAAATAAAATCTGTTTCGTTCTCGACTTCCACCCTGTAATCCATTTTCTCTCTGTATGAGATCACTGCAAAGTGCGACACTGATGTTTCGCAATTGTTTTGAGTAGCTGTGGACCTTGTTATTGGTTTTCATTATTGCCTAACACAAAACAGTGTAATTGCTTGCAAAGGCTTTCACTTAAGTGTTTAGTCCCTCCTCAAGGTTCCTACACATTCTTACCAATCAAATTCCATGACTTTTGTATGAGCTACAGCAGCCAAAGTTGACGTTAAAGACTTCAGTGACTGAACAAAAGAAGTCTGGACAATTTCTAGTAATCCCAAGATTTCTTTTCTGATTTTTGTGCCTTAGTGGAAGTCTACACTTGAGAGAGACTGGAAAGAGAGAGAATCATGGGCACATGGTACACACATTAACCAACAGAGCCACCAGGAGACAGCCCAAAGGTTTTTGAATGCTATTGGGCTTCCCAGGCCTTGGAAACATAATTTTCAAATTCCAAAACTGTTCCATGTGCACTTGCCTGCCTCTTTGCAAACAGCAGCGAGGTCTGCTCCTACGTATCCATGGGCGGCGTCCGCCAGCTGGCTCAGTTCCTCGGTGGTGGCGCTGCACGGTATCGAGCTCAGCTGCTTCTGCAGGATGTCTGCCCGCTCCGCCGCATCGGGCACTCCCACCTACGGATAGATCATTTTATCTCAATCTCTATCATGCATGATCATTCTGCGATCTAAAAAGTAAAAAGGCCTTCAAAGAGCCTGTAGGGGTTCTACAGACTGGGAGAAGACTTTAAGGGTCCTTGAGGAATCCTTTCTTAAAGAGCTCATGAGTCCTGTAGTGAGGAACCTGGTGGGTCCCTCTGGATCTTAAAAGAACACCCAGTGAACACATATTTTTGAGAGTGTAGGGATAGTTTGTTTGGGTGCTGTGGTTTTGACCTTTGCACTCCTTACTAAGGCTGGGTATTGGCAAGGACCTCACGATATTGTGATACATTGCAATACTCATACTAATTTACTGAAAATTTAAAAATAGAGCTGAAAATACAACTTGCTGTGTACCACCTGGGTAGTCTAATATGTACATCACATTATATTGATAACTCAGCGGACAAATTGAGTCAAAACTATTTAATTCAAAGGGATTTGAGGGAAATTTAAGGACATTTTAAATTTGTTTAAAACATGAATTACTTTTTTTAATGTATCGATACGAGGGGCTGGAAAATCGATACAGTATCATGGAAAAAAATATTGCAATACTCAGCTGTATCGATTTTTTTGCACAGCCCTACTCCTTACTATAGTTTGCATGAAGTTTTGGCCTTCTAAGACTTTAAGTGTATGCTATTGTTGCACTCATTGGATGTTGCTCTGGATAGCAAAAATGGCTACAATATAAATGCAGTCAATCAGGATCTCAGAATCGTTCTTCTCATCTTTGTTTATATGTATGACATCTAGTAACTGCACTTAACTGTACTTAACTGTTTGGAATAATTGGTAGAAAATAGAGTTGAGAATAACATGATTATCATCTCACCCCAGACTATAATTCTCAGACAAGGTGACCGTTTGTTTCATCTCAGGTTCCATCAAAATTAAATATTCATGACGGATGAGGGATTAATGTGACCGGCATATAAGATAAGATCAAGCTCTGATTTGATATTGATATATAATTCTCTCTGAGATGAGTTTGTGTGACAAAGAGGGAATCGAACCTCAGTTTTCTTTAATCAAAAGAGCAAAATCCTTGTCAGTGTGACCCCGGCTCAGACCAGCATGTTTACCAGTGATCAAACAGACAAACATCAAACATCCTTTCACATTTACATTTTAAGCATTAGGCTGAAATTTTTGAAGGGGTTTAGAGTCTTGTTCAAGGACATAATGGCTGCTGATGGACACATATTGGCTGTTGCAGGGATCAAACCTGTAACCTTTCTGTTAAGGGGCGGTCTCTCTAAGCATTAGGTCACCTTACTACCAACATCCACTAAAATGGCTGATAGTACCCACCTCCAGCTCCTTGTCGAAGCGTCCAGGCCGGCGCAGGGCGGGGTCCAGGGCATGGGGCCGGTTTGTGGCTCCCAGGACCAACACCTGACCTGCGTGACCCTCCTGGAAGGACAGAGTAAAGATCAGTGCCGTCCATTTATCTCTGGTTTGGTGTAGTATTGTGTTATTATGCTGCATATAGAGTGATATGAATAACCCATGTGTCTTGCACTACACCCTTGCAGCATATGTGAGGTTCTGTTGTCCTTGAACCACAAGTCAGTACCTACTGGGTTACTATGAAAGTCATCAATATGTCTCTTTACATGTGCCACCAAGCCAAAATATTTGTAGCATTTGTTTTAACCTGCCTAGATTACCAGATGGTGGGAGTTACCCCATAGTAGAGTGCAATCAGTGCTACAAAGTTTTTTCCAAGTGAATTTAGTTTACTTTTCAGTGATTGACAACATACCTAACAATATTTGAACTGTCCTGACGGTACTCCATACACACAGCAACTTTTCCAGTGTTAATAAGTGTTTATTTTTTTGTGACAATTATTTGGAGTTGACCAGTGTTGATTGGAGAGTTGTTTGTCCACTCATAGAACTGATATGACTATGAGGCAGCTGTTCAAAACTATCAAAAGTATTAAATTACCTCTGATGGCTGTGGATTTATAGATACAATGGCACAGTGTTGATTTTTACACTTTGAGTTAAATTAGCATTGACAATTTTCTGCGCAGGCTGGAACAAATGCAAGGAATTATTCGCAAATCGCTGCTGTCAGGTGAAGAAAAACAGCCTTGTTTTTAACTTGAGCACCATGCATTTTTTACTCTATCAAAGGTCAAGAGGTTGGGCAATTTTCTCAACCTACAGAGAACCGTGTAATCTTTTGTCGTTTTGTAAGCTTTTGAAGTGAAAACATGAAATTCATCAAAACTGGAGTTACGAGGTTAAAAGCAAAATATTATTCGACCCGGGTCTGGTGCTCAGCTTTAGTCAGCGCTGCGTTTCTCGGGGTGGTCCGCCTGCAAGACGAGAAATAATGCTTTTTCCACCCATCTCCAATACCGCAGGGAGAAGCGAAACACAAATAAATTACAGTGCAAGCAAGAATGCTGAGGAGCAGGAAGTGCTTTCCCCACATTCCACAAAGGCCAACCAATCAGAGCTGGTGACCTTGGATCATACTCTGGTCTGGAAAACAGACAGGAGAGAGGAACAGGCAGGCAGTTGCTGTATCTGTGCATTATCACCAATCCAACTGAGGGCTCTTTTCTGCCTGGAGAGATGGAGATGTGCTTTGCTGATAAAGTTATGCCAAATTGGCAGGTCATGGCGACCCACGGTGATTTGTTTCCCAGGCTCCCGCTGGGGGGGAAGGAGGGGGAGAGGAATCTGGGTTCAGAGAGTCCTCTTTTTCTCATCAGGCACTGACCGAGCGCTCGGCGGACGGACGACACCCCAGAGATACAAGCACCGAGTGTCTGAAGGGCGTCCAGCATGAAGAGATGGTTTCTACATGACTCAATCTGCATTTCCAATGAGAATATATTCTGACAGAGCCAAAATCTGTTGTGGAAAGCCATATTCATAAGTCACAGGTGTGTGGCGAACAAACAGTTGTTAGTCAACCTAACAAAGAATCCCTTGTGATGCTGTTTCTGATGTAACTGGGTTGTGAATATGTTATAAGCTTGGAAAAAGATGTAGCTGAAATAAGGAGAGGAAGTATAGCCATCAGTTTCATACATTTGTTGATCAAATAGTTATTAGACAGCAAGAACCAGGCCTCCGTCAAATAGTATTTGCAAATAGTTCTTGTATTATCCTATGTGGCAAACTCCACCCATCTAGCACCTATGTAAACTAATACAAACAATTGTATATATACAGTACTGTGAAAACGTCTTAGGCATATGCCAAAGATATCCATAAAGCGAAGATGCATTCAAAACTAATGAAATGAAAAGTTTCTGAATATCAAAAATTTACAATAAACAGCAGTCTACTGACACTGATGCAGAAAACAAATAAACATCTAAGACGTGTAAGAAATTTATATAAAAAATCTAGGGTGCCTAAGACCTTTGCACAGTACTGTATATTTTTTTTTAAATAACTTTCTGGACACAAGAATCCCAACAAAGATCTATTTTTTTAACTTGTGACACTTGACTTGAACTTTGATGTTCTTAAAATGGAGTTCGATTGCAAGTTTCTCCCATTTTCTAATCACAAATTCCCATAACAGATGTGGAATAGCAAAGGAGGCTATAACAAATTAATAATTTAACCTTTCATATTTGCATTGTTATGATAATAATGTTATGGTCTTGTTCTATTTTTGTTCTCCTGAGTGGGCAAATGTTCCCTTTATTATAGCTGTTTGTTAAGTTTTTTTTCCTTTTATTAAGTTGTATTAAGTATTAAGTTAAGCTGTAATTTTGTTAGGAAAAGTGCTATACAAACACCTTAAAAATCAACTCCTGATATGATGCGTTGGGGGTCGAGAGGTGCAGGACTTCCTCCATAGGAATACTTACTGAACCAATCCCATCCATGAGAGTCAGCAGGGAGGCGACGACTCGTTTCTCCACCTCGTTCTGTGCTCCTTCTCGTTTAGGACACAGAGCATCCAGCTCGTCGATAAAGATTATCGCAGGCTGCCTGTCAAACCAAGTGAAAATATGAGGCTGTTATACAATAACACTGTACAGTGTGGCCAATAATACTGGTGAGACTGTAAATCCCCAAATCAACAACTATCATTGTAATGTGTAGATAAATTCTCAGCACATAGTTTTTGAACACTTCATTAAACAGACAGACTGGTTGTGTTCCATTAAAAATGTTCAAGGATTCAATTAGAGACATTCAGAGGCGACTGAAGTGCTTATAAATCTTTACTTTTATTCATTTGTGTATGTGCACTGTACTTTTAGTACGATCGCTCCATGTGTAATGTGTGTCCCTTTTAAACACACAAGACATTCATATCGTTAAACAGCCTCCCTTTGAAAAAGAAATTAAAATCTCAACAAGACTTCTCTTGTATGAATAAATGATAAATTGATAATAGAGTAATGATTGAGAAATAAAAGACGTAAGCCAACATGTGTAAAGAAAACATATAATATATAGCATATATGGGACAAATGGGTGACTGGCATATTAAGACTGTGATGATCATGCTTATGCATGAACTCATGAAGTTTACCTCTGAGATGCATCAGTGAAAATCTGCCTCAGCCTCGCTTCTGTTTCACCATAGAATCTGCAAATATTATAAAACAACGGATCTTTTAAAATGGATTAAACATGGAATGACTGCACATGAACCAAAGTCATAGAATAAAATGGGAGAGTGGGAGGAGGGGGGGGGGGGGAGCAATGTTAAGAGCAATACTGTTGCCCATATAGCATAACATCCTCTCCACATATCATACTCGGCCAACAAAACTATGCTTAAGGGTTGAAATCACTCGTTTCCAAATATGACCATACTTGCTCATGATCTCAGGGCCGTTGATCACCGTCATGTGAGCTCCGACCTCATTGGCTATGGCTCGTCCAATCATAGTCTTCCCTGTGCCTGGGGGACCATACAGAAGAACTCCTCTGGGGGGCGGGATCCCTGCACAGAGAGCAGCTTTGCATTTACATCTTTTACCTCATGGCATACCGAGTCCTGGCTTCCTGGAACAACTTAAATTATTATACATACATATGATAGCATCATCTTCTGATTGGCACCATGTCTGGCAGACAGCTGGGACTGTTTAAATGTCAAACGTATATATGTGAAGTGATATGTATAGCCTGATGCCCTTAGGTTTACGTAAACTGTGCATTTGCACTATTGTGGGGGCTTGTTGTCCTTTTACTGTGTCAGTATGTGCTATGAAAGCATGTGAGTTGTCCCTAACTGTCTCTGCACTAATGTCGCTAAGATAAATTCACTTGTTAGACCTACTCAGTGGTACACACTGTGTCAGACAAATTGCTAATTTAGATACAAATAAATTAAAAGAATGTTAAGTTTGTTTTTTTCTATCACAGCCGATTTCCAAACGATGTGACCCCATGATCACACATAAAATCACACTGTAAACAAAACATGTTGTACTAGTAATGAGCTAACTAGTAACTAGTAAATAACTTATTAAAACTCATTTGTTTCCATTTTACATCCAATTTGTATTCATTAATTTATTGATGCTCCGAATTGTTTTATCTCTTCCTGTTTGTTTTTATTCTCCTTTCCTTTTGTTCTCTTACTCCTCTGTTGTTTTGTTATTTCATTCTTTTGCTGTTCTTTCATCTGTAAAGCAACTTTGTGAACTCTGTTTTTGAAAAGTGCTACAAAAATAAAGATTATTATTATTATTGATTATTATCAATGCATATCACAATCTTCACCAAAAAAAACATAAAACAATATAACTTTTTGATCAGGTATATTACATGTACTACAAACCATAGTTGGAAAAGAGCTCAGGGTGTTTCAGAGGAAGCTCGATGGTCTCTCTGATGACGTCCAGCTGGCTGCTGAGCCCGCCAATCATACTGTACGTGACCTTTGACCTTCTGGCCTTGGCGTCCTCCGGCTCCTCTTGCCCTCCTCGCTTCCTGTCTCTGAAACTGACTTTAGTGGAGCAGCAGAGGCAGTAGAAGGTGTCAGTACTCAGCACGCCAGCAGGGGGAGCTGTGGGGATTTTCCTCGCCTGCTCCGGGCTGAACACACTCTCCACACTGACAGCATCCTCCCCCAGATCCGTGGGAGGATTCTGGGAGTTGTAGGCAGGAGTGAGGGGAGCAGAGAGCGGAGAAGGAGAAAGGAGGAGGGCCGGGCGGCGTGGGGTGCTGGCGGCAGGACCGGGCTCTCCTGGCGTGCCTGGCACCCTGTCGTTGTCGTTGTTGTTGTCGTCGTCCACGGTGAGCAGGCTCAGCTGCAGGGACAGGTCGGCTGACGTGGAGCCCAGCACGGAGCTCGTCAGGGAGGACTCCTCCGCGTCGGGGCCCAGTCCCGGGGGAGGAGCGGGTCTCTGCAGGGTGAGGCCGTCCTCTCCTCTCACCGCCTCGACACGCAGGCTGCAGGACCGGCCGAAGTACGTCAGGGGGATGACGGTTCCCGGTAGAACGATATTCCCACCTGGAACAAGAGAGAGAAACCAGTAGGGAGAACATCGTGAGTTAGTCCACCAAAAGAGAATTCACTGAGGGCAGCCTGTTCTATAGTAGAACCCCAAGGAAATTTAACATTTATATACCAATTCAGAATATCTTTATTCACCAAGTAGAATTAACAAACAGGAATTTGTCCTGGTAACTAAGGTGCAGGGATACATCAATAACTCCTGTAGTGACATACGTATATACTGGTACATGTGCATACATGGTACAAGGAAATCAGGACCTTACATTCAGTGCAAGAGAACAGCAGAGAGTATACATATCACTCCAAATGTAATTCAGCTAAGACATGATTATAAATAGGACAAAAAACAACTTGAGGCCAAAAAAAAATTTACAAAACAGACAAATGTGACAGGCTGTAAAAGCTGAATGTTTCCCTCTGACATCATGAACTGCTCCTATAAACATGCAACTGTCTGACTTACCCAAAGACCGCAGAAAGAAGTTCTTGAACTCTTCTGTTTCTAGTGTGTCATCTTTTTGCCTAAATGAGAATAATATAAGATTGAGATTTAAAGGACAAAATCTAGGAAAACATATTTCAGTGATTGGTAGACAGTGGAACTGCAGCTGCCAGTGTCTTGCCAGCAGATGGCAGCCTTTACCAAAAATACAAAATACAGTCTTACTGAACCTGTCTGTGATACTTTAAAGGTCTATGAAAAGCTTTGAAATCATTTTTTATCATTCCAGATATTATTACAATGATTATATAATTACAGTAATTAAATGTATTGAGATTTAGAATCTGTGCCCTGGTAATACAGCAATATTTCTAAACAACAGAGAGTCAATCTGAAATTCTGTCATTAATTGTTATTTTTATGTTAGGGATTATACATGTCAGTCTGTACATCTGCTTTTGTGCCTGTTTCCTAGTCGACAGCTTTACCTGGCAGAGAGAAAAACCTCCTCAGCCTGAAGCACCGGACCGGTGAGAGGCTGCAGCGTCACTCCGTCCCCCGGCTTCACTCTCAGGTTGTTCTGGCCGCATTTCTGAAGGCCGACTTTCCCACCGGGGAAAGAAGCAACGGGCCAGCCCAAACACACCTGGCAACAGAGAGGGAAAAGATGACAGATGATTATGAAAAGGCTTCAGAGCTGCAAATTAGTTACAAGCCGGTCAAAGGTGGGAGGATGGTGATGTGAGTAGGGAGACCTGTGTACCTGGTGAAAATAAACCTGATTCTGATTCTTATTCTGAGACTGTCCTTCAACTGGAGGTTCAAGCCCCCGTAACAGCAAGCATCCCCCCTGATGAAGTGTCTTTGAGCAACACAGTGAATCTCGAACTGTATCTGAGCCTGACCTCTGACCTCACTGCTGAGGGCATAAGAGAAAGGCAAATTTCCCCTTGGATAGCCCAAAAAAAAGTCACATTTTATTTACACATATTATTTAGTACAGTATCAACCAAATCATTTAACATGATAGTAGCGGGAGTTTAAAAATAAAAATATAACTTATGTGTCATCTAAATTGTTTAGAATAGAATAGAATAGAATAGAATAGAATAGAATAGAATAGAATAGAATAATTTAATTTCAGGATCAGGATGAACTTGTGGTATGGTAATACCTCTTGCTGTCCTGTGCAGCTCGTCAGCAGGACTGGTCTCCCTATGCAAACACCAGCTGCCTTCATTGAATTGAGGCTCAGCTGGGCTAGAGACGATCTGCAACTTTTGGGCGTCTTGTCATCTGCTGTAAACAAAACACACAAAAACATAACTGTTAAAATTATGGATGCAAACATTCTCAGAAGTTTTCCATAGGTGTGACCAGAGCAGAAAATTAACCTTTTTGTCTATCTGCCAAAGTGGAAGGTACATATCAAAATTCAGCAGCCACTTTCACCATTTTACCAAACCACCAAATTATTTTTGAATAGAATAATGCTCTATTTCCAGCCAAAGTGGCTGGTAGAGTTTGCTAACTTTTACCAGCATTTGACTGGTGTCTGGTGTTAATTTCCCATCCTAGATGTGACTGAAATGTGCTCTACTGAATGCACAGATACTACTGGGTTAGCTACAAAGGGACATAAATACTAGTTGTTAATGTAATAGCCAAGCAGTCCATAACACTAATCAGTTACTGGATGCACGTTCATGTGCGCTGTCAGGGTACCACAGGAGAAATGGCATCAGAGTCACATCCCTCTGCACCAGCATCACTTCAGCATCACTGACTGTTGCAACAGCAGTAAGGTCCAAATGTTGCACCTTCATGTCATGTAACGACAATTTGCAGATTGGATAATTTGCTGAGCCTGCCCTATAGCTGTGTAACATATCAAAGTCTGTAAAAGAGTTCGGCTAATGTGCCAAAGTGTTACCTTTCTCAATGAAATCGATGACAGTAAATGAGTTGCTGTTCCCCCCATCCTGTCCCGAAGTCTGGAGGCTGGACGAGTCATTTGATCCATCCTTCAGTCCGGGTGAACTGTCTCCTTCGTTGGCTCTTTTCGATTTGCTTTTATTTTTCTTTGAGGACATTTTAATAGTAAATGTCTTCAGCACGTGAAAGTGCAAACATGTGTAAACAGGCAGCGGTGTAGTAAACTTCCTGGTTAAAGTTTAGCCCCGCCCCTATTACCGTAAAGATTGTATTTTGTTGAGTAAATTAAAAAAAAATGTTGATGCTAATAGCAACAACAAAATATGACTGATATTCGAAATGAGAAGTGTATTTTGAATGGAAAATGTAACTTATACGAGCTCGAAGTCAACCTACCTCAGACAACGTTCCGTTCTCTTGTATGGAGAAAACGACACGCCAAACTGCATTCAAAAATCGGGCAATTTTAAGTTGCCCTCCTTACTGGCAAAGTTACACACCTCGTAGGACATTGTGTAAGACATTTTATACATCAATAAAATCAATTCTTAGATTCGGCATATATCCAACACACCAAACAGTGAGTATTTCAATACAAATTCAACTTATATAATTGGTATTCCCACAGTCTGCTTCCACCAAAATACACCGTGGAGGGCGGCAGCGAGCAGTGTACACCAATGGTAAAAGTTGAGATTTTATTTAAATACAGGGCTACTTGCTGGGTAACTCGCATGCCGAATTCCCCAGCAGACCTTCGTGATTCTTAAAAAGTCTTAAATGGTATTCTAACTTGTATGTACAGCTGGTCGATAAGCAAGGACACATTAAGTTGCCAGGTTTTTGAATGGAGTTAGTCTTCGCACGAGAGAGAACGGAACGTATCGGTGCTAGAAGGCGGTCATTCCTCAGAGTATTTTACCAGAGCATTACGGTATTTATGCAACTTCCAGGGAGGACTTTTACATAAGGCCAGTGCACGTTGATGCCGGTTGGAAATTGACCATATTCTACCTACAAACCGGCGTTAACACGGAGTGGGCAGTGTGGTAATATGGCTGCCTTCGGTGTCAAACTTTTACCCTTGGTGAGAAGCAGGCTTTGCAGCAAAGCGTGCTGTCCCGCACACACAACGGTCCGTGCGTTTTCGTGCGCAGCAAGTCGGTCCCAACTGCACCGAGCCGAGGGAAGCGGCGCTTTGACGGGGAAAGTGGACCGATTCGGTGGAGTGACAGTCAACCTGGCTGACAGCGGTTTACCGGCGGACATCAGCGAAAGTTCATTCATCAACTTACTGCAAGGTTTGTGCACAGGTGTGCTGCACGAGACCGGGGTGAGCTGGGACAGGAATAGATGTTGATGCAGTAGGATAGATCTTTAAAATATTAACCAGGTGCACATCATGTATTCTCATCGACTCATAAATCATTAACCTACCTACACTATTGATCATTAGCCAGGACAGTGGGTGCATAAAACGCATCACATAAAGTCATTTTTACTCATAGGACCATAAGAGTGGCAGGTTCATGAATGCATGAGTGTAAAGGTTTCCCAATCTCGAGGCTTTGGAGTCCCATGTTGCTTTCCCTGGTGTGAAATCAGGGTCTCTCTAATGTCCATATGACAGGAATTGGAAGGGGAAGATGCAGAGAGGGAATCTGAATATGAATCTGAATATCTCTATGTTTCTATATGGGACAAAAACGGGGAGGAAGCATGCAGAATACAACTCTGATTACTATGTGATCATCCTCATATCTGTACAGGGATCGATGTGAAATCTTGATTTTCCCAAATAAAGAAAGAATTTAAAAAAAAAAGTACTTCTGTGGTTCACCCTAGTTGAAAAGCACACAAGTTACTTACCTTATATTCTGTGTATTGGTGAATGTTTGAATGAATTGGTGTATGTTTGAGTGTCATTTTTCATTGAAAATCCACTCTGAACAGCTTTTGGACTGCAGAGAAGATGCTATGAAAGCCATGCAGCCTTACTAAAGAACCTATAGCCTAAACAAAAGCAGATTATTTTTGTGCACTTGGGGTCTAAAAACATTGTGTAAACATTAACTTTAATGTGCATTCAGTGTGATGAATACACAGGTGTATGAGTGCTGGGATTGTAGAAAGGTTTGTTGTAGCTACTGTTAAAAGGCTTAAGGCGTTCAGTGCCTTGCTTAAGGGCGCCCTAATGGTATTTGTTAAGTGTTTTTAGTCACTGTCACTGTCCCTGCCCACATTTTTCCAGCCGGTTCAGGATTCAAACAAGCAAACTTCCAGTCAAAAGCCTGCTTCACTAACCTCTAGGCTACTGCCACCAGATTGTCTCTGTTGCATGTCATCCTCTTTCTTATCTTTCCTATATTTCCTGTCTCTCTCCACTATCTAATAGAGCAGAAATGTCATTTAAAATATAACTTTATATGTCCTGTCTTATTTCCCGTCTGTCTCCGCTGTTTATTATCAAACAAAGCTCAGACGCCATGAAAAATGAATCTTTAAAAAAACAGCTTGACTTATCAGCTGTCTTGTCTGCCGTGCTCCACAGACTCGTTGGCCCGGTGGAAAGCGGAGGGGAAGGTGGCGGTGTGGCTTCACGTCCCGATCTCCCTGAGCCGCTGTGCCGCCGCCGCCTCTGTCCACGGCTTCACCTTCCACCACGCCAGACAGGACCGCGCCGTCCTCGCCCTCTGGCTGGGAGAGGGGGAGAGCAGGCTGCCAGGGTTTGCAACTCACCAGATTGGAGTGGCAGGTATAGGAACCAGCGATGTCTGGCTATACGTTTGTTCAAAGTAGGGCTGGGCGATATGGACCAAAAATCATATCTTGGTATTTTTAGGCTGAATGGCGATACACGATATATACCTCGGTATTTTCTACGAGCTAAATGTTCAGTTGTAAGTAGGGCTGGGCGATATGGACAAAATCAAATATCACAATATTTTTGACCAAATACCTCGATATCGATATTGCGACAATATTGTAGGGATGACTATTGGTGCTTTCACAAAATATTTACACAATGAGATTTTTGATAAAAAATCATCAGTAATGTGGATATAATGACTAAGTGGGTAAAGGCAAATAATAGAACAGCCTGGTAAGTTCAGAAAATTACATCACTTTACTGTAATGCAGCCTTTAAAACCAGGAAAAGACAACACTTATGCCATATTACGATATCCAAAATCTAAGACGATATCTAGTCTCATATCACAATATCGATATAATATCAATATATTGCCCAGCCCTAGTTCAAAGTGTCTGCAAGTTTCCTCAAATTAATATTTATAGATGTTCCAATACCATTTTTTCCTTCCTGATACCGATTCCAATACCTGAACTTGCGTATCGGCCGATACCGAGTACCGATCTAATACCGGTGCGTTAAAAAAAATATATATATACTATTATTATTTTTTAACAGCTGTATACTACTAACCCTGTATGGATGTGATATGATTGCTATCATTGTTGTATGGCCTGGCTCAGGTTAAACCCTTTGTAAAACATGAACAAATAGATACAGAGTACAGATACAGAATCACTTTCTTTTATTATCTAGTTTGACAGTCAGTCATAACTGAAAAAGAACATAAATAAATAAATCTAGGAATAAATAACAATTCCTTTAAAAAACTGTTAAAGTGCAGTCACAATTTAGTAAAATAAAAGACAGTTACATTTTTAAATAGTACAGTAACAGTATAAAACAGTAGTGCAACAGCAACTTAAAGACTAAATAAATCTAGGAATAAATAACAATTCCTTTAATAAACTGTTAAAGTGCAGGAAAACGGCCGTTTTATCCGGGTGAAACTACTTTAAAATAGATTTTTTTCGGGGCTAATAAATTACGTGATATCGGATTGGTGCATAGACTCGCGTACTCGCCGATACCCAATCCAGCATTTTAGGCTGTATCGGAGGCATTTCCAATACTGGCATCAGTATCGGAACAACTATTAAAATTAAAGCTGCACAAGGTGAGATTTTTAGATGGGGTTATGTTTTCGCCCGTTCCATTTGTCTGTCTGTCAGCAGGATAACTCCAAAAGTTATGAACGGATTTGCATGAAACTTTGTGGAAAGTTTGGTCATGGAGCAAGGAAGAACTGATTAACTTTTCACACCGATTGGCCACGGGGGGGCGTGGCTTCTCATAAAAAGGCTCGTAACTTCCGAATGGATATACTCAACTCCATGAAACTTTGTGGAAATGTTGGTAACGGGGCAAAGAATTACTGATAAAAAGGCATATAACGTCCGAACAGATTCACCAAACACCATCAAACGCTGTGTGCTTATCAGCAGACAGAAGAAGAGGCAAAACCCTCCGTTATTGGCCCAATCAAACAACATGGAGGCACACTGGAGAGCTCATTTCCAGTTTAGACATAACCACCCTGACAGTTTTTCCAAAAACTTGTTCCAGTGGTAGAAGGGCAGCTCTAATGGAAACTGAACAGATGCAGCGCCGTGTGGTGTTGTGATAATCGGCTAAAAATGCTTAAAAGTGGCTAGAATTTGAACAGGCAGATTTCATGCTCCATTTCAGGTACAGTCATGAAAATGTGAAACAAGTTGGGGGCATGGAAGAAATTATTATCTTTTGGTGAAAATCCGACATGTGGAACTGGCATACTATATTGACAATTGCATAGAGTTGCCGGAGGTATGTGCTCTACTGAGTGCCACCTAGTTATGTAACAATACACCCATATTATCAGTTCAATAACAAAGTGTGGCTGCAACAGAGAAGAGTGTCCAATCGCTGTAAATGGTCAGAGAGAGGTGTGTAAGCTCAAAATATCTGTAACCTGATATCACAGATCTGACATGTTTGCTAACAAAACATACTCTGTTTTTTTTTAGGTTTATCAAGCCTACCTTACATTTTAAGGCCATGAGTCTGTGATTGGCAGAGCTGAGGTCAGGCTTGACCCCAGTGTTACATTACTCCTGACTGACGGAGCTGACCACAGGCTCATGGGACTCACCAACCCAAATTGCCACTGATATGGCAGGGAAAGTTACATTACACGGTTAAGACGAAAATTGGCTTCAGGCTACACTTTGAGGAGCGAGCAGACAGAGGCTGCGTCTATTTCTTAATGTAAATCAGCGGCCCGGTTGTTCGGAAACTATTACACCACAGGAGCCGATGGAGACTTGGCAGCGGCTTCGAGAGATGCGGAGATGTGGCTGGTAAAGATAAAATCCCTTCCTGTCATCACTTTTCGATCCCTTATAAGCAGTGATGTCATGAAAAATAAAATGGTGGGTGAACTATGACCTCCAGTCGGTGATCATCATAAGGCAAATAACCACCAATATGAACAAAAACCAATTATATTTTCAGAAAAGCATTAAATTAAGATTTTTCTTCCTTAAAAGAGCCTATATCCTCAGATAATTTGCATCAGTTTGTATGTTTTTACACTGTGAATTTAGGTCATAAAGGTTTATGTCAGCCCGAAAAGGTGGTAAACTATTCTGAAAATAAAAATGAGGGTAAATTTCAGTTTAGCTTGGTTCACCCTCCACTAAATCCTTCATTTTAAGCTGTTCAGAGGTAGTCTGTCTGTGTGAACTTTGGCCTGTTTTACATAAATGGAAACTAACTCACTCAGTATGGCGCATGAGGGGAAAGGGGGAAGAAAAGATGAGCTGCTGACTCCTAACTTTGCCAAAATACCACGTGCTAAGTTTCTAGTTGTCCACCAGAGGGCAGACTGTGGTTCTTACCTCTTCCAAAAAGTGGATGCACTTGAAGCATGTCAGAACATGTCCAGAGCATCGTTCCATGTGGTCAAATTGGGTCCAGAAACTCCCCTCTTGCTGCCAGAATTGTTTCTTTCCCCCTCTTAAAAAAACTAATGAATCTAACATTCAGATCCTGTCAACATTTAAAGCAGGCAGCCAAGATACAGCCGTCATCTATCATTCTGTTGAATTGATTTGACATTCCTTTGTTTTCTTTAATAAATTGCTTCTGTTTCATTTGAAAAGATAAAAAAAAGGTATAGTTCAATTTGACTGTTATTTCATTCACCCCAAGTAACCAGAATATGAGAATGTTTTAAGACACAAAGAAATGGGAACGGGAGCTCAGTTCATCAAGTCCCTCGGATTAAAATATAGGAAATATGGGCAGCAGTAATTAACCCCTCGCACCCTGACTTTCCCCTTAAATTTACCCTTAAGTAGCTTCAAAGTTAGAAAAAATATTTCTTCCGTACTGCACGACAATGTCACATACTGTACATATTCTGTATCTGCTTGTTCCAACGCTTCATTGAAGCTGTAGCTGCTTATATTGAGTGAAATATTCAAACCCACTATTACAACAAATGGAAAAATGTTAGATGTCTTGTGCATTATTTTATACACATGACTGTAATTCAGCCTGACATATTTGGTATCTTTGGAAACCTTGGTATGTTGACTAGAATTTAAAATTAAGTTATGTATGTTTGAACGAAGCTTGGCTATGCAACATGCATTTGTAATGATGGACCCACCGGCAGAACCGGTAGGGTGGAAGAGGTTTTAATAGTGCTATTATTATACTGTATACATGTTATATTGAAAACAGGTCCCTATAGTTCAGCACCTTAAGCCCACTAAGTGATGTCAATCAAAATGTCACATCTCCAGTGAAGTGCAGGTCAGCTAACCTTCACAGAGCTTTTACAAGAAGAATGAAGAGTATATGTTTTGTTTTTTGCTGTTCTGAGCACAAATCAGTATTGTTTTTGTGAACGATAAGGAGTATCTCAGGGTTAGGTCCATCACTTAACACGCTCATGGGGTCTTTACTGACTGGTTTCACTTTACCCACTGTCATCCCCCCACCTAATGAATGGTTAAAAGAAATCAGCAGTTGTGTTCTTGGCTTCCTCTAACAAATATGTTCCTACTTCGGGACCCAGGGGGCAAAACCTTGGCAGATCAGAAGTTTCCATCCTAACCTGTAACAAAATCACAGTCCTGGTGATGAAAACCCCTGGTCTAACTGTTAGTATTCTAAATGAAGTTTCATTTTCATTTTTGACATTTAGCTGATACTCTCCCCCAGAGTGACTTTCAATGAGTGCAACAGTAGAATAAGCTCAAGTTTTACAGCTTAGTATTACAAGCAGCCAGTAGTCAAGTCTGCAGCATCAGAGCCATAGTAACCTGACAATATAACAAAATATTCCTGTGAATCTAAAATCATCATCTAAAATTGAGAAGTATTAGGAAAAGGAATAAGAAGAAATAAGAGCTAAGAGAGATAGAGCTTTTTTTCTTTTTTGTGGCCCAGAAGCCAGCTGTAAGCTGCAGCGATCAGGTTTTACACTACATAACCCACAATTCCCCTGTGTTGATTACTTGTGGCTTTTTGTCTCATAATTCCTATCCCGTTTCTTTTTTTTTTTTCATCCAGCTCCTTTTGAGCGTTTTGTTTCCTGGACTGGAGGCTGAATGCATAATGATAGGCTCTCTGCAGCGCCCGGCCTCCTCCTGCGAAGCGCCATATGGCACAGGGATTGGGGATGACATCAATTTCCACTTGGAAGTCCAAGTCGGGCCTTTAAGACGACCCATCCCTCGTTACACATCTGTGACATTCATTTAAGGGAGGCCCGTCCCGGTCAGACGCAGCGCCGGAAAAGAAAGTGCCCCCGTTTCCTCCCCCTCCTCCCCCAGAGCTGTCAGCAGCAGCACATAGCTGCCTCTCTTAGTCACTACCTGCTGAAAAAAAAACTCAAACAGGAGAGAAAAATGGTGAACCCAGAAGACGAAGTGCGATGTTCAAACATTTCTCAAGTACAGCTGAGTCACTCTCGCTGTGTTTAGACCGGTCAAACTAGCAAAGAATTTTGTCGTTAACGTATTAAAAGTGGGAGTATTTGTTGTGTTCTTTTATCTTTCTATTTTACTTGATTTGTTTCTTTTAATGCAATGCATTTTGCTTGTTCTTTTATATGAATTTTATCTTTTTATCTGCCTTCTGTCTGCCGTCTTTTATCTGCCTTCTATTGATGTAAAGCACTTTGAGCTGCATGCTGTGTATGAAAGGTGCTATACAAATAAAGGTTATTATTAATTTATCCCCCAAAATATTCAGACCTTGAAGCACTTGGTTTGATAGCACCCTGTTCACTTGATGGAAGGTTTTAAGAGCATTTGATCCATTCAAATTCTTGTTTTTAGGAACAACTGAATGGGTTGCCCACTCTCCTTAAAAAAAACAAAAAGGAGTTTGCCCATATTTGCTGTCCAGCTCAAAGTTAGACCAAGGCACTAACGCTGCCAAAGTTAGGGCTTTCATTCCCATTGAGGCCGCTAAAAATGTGATGCACTCATGGTACTGTAAGGTGCTTTGGATATAAATCAAGTGACATATACAGTATTATTACATTTTTATTTCAGGCACTTGGCAGAGCGACTTAAAATAATTGCGAGACATAAACTTAAATTCCCAGATAATCAATCTGGGAATTATAAACCACACAGCCAATAGGAAGGAGTGAAGGGTAGAATATTTGACTTTTTTGTCTACTGGAGTTAATGAAGTTTAAACAGAAGAGGTGTGTTTGCGAATTTATATTGGACCAGGCAGCTCTCCTGTCCTCTGAAGCCTGACCGGGGCTCGGCTCCAGGCTCCTTTTTCCTCGACATGGGGCAGGTTTCATGTTGTGTCCAACCTAATAATTATCACTGAGCTGCACTGCCAACAGGTCTCTCTTTCCTCTCTTCTTTTTCTTTTAAATTCCTGTCCTCTAATTCTCTGCAGAATGTGGACCGGCGGATCTGCTGGCCTGGAGACGCTAGTGATTGCGTAATTTGTGAAATTACACAATTACACAACATTATTTTGTCAAACTTGTCGTTTGTCTCATCTAGGTGCAGTTGTTGACGAGTCTAACGGGAAGGTTCTCGTCGTTCAAGACAAAAACAAGGTATTTAAGAAAAAAAAAAAAGAAAAAAAGCTAATTTTACTGTTATCAACCTCACCACTACCTAATTATGGAGTAATCACTGTAACCTGTAAATATCACTGTGAAATATGTCAATATGTGAATTAATCAGTGTCTCAGGGTTATGGTTTTTGATGCCTCTGTATTTCTTTGGGTTATCTTTTTCTTTAATGTGTTGTATCTTATTGTGCTGTCAATGACACTCTAATTTCCCCCCAGAGATTAGTAAAAGTTATGTATATCTCCATCCCAAGGTCCAAAATTATTGCCCAGTACCCACTGAGCAATTTTACGTTGATTAGACATTTAAAACCCGTCTAAATGGCCATAGCCGTCTAGGCTAAATTAAGTTTAAATGGGGTTGAAAAGTGAAAGTTTATTAGATGTCTATACATAGACAATATTATCCTGGACTATATGAGAACTACGCATAGACGCAATGTTGAAATTACTTCTTGTGCTCGGATAATTATCTTGTAGGCTAGTCTACAGGACTTCTCTGGTGCATATTTTTGGTATTTACAGATGTTTATTCATTGTAATAATGTATTTACTGCTTGGTCTAAAATAGGTCTATACATAGCCGTAATGATCCTGGGCTATATGAGAGCTAAAGCATAGACGCAACGTTGAAATCACATCTTTTGCTCAGTGGGTAGGCTACCTACCAAGCACCAAATGACAGGAAAAATTGTCTTTGGCAGATTAATCAATAAGAGGCTGGTAATTCAGCTATACAATCTTTGGTCTTTTCCTGTTCTCAAACTTTGTAACTATGCTTCACCATGCTCTCTTGTCATTTGAATTCTGCTACACTTAATGATGAATTACAACCTCGATCCATCGTATGATTGAGCAAGTTTTAAATGAACACCCTGCAACAGTCTTGTAGTTTTCCAGCCCTTGGCCGGTGAGCCAAAAAGTTAATTTCAGACACTCCATCCATCAGTCCATAGTCAATAAGAATGAACAAATGAAGCGCCAGTTGTCTCCCCGCTGCTAAACATGTCTGTCGTTAGTTTTGTTTATTTAGTCAGTTTTCTTCCGAGGGTCTGCTGCCTCTGCTGAAGTCTTCTCACAGACTTTTACTACAGCTCCCCTCACACTTCGCTGAGCTCTGTACGACATTACTTGACCTCAAGCAAACATACTAAGGCCAGTGTTTATATGGGCTGTACACACTCTGTGTACACACTTTGTGTGTGTGCGTGTGTGTCTCTGTCGGCTCTTACAGAGGCCTCCTGTAGTGCTGAAGTTGTTATGAGGTTGACTTACAGCAGGCCTCTTTGAAACATTTCTACTCAGCGTTGTTTGCATTCACAGCGGCCAAAATGAGATATCCACAGTTTAAAAAAAAAAAAAAAAAAGTAACACTCTTACAAAATGGTTGATGGCGCAAAACGGAAGCCAATTATGTTTTTAAGGAAAACACCTCTGAACTTAAAGGGGCAAAAAGTAAGATTTTTCTGCTTCATAGCACAAAATGACCATAATTTATCTGCGGAGGGGGGTTGATAGGGTTGTTGATCAATACCAGTGACTCAACGATTACTTTCAAAGCTTTCAAAACTCACTTTCTGGCCCATACTGTTTGGGAACAAGCCTCATTCTCAAGCCAAACAATTAAATGACAAAGCAGTGTTATTATTCCAGTATTTAGCATGGTGATATATTAGCTCTTAACAAGATGTTTCTCTAGGATCTCTGCTCTAATTAGCTAGCTTACTCATCTCTATTGTGTTATTACACAATAGAGGCCACCATAAATCAAGGGGAACAGGAGGGAGCAAAGTTGTAATTCCTTCTGGTCAAAGTGGAAATCATTTGAACTTTTGAGTTGCAGTAAATTTGTAATAGGATGTACAATATTTCTAATAAATTACCTTTACCAGATACACAATGCAGCTCTCTTTCCCTCATCCTCGCTGTAATCCTTCCTTCCTCTCCTTCTGCCAGTAAGTCTCTCAGAAATGCCAGCAGCAATGGATTGAGAAGGGGACAGAGGGAGGGTATTGTGAAATTTGGAGCATAATTATGAGACCATATTTTGAGAACCTTTTGCAGTTGAAGAGTGCCAGCAATATGTAGCCCATCCTGGAAAGCCAGAAATCCTGAGAGCGTATAATGTATGTTGATGGCTTTTGTCCAGAAACAGAGGGAAACAGTTAGTGGGCTAGAAGTGTGGGGAGTGTTTTATCTCTTCCTCTCTCTCCGACTCCTCCTCCTCCCCATCTAGCTGTTTACTGGAAATGGGCTTTATAACAGTCTGGCAGTAGAGAGTCTGGCAAGCTAAGCCAGCTCAGAGCTCACAAAGGGTTACGAACTTCCTGAAAACAAACCAGGACATTATCATTTTGACATCAGCACAAAAGACAACAGACAGATCCCCGGTGAACTGAGGTCAATTTCATCCATTATGAGAAGGGGAGTCATCAGTTGTACGCTGAATGATGTAATGGGTAACCATGTTAAATTCAATCATCGTCCGAATAGGCTGTTCATATAATTTCTCAGTAAATTTTGAGCGAACAGTTTGCTCATGGTAGGCGTCGTTCCAGCAAGACTTTGGGGTTATTGTTTTCGCATTCGCCTCCGACAATTCCTGTGGGGATGAGACGTTTTAGTTTTGAGAAACCACACCGATTACAGCTACACAAAATTAGTTTATTTCTTCCTACCAGCACATTCGCATACAGCTCCAAAAATATAGCATTTTTTTAGATAATATATGAAAATAAATGCCTTAGTGCATTTGTGTTCCTCTCATAGACAGGATTTGGAAAAAAAATTAGTAAAATCAAATTAAGATGATCAGAAAAAAGCGCTGAATACAAAATTCTTTAACTACAAAAATATATATACAACAATGATAATTGTTCATAATTTAACCAGCAGCAAACTGTCATTAAATATCAAGGAAAAGTGGTGAAACATTTTGTGGAATACACACACTTCACCACATCAAACTTTCTCTTTCTCATAAAAACATAAAACATAAAATGCATCCAACAGTCTGACAGGATGCTCAGATCAGAGCTTTACAACTCCCTTTGCTTTGCCTGCATAATTATGATTTCAGATACATTGCAAAAATGTCCTCACAAACAAATCATTTAATCTAGTATTGAGTGTTAAAATCTTACAAGAAATTAAAAAAAAAAAAACATCAAGAAATTTGTTCATTTGGGTTAGGGTTAGACATGAGGTTTGAAGTTATATATTTAAAAAAAAAATAGAGGGCACTACCTTACTTTAAGAGATCCTATTGCCACTTATTTCAAGAATTCGCAAGAAACAAGTGAATTTACACTGCATTGGAAAGAAGTGAAATTATATCACCCCACGGGCAGATTTTAAAGCTGCAATAAGCGATTTTCTGACCACCAGAGGGCTACAGAAACTGCAACACATTGTACACATTGTAAATAAAGCACAGCAAAGCTACTGCACTACGGAGGCCTACTAAGGACATACCGTGCACAAAGGCTAATAATTAAGCTAACCATACCTACAGAGAAGTCTCACCAGTTACCGGTCTTGCTTTGCCAGATCTTTAATGACAAGTGAAGAGGCAGGTAGCAACTTCACTAGTTTAACAATTAGTTTTAGGATTGGTTGTAAGGTCTGAAATCGCTTATTGCAGGTTTAAGACTCAGTACAAGACTAAATAAGATGGACATTTTTGCAGTGTTCACACTGACATTACTCTGTGATACATTTACAGCAGTGCCATCCATTAACGTGAAATTTTAACTCTGCTCCGCTATCTCAGACAAAGAATGCTTGGAAGTTCCCTGGTGGCCTGTCTGATCCAGGAGAAAATATTGGTGAGTGTCACGCTCAACAGAGCAGCAAACTAATACAGTACATCTAGCTAAATCCTTTGATTTTAGTATTATGCTTACCTAAAGATGATACGTATACATTCATGTGAACTGCACAAAACAAAGGCACATGATATATGCGAAGAAATATAGACCTACTATACTCTGTTCCTCCAAAATTCACCTTTTTTAACATTTTCAAAGCAGCTTTTAATATTATATACATGACCCAACCCAAAAAAGCAGCGTCAAATGTTTGTCATTTCCAAAAAATACATATATATATATTGCCCTTTTTTTAATACAACAAAAACAGTCTGCAAGGTGATTCTGACAAAGGGACGTAAACAAACGCCCTTTTCTCAGGATCTTTTGAATGCCTCCATATCCATTGTTTATTTAATCTCTTTCTCAGGTGCCACTGCAGTTCGTGAGGTCTTCGAGGAAACCGGCGTTCGTTCCGAGTTCAGGTCTCTCCTCAGCATCCGGCAGCAGCACAACCATCCCGGCGCCTTCGGCATGTCGGACATGTACATCATCTGCCGACTCAGCCCGCTCACCTTCGACATCAACTTCTGCACTCAGGAGTGTCTGCGCTGCGAGTGGCTGCACCTCGCAGAGCTCGCCAAGACCAACGAAACCACGCCCATCACCACTCGCGTAGCCAGGCTTCTGCTTCACGGCCTGGACCAAGGCTTCGACAAAATCGACCTCGCCATGGAGGAGCTTCCTGCCGTCTACTCTGGGATGTTTTACCAGCTGTACCACAGGCAGCTTCCTCCGACGCTAAAATCCTAGCTAGCCCTCAAACAGAGTGCGCGTAGACTACCGCGTCAACGCTGGACGGGTTAGCATATCATGGCTAGCCGTGTTATACACATGGTTGCTAATATTACTCATACTTGAAATGTATTTATGACTGGACTTCGGTTTGCGATGTAATTCAGACAAGAACTGTTACTGTTAAAGAAATGGGGTGCAATAGGTTTTACGAACACTGTGGACTAAAAGCACATTCACATTGTGGCTTTAAAGAACAGCCATTCTGGTACGTGTTGAATCTGATGGCACATTCTGGTGAAACTGCCTGACTGTAGACTTTTATCTAGTTTGTTTATTTTCCAAAATACGCTATAGAGGGCTTTTAGCTGACACAACGCACCCTTTGGCAGCCATAGTGGAGGTCCTTGGCTCTTGAGTGGCTTTGAACAGCTGATTGCGTTTCTAAATAAACTGTGCTGCTTTGCTTTTTTTTGTTTTCTTTTTTTTTTTCTTTTACCGGGAACTGATCACTTCATCACTGATTTGCTATTGTAGAAGCTAGTGTTAGTTGTGGCTAGTAGTTGCATCTTAACATTAAAATCGGTTGCTTTGCTAAATTAGCCTGCTGGCGAGTTAGCTAGCTAACAAAGCCATAAAATATCTTTTTTTCAGGTTAACTGTGACTAAAACAAGACAATTTCTTGTGCCACAGTCACCTAAATTTGGAAACAAATCTACCTTGTCAGACAATTCACTTTTACTTATTATTGAATTGACCTACAATTACACTACAACTTTCTAGCCCAGTTATATATTTAGACGTTATTTGTGTACAGCCGGTTCTCCAGTGGACCTCCATGATGGTGCCAGACGTGGTTGCTAGGAGAGATTTGTGACACAGCTGTAAAGACCATTAGCAGTCCTCAGATTTTATTGGACGTCATCAGATAATGTTGCTAAATTATTTATGCCTGGTGCTAGTTGTGCTGTATCAGGCAAACGAAAAAGTGAATGGTGACAGAAGAGTAAAATCTGCCATCCTTCACTCCAGTGCAATGCAACATTTGGATATTTTGCACAAATCACAAATTATACAAATACTGAATGGCAATCCAAGTTTATCACAAAACGGAGTCAAGCTCAGGAAACAAATCGCTTATCTATGAAGTGTGTCAGGATACTGAGCAGTGTGAAAATAGTGAGAAAAGTATACTGTAGAAATAGTGTTTGCGTTATTTTTTATTTTAGCGTGCGTTCAATTTCATTTTGCCAAACTAAATTTTGTACCGCAGATACAAATATTCGAAAAGATTTACTGTTACCTCTTTATTTCCTCGCACTTAGTTCCTTTGTTCAATCAAGTTAAAACGACTGACTGTTAAGAAAGTGCACCCAAGTCACCTCACATTTTATCCAGATCCAGTCTTTTTAGCATGTTTTTCTAGGGGCCATGTTTTAACAAAATGTCCCACACACTGCAGCTTACACGGTGGTAAACTAAAGGTTAGGAAGCAGGCTTTTGACCAGAAGGTTGCTGGTGTGAAACCCTGGGCCGGCTAGGAAAATATGTGTGTTGAAAGTGAATGAATAACGCTTTGTAGTCCTTCAGCAGCTACTGTCGAGGCGCCTTTGAGCAAGGCAGCTCCAGTGGAGCAGCTTGTTGGCCAACAGTTAAAGGCTGATTTTTACTGGGCAGCTCCCAGGTGTGAATGAGTGCAACTGTTTGAAAGTGAAGGAGAGCATTGCTGAAAAAGAGCAGGCATGTTCAGCAAACTTCTCCTGGATAAATAACTGTTACAAAAAAAAATGTGGTTGAAAGCATCACAGCCATTTTGGGCAACGTTGATGGATCACTTTGTCTTCATTGCCTTTGTCACGTTGCATGTCTCTTCTTCTTTATCGTTGCTTCTGAAACATTAAGTATTTGTCGAGCAGATCCCGGTTTAGCGCTTGGCAGACATTGGAAGAAAAAGAATGGCCTTCTGACCCGGTCCGGTTTTGTTTCCAGACTTGTACTGGCCAGTCCGCTTCAGCGCCACGTACATGTCCGGGTACTTCCTGGAGCGGTAGGTGTTGTAGTTGTTGCTCTCAAGTCGCTCTATGAAGTAGCATTCATCTGTCGTTCGTCTCTGAAGAGAAAGAAACAGATAGATTTTTAATATAGAAAGTACTTTTTGATGTAAAATGTACTATATTTTACACTTAAAGCATTTCGCTGATGCTCTTGTCCAGAGCACTTTACAATGAGGGAGCAGAAAGGGGCTCAAGTAGACTTCGACAGGACAGTTGGCTGTTGGCGGGATTGAACCTGTGACTTTTCGGTTACAGGACACCCTGCCACCCCAATACACTCACAGTATCTCATAAACTGGCAAACAGGAGTAATATAATGAAGAAAACTGTGTGAAACAAGTCTGTGATACGGTGTACCATGTACGGTTGTGATCCCATCGTTATTTATTTCAACATGTAGGAACTGCTGGTCGGTCATTCATGCTCTACGTTTCATAAAAGTGTTTAATTGAAGGTTTTCATTCCAAAATGCTGTACATCCATTTTGGAAAATGTTTGTTACCTGAAATTTGTCAAATTACGAACAATTATCAAGAACTTCACAGTTTTGCAAGCAAAGCTGTTAAGATGACTCAGTTGTATAACAGTAACTGATAATGGCTTCACTTTCATGCCAGCAATGATTTTGAAAAAGTAAGCTTTAATTTTTTTTTTTTTTGTATCTCATTTTTGAATGAAATCCTTCACTTCTAGCACAACCTTATTGCTTCTCTGCTCATGTACTGTAATCCCCTTCAAACTGAATCTGGTCCACTTTTCACTATGTATCTGTATAAAGTCAACTGTAAGGACATCTTAGTACTTGTAGTGGCATTTAATCAAAATAAGCTATTTAATTCGGATGACTGTAAATTGAATGTGTTTAATATATGTTGTTGGAAGAGGAGAAAGTTTGTAATGCTGACATTTTATTGACGCTAATTTACCTCATAAAACACCTCATACCTCAATGCCACCATTGTTTCGACTGAGACTCTTGGGTCGCAAGAATTTCTGTTCAGTGTCCCTCGCTAATGAAGACATTTTTTTCTGTAGATGCTTTTTTCTAAAGTAAACCATGTCTGGCCAGGGATATTACTCTATACAACTCTCTATATAACTCATTGTAGGATTTTTTTTGGCTTAGATAAACTGATTTGCATAGAAGCAAAGTGGACAAGAATAATAAAATACAATGACAAAAAAGAAGCAACACGATTTACTAAGTTGTGCAGGTGAGTTAACGGTGTGGGATTAAAACATCACACCAGCAAGTAGAGCAAAGAAACGAACAAATAAACAAAAAAACAAAAAATCAAGATAGCAATCAAAGACAAACCTGGATTTGATAACAGTGCAAATGACAAGGTTGGAAAAGAACAAGGCAGAACAAGAAGATGCAGACTGAAAGATTTGGCTGTTTTGTCGCCTTTTTATTGACCGTTTCCATGTTTAGTGCTTGTACTCGGCCCTCTCTAAACTTAGTGTTGTCCTTGGTGGATTACATAAAGAGACATCAGTTACGTCTGGCCCAAATCTCTGTGTTGCTGGGCGTTAACTGCCCCACACCCTGTCCAACAAGAGGGTCTTTTGTTTTTTAGTTTAGAGCACATTGGGCTACTTTGTTCAATTTGTGTTGCAAATGCATTAGCATACAACAAATTTCCATCTACACTAGTCTTCTAGTCTGCTTTAACACTGAGAATGTGTGATAGTGGGGATAACAGCAGTGGAGGGGTCATATGTGTAATTTGCCAATTGGGAGACCAGTGAACAACAGCTAGCAGCAATACAGACCTACACAGTGCTAAAACAATATAAGGAAGAGTTTGACCAATACATGACTGTTGCATCCAGTCAAGAATAATGTTTTGTTTTTTAAATCGGATTCAATTCTTCTTCAATAATCGGGATCAATAATGAACTTCTAGTGACAAATTCCTGAGCAGAATTCACACATTCTAGTACACATTTGGGATTGTGATTCCTTTTTTGAAATAAAGTCAATTTTGAAAACAAGTCATTGTGATGTACAGATCTTATCAGTGGAACAAATGCTGATACCAATGTGTGTGTGAAAGACCGATATTGTTCAATACCAGCACATAAATATATATATCGGTCAGGGCCTAACACAGAGCCGATGACCAGTACGCACATCTAGTCAGAAGAAAAATGTTAAAACCTGCACACTATTAGCTGCCTTTTCACCATTTATTGTGACAAAAACAGATGTTTAACTTCAAAATGGAATCTTCATCTGGATCAAAATATTTCCTGTTTGTTTTTGTTACAATAAATGAAAAGTCCGCTAATGCATTGTGACTTTTAACACTTTTCTACCCAGGTGCAAAGCAGAACAGAAAAGATGCCATGTCAGCGATTCCTCTTCCAGTTGGGTGGCCGCTGGCCGCTAGCTACCATAGCTTCTCATTAGAAGGCAGGAGGAAACACTCCCTGCAGTTTACATGGACTGTGGACAAGCCTTCACAACCACCAAACCACATCAGTCGCCACACTCTTCACACTTCCACTGCAACTATAATTAGCGTCAATGTTGCTACAGAACACAAGCTAGCAGCGCCAAACTGTTGCTAGTCTCATACACATTCAGAATATCTTTCAAAGCAGTTCAATTGCCATGTCACACAGTGTAATCAGGATCTTCAAATGCTCTGAAATACAAGTAGGCTACATGTATATTTCACCAAAGGGGACAGAGTGCAGGGACAGCCAGGACAGAAACCACTGGAGCAGGTGTTCAGTGTCTTACAAAACTTTGACTACATTTACACCACAGCAAAAACTGTCCCAATTCTGATTTTTGTCTCACATGTGACATGTCTAATGTTATTGAATCAGTAAACACCAAAAAGCTGCATGGAGTTGCATTTATCACACGCATAAATCTGTCGGTTGGTCAGTCCCAAAAGTGTCCAAAAACCCCACTGTGCATGTACAACCACATACAATACCTACACATTTCTCAGGCAGCCAGTCTGGTGCTTTGGCTCACTCGGTATCAGACTATCGTGAACGGGTTCTGGGTCTAATCCGTCGGCAAAGTAAGCTTTTCTATTTGGTTTCACAGAGCCAAATAGGCTACATCATATCGCAAATTACGTCTTTATTTCAATTCCAATCTGGACCGCATGGATATGTGGTACAAAGTCAGGTGTGCGATTTGATGTGATTTGTATTTGAACGCTCAACCCGGAACTGGTCAGCGTTGCCATGACGGTAAGTAAAACTACATCATTCATCTGAGATAGCTCAAACGTTTGTCACCCACAGTAACTTGGCTGAGCATCGTTAGCATGGAGGACAACGAGACACAACATTAGAAATAAAGCAAAATAGCTTGATTGATTTCACGGATTTTCACGCCTTAATTTAGTCAAAACTCAAAGGCACATACCGTAACTGAAATATGTTTAAAACAAGCGGGAGAAGTGTAGGTACAAAAAATTATGTTTCTTGTTATTGTTGCTCTGCTTACGCATGTCTTTTGGACATCACTGTTGGTTCATATTAGTATCAGATGTGGGTTACATCGTAACATGGATGTGAACAGTCATCCTAAAACATCAGACATGATCAACAATTGGGAATTGAGCATGAAGGCCTGCAGTTTGAACATAGCCTTCAACAGGGATGGAAACATTGGCAGCTGCAGGGAACAAACCTGTGCCTCTGGCTACAGGACAGTCTCCCAGAATCCCATTCCCATCCAACTATAATATGGTTCATTCTGACCTGGGTCTATCTGATGTTGTAGCATACCCTTTCTTTTTTATTCCAAGTGCCTGAGTGATGACTCTGACAAACGAACCCAGCCAGAAAAGCTGTCGACCTAATTATTTCCCTTCACCGAGGGAGGATTTCTTGTCGGGTGACTGGTAAATGTTTGGTTTCCAAAACACTGCAGCCTAAGTGCTGTATGTGACAGAGTGTTGGGGTCAATTCAGTCAGCCAATCCAGGAAGCACAGTTTAATCAAATCCACAAACAGAAAAACTTTACTCTTACAAAGGCCCGTATATCCTGTATTAAGTAGCTGAGAATAAATACTCAGTATCATCATTTACCAATGAACAGCAGTTTTCTCTTTACATTAAGAATTTTTACTTGTCAGTTTTCAATTAAAGTGAATTGACCCTGGAATATGAGCAACTTTAGTGTTACATTGTATTCAACCACATTATATTGATATGATATTCAGAAACCAAGTGAGTAGAGATCCAGCAAACTAAAGTTTGTCAGTGAATGCTTATCATGTTTTTTCATTCTTTTAAATGTCTTCTTGTTAAAGGGGAATTCTGCCAAATTTTACATTCACATTTGTTATGAACAGCATTTCCCCACACCTATACTAAGCATATACTGGGTGTTTCAAAAGTAGGTATACAATTTTGAATAATTAAAATACTAATAATGAAAAACAAAGCAGTATAATTTAAAACATTTTTAACTATTTAGTGATTTTAATAAATTAATTCATCACTCAAATGTTAAATGTACCTGGAAACAGGTAAAATGTTTAATAATATAGTGAGTATAAATAATGTATATAAATATGTATACCAACTTTTGAAACGTTGTTTAATATAGATAGGGAAACAAGACTGTCCCTAAAAAAATATTTCAACCATCTCAGGAAATGCAATGTGGTGATGCATTTTCACTCGTCTCAAAACAGAAAAAAAGTGAATTTTGGCAGGATTCTCCTTTACGTTTTGCTAACAAAAGGATGATCGGCCAACCCACTCACCGTTCCAAACAGTCGTCCGTCTCTGTTCATGGCCAGATAGCGGTTAGCAGAAACCCCTTTGATGACCACCTCCCCCACCGAGGTCGCCTGGAGTTGAAGCTTTACTGAGGAAAAAGACGTATGTTTATTTGCACAAAATGAGCAAGGACAGAAATCATTTATAGTTTGCTTGTGGGATGTTTAATCCAAGGGAACAGATGAAGTGGTGTGTTTACCAAGCCCACTGAAAAAAAAGATAAAGCGAGCATAAACATGTTAGGCAGCAGATTCCTAAACTAACTCATCACGTTGAAATAGTAATTGTTTCAATAGTACAGAATGTACAATGTATCATGGTTACACAAA
This sequence comes from Centroberyx affinis, assembly GCF_046629955.1. Lineage (NCBI taxonomy): Eukaryota > Metazoa > Chordata > Actinopteri > Beryciformes > Berycidae > Centroberyx > Centroberyx affinis. The sequence continues at coordinate 422,836 of NW_027280869.1, read as the reverse complement.
GTACATTCATTTGTCTTTATTGAAGTTTTGTTGAACTGATCCACTGGCGCCACCCATGCACACAGAAAGCCAGAAACCAGTGACTATAAAGGTGCTTTGCGTAGCATTTCCACATCAATTTTGAGACATTAGCATAATTAAACTAAACAAACAAGATTAAAAAAAAAACCTGCACCTGCCAAGAGAAGATTGGCAGCCTCTACACTGCATTTTACATTGCGTGCCACCAGCTTGGTTTTGGCAGGAAATTTGTTGGATTGCTTTATGGCACAAAACAGAAGGAGAGCGCTGTTCTTCCAGAGCAAAATGGAGTAAAAGCCCTTCAGAGTGTCTGGCAAATGACAGATGGTGGAAAAAATCACTTCCAACATGTTTGTCTTCTTCAGGAAAGCGAAAGAGAAAACAAACACCAGTGGAGTGACACCAAGGAAGGGGAGGAGGGACAAAAAGCAATATCCTCTTTGCGACTGGAAGCAATGGGGTTTCAGGGAAATGTGGTCTTAATTTGGAAACACTAGCACTAACAATACCACTGGTGTGAGATAGAGGTTATCAATCGTCTCCCCCATGGTCTCATTTGTTTACGGTAATCATACCACGGTATCACAATTAATTTAACAATGGTATTGACTGCAACATACATACATACACTGCTACATACTAAACTGCTACATTTAGCACCTTTAAGTTTTAATTTTCTATAACCAGAGAAACCAGCTGACCATGGAGGCTTTGTTTCTTCATTTTTTGGCAAAGAAAAGTTGGCTGCAGCTTAAGTTTTGGGCAACATCGCCTGTCATCAGCCAGTCATGTTCTAGTGTTGCTTTATGCTGTACTGCTAGCAATGAGCTACCAGGCAGTAGCACTGAAATGTGGTTGATAGTCTGGTCACACAATACCTGCAGTTGGCTGGGTGACAGCCATCTCACAGATGTATCAAAATCATCTCCACATTTTTTTTGTAGAGACACAACTGCTTGCCAATTGAGCATTCTTTGAATTAAGCCAAACCAAGAAAAAGGAAATGTGGGCCTCACAAAGGATTGGGGGATCCCATCCAGGATTAATCCACATTAAAAGTTAAGATAGACACATCTGTCTGCAGTTAAGGTTGGTGCCTGATGACTAATGTCATAGATCAAAGACATCCTTCCTTGAGAAGATGCATAATTGGTCTGTGTGTGCTGTGGTGCATCATATGTTTACGGGGTATATTATGTCCCACAGCTATTGTGATTGCAGGAAAACTGTCCTTTTTTTCTTGTCTCTGTGCAGTGTGGTTCAGGGCTCATCTGTCATGGTCCTAGGGGTGGTGATATATGGGCATCATTTTGTGGCAATGTTGGTCCAGCATAGGCAAAATTAACACAATCAACGATTACAGAGTGAGTTATAAAGAATTAAATTATCATGAAAAGATGCTGTTATCCATAATTGGGTAACACATTGCAGAACTTTTTCAGAAACAGTTCAATTCCTACTGGCAGGTACATTGACCTGTTACGTTGCCCAAAATGTTGGCAGGCCTATCACAGCCTTAACAATAGGACTAATGATCTAGGAGCACAGCTCAGGTCATATAAGGCCATTAGCCAGGCCTTAGCCAAGGTCCAAGCCAAGGTGAAGCCCCAGGCCCAGACCCAGGCCCAGAATCAGGCCAATGCCCAGGCCCAGAATAAGGCTCAGGCCCAGACTCAGACTCAGACCCGGGCCAAGGCCCAGATCCAGATTCAGACTCAGACCCAGGCCCAACCCATTCCCTTCTATTTTTTTCCTCAATGAAATGCTATCTAAAATAATGTACTGGCTATATAGTTTTATTTCTGTAGAGAAGCTCCACTACTGTAGTGTATGCGTAACTAGACTATCAATTGTTTGTGTGGTTTTGCTATTTAAATGCCGTTAAAATAGGGTCTTGTCTTCAGGGTACTTTAAACTCCTACAGTGACCTGAAGTCACTCTAAAACACATTAATAACTATGTGCAAAGACTGGCATATTGCCCCTGTTTACCACTGGACTCCACCGGACATGCTGCTGTCACTGTACGTGAGGACATGTAATCAATCCTATTGAAATTAATTGCACTGAGTGTACTATATGTGTAGATTCAGAGCACTTTAGGCACTTTCCATGCCTCATTTTATGCCACAGCAGCTGTTTCAGGGCACAGTTGCCCAAGAGCCTGAAAATGTTGCCTTACGTCTCACTGACTTTCACTAGGGAGGAAGAATCTTCTGGAACCTTCATAAAAACAGGGTCCAGTACCATTTATGGACAGAAAGTCATGGGTCAAATGTTTCAGTTCCCCACAGGCTGCATTTGCGGTCCAGTTTAACTGGGCTTGCCTAGTTTAACTTGTTTATACAAGCAAACTGAATACCTGACTTACTCATGTCACCTCAACAACAAGGTTATTCTCACAGGAAATGGCACAATTAAGTTTGACTGAATCTGATTGAAGGGTAATTGAATCGTTCTCAAACAGTTTTCCCCTTCTCTATCCTTGAACTGTTGGGCGCACCTGCTTCAAATGTCACGCTGTATCTTGGACAATCTTATCTGATGCAACGAACCTCCAAGCATGTGTTTTCCTAGGAAAACCCCCAATTTCATGGCCCCCCCTCCCCTTTTCCCCTCCCAGTTACTGATGCAACTTAGCAGACATACTTTAAAATAATCAGTGATACAGAGGCACCAAGGGGTATCTCAGTTGTCGAGGCCAAACAAGCATGTTGATATTATTTTGCATTGTAGCAGCTGCTCAATTATATTATTCATAAATCTATTTGAATATGAGAACATCAAAGGCCTACTACTTATTTCTGACTTTTAAAATACATTTTCACATTTTGGTGAAATTTAAGGTTGTAGTATATTTCACTGTAGATAAGCTATGCCTCTCTAATTTTAGTGAAACCCACCGGCAGCTTGTTAGTGACATAATTTCATTGATTTCAACTCCATAAAACACTGAGCAAGGCCTTTCAATACATGAACTCATTGGTACTGGCTTTTAACTCCATGTTATGCTGTATTGTGTGACGTAAACCAAGCAGTAAGCAGTGTCGTTTCATGAATGGCTGTGACTCAACATGGTGATCTACATTTAATAAAAACGTCAAGCATATCCCATCAGAGTTCCCATTGATGAAGGAAATTTAAGATGTACTTTAAGTAGAGTTATTATACTTTCCAGAACTAGTCCTACACACGCTTTGGTCATAGTGTTTACAAATGGAGAATAAACCTCAGTGAGTTGGAAAATTCACATCGTTCCTCCATGATCTTGACTTCACTGTTACTTCACTGTTGAATATTAAAAAAAAAAAACATAAAGAAGCTTTGTGTGACGAAGGGGCTGGAAGTACTTACTGTGGGGGTCGTTCTTCTCCCGGATTCCATCCACCCTGCCGTCAGAGTTTATCCTCAAGAAGAAGCCCCCGTTTTTACAATACAGCCTTTTGGGATCCTTGAAGTTTCCCGGAGGAAAGCCACCGCTGCCGCCGTCTTCAGGTGTGGCGGGAAGTGTGGTGATTTCTCCGGTGGCCATCTCCTCCTCTTTCCCCGCTTCCCCTGCTACTGCTTCGTCTCCTTCCTGAGCGGTGCAGGAGCCCCACCGTTGGCCTCCCACCTCCCACTAACTGTTGCTTGTTGCCTCCTCCTCCCCTCCTCCACAAAGCCCCACAGAATTTGATTCTGCTTAACCCCGGGGGTCAGTTTGCTTGAACGCCCCCCTTCAGGGCAGCATGTGCCCTCTGAGCAGTGAGAATCTGAAGCACAAGGACTCTTAGAAGGCTTCCCAGCTAACGGCAGAGGTTTAAATCTGCCATTTTTTCTTCTGCTCCTCCGCTGTTTGTAGTGCTGGCAGCTGCTTTGCCAGGATAGTTTGAGCACGCTGGTAGGGGGGATGCATGTGGGTTCCCCTCCTCTCCTAACTCTTCTCGCACTGAAATGTTTAAAGCAAGGCAGCTGGCTTAGATCTGTGGAAGGCTTTCCCCTTTGGGCCTCAGTTCGCATGCGCCCTAGGAGAACACACACACACACACACACACACACACACACACAAGACACATGCACACGCCCACTAACACTCTGATTTAACCAGCCAACCCAGCAGAAGGAGAGAAATGAGAGGAGGGCAAGAAGGGGGACGTGCAACTGGGACGGTGCCACTGAGACCCTTCAGAAAGCCGAGAGCAGCGGAGTTGCCGGCACAGCAACCATGTGAACAGAAGCAGCGTTTCATTCATTCAGTCGCTGCTGTTCAAGAGCAAGAAAACAGCAACATAAAAAGACTCAGCACAGTCTTAAACAGGGAGAACCAGCTTTTTCAGTGATTCACTCAGTGCTATTCATAGGTATAAAGCAGCAACGTAAAGGGGAAATGCCAATAGGCTTAGATGAAAAAGCCTGCATAATGTAAGAGTGAATTTAATTGCTATTCTCAACTTCCTTGAGTGTAGGATCAGTGAAGGAGGTTATTCTTGCAGTTTTTGTTCTTTTTTTTGTTTTGGTTTTGGACCATCCATTTGTCAAAATAGTCACTGGTCAGGGCTTCTGGCGAAAGGTTACCACATCTGAAACTTGTGTTGGATCAGTTGAGATTCAGCTGTGCTCTTGGTTGATGTCATTTTGGTGACACGCCGAACCTGGTCAGTGAAACATCCAACAAGGCCATACAGTGACTAAGTACTGAGACTTATATAGTTGTAAGACTTCAGTTTAAGATTATAGTCAAAGTGGGAGTCCAACCACAGGGAAGGGTTCTGATGGTTTTGGACATCTTTGGGATGCATTTCCTGCGACCGGATCAATCCAATTATCTCTAGGAGGAGAGGGCATTTTTAACCATTATTTAAGCAGGGAGGGTTTGCTGAGCACACATGCTGTTTTTAGGCAAAGCCTTGCTTCCCATTCACACCTGGTCCACACTAAAACCACAATCTATTACTGTTGAGCGGCTGGAGTGGTTGAGGGTTAAGTTCCTTTTGAAGGGATCCGTGACAGAAGATGCATTACTCATTCACTTTCCCCAGTCAGATTTTCTCAGTCATTTTGGAGATTTGAACCAGTGACTTCCCAATCATAAGCTCACTTCTCTAAGCTTTAGATTTCCACTATTCCAATCACGATAAGCACAACAACTCAGAGCGTTCACCTCTATTCCATCTCAGTTCCTAAATGTTGAAATAGATGCTGATGAGAATGCAACTTTACGGTACACCCTATCCTAATTTTGTTTATTACACAGCTCTGTTCACTCCATTTGGCCAGTTTATGAAATAAAGTGAATATACTGTACATGAAACTGTCCTTGTGAAGTTTTAAAAGTGTTATCTCTCTCCAAGTCTTTCTTTTCAGAGATGAGCAAAGGATGAATACTAGCCTACCTCCCAGAGCGGCGTGAGTGCAAATTACAGTCACCATTAGTGTAACAATTCTGGTCAACCCCAATGCCATGCTGAATGCCTCTCTTGATGTAAGCCTTGTCTTTCAAGATGGCAATTCCCCAACAGACAAAGCATCCAGTGGGAACAAGAGAGCATGGCAATGTTAGTCAAGGCCTTTTCAATTAGGGTTAGCCCGGTATATTAGTTTGGAAATAAGTCTGGCCGATATTGGCCTTTAATTAAAACTTGGATATTGGCAAGTGTCGTCCACCTCCGATATGATGGATATGATCCAGTTTGTTTGATTACATATTTATTGCAGAATTAATCAACACTACACTGGTTGTTTATGGGAAGCCTTTAACCTGAATTGACTCTAATGTGACATTTTGATCAGATTCCACACAAGTATGCATGGATATTATTATTATTATTGTTATCCAGGGTTTCAATTGTTTTGGTGTCCCATGGTCTAAATGCTGTTTCAGAGGCTTTTCCACCCTGCCAAAAAATAAACACTGAATACTTGTAATTTTTAGGTATTTTTTGGCATACAAATTTTCAAAAAAAATTAATATTGGCACAAAATATTGCCGTGTCGGCAGCTTCAATCCAAGAATATTGGTATTGGCCCTCAAAAAGTCAGCCAAATGTTCAGTCAATCAGTCAAACCTTATTTTCAATAACCACATTATTGATTGCTTGTAATGTTCTAGGAATATAGGTTTATTCTAATGCTGCACTCACTTGCTCAGAATGTAAATATATGTGTTATGATGACAATCCCAGGTTAAAATAAAAAAAACAGTTACAGTATATATAAAAGTATATATAAAAACAAAATAAAATAACTTTCTATTAGATGTTATGTGTCAACAAGGTGCTCAATGGATGCCCAGGTACCAGCTAAACAATAGATGGGAAAAGAGGCCACTGTTTACCTGATGGTATGAAAACAGGGCTCTTCTTACTTCCAAGACAGTCTAGTAGGGAGACCAGTAGAGCATTCTGAAATTGATATAAGTAAGATATAAATTGATACAAGACCTGACAGTAAGTGACAGCTTCATATATGAGTTATACATGTATTTTGAGGCTGTAAAAGATTTGTTTACATTTGTAGTGTGTCTGATGTAGGCTAAATCACTTTGTATTTTGAGTTATGAGTTAAGAAAATTTGAAAAAGTTCATTTTTCATCTACAAACTCCCCAAAAATAGACATACAATTATGAGCATCAAATATACTCTTAACTGTATCTTTAATTTAATAAAGCTAAATTTCAAATGCCTTACTGTTGTTTTTTTTGTGTATGTGTGTCCTTGTTTAAAACTTTGAATAGATTTCTTCAAGACCATATGGAATTAATAGTCAGTGCTGACAGATATCAATAAGGACATGGAGAACTGGATCATCTCTCCACACTTCTTTATTTGAATAATTTAGATTTTTAGGGGCAACCTATACATGTATGTCTGTCATGAAATCAGGAATAGGTTTTCTGTGTGAAGCATGGAGCAGACACATGGATTCAGCCTGAACTCTCAGATGTGTCACCAATTTTGGCGCGCCAGTTTCCTTCTTAGTGTTCTGTTTGTTATGTTATGTTATGTCACACCCCACCCAGTCATTGCCCCACCATCACTGAGTGATGCCTGAGTCAAAGATCGTTACGACTCCACCGTAATTGTAACGCCTTTATATCGAGGCCCGTTGCCTCATTGTTGAACTATTTTTAAAACACGCCATGTGGAAGAATGAGGGAGGAGCTCATACTTTGATTTCAGAAGATTTGCATTGTATTTGCATTTCGAAAACCCGGATAATTCTAGCAGTAAAAATGGCATTCTTGAGGGCAAACGTCTGAACATAATCCCAACTTTAAGTTTTGATTTTGTTTCAATTGGTGGACATCTCACTTTGGAATTAACCTCTTCAAATGATGCTATAGTACATTTTAAGTATTGATCTCTCACTTTTTTCCAGAGAAAGTGCAAAAGTACTGTAGAACATGCTTCAATTCTTAGATTAATCAATTTTAGAAGTGACCAATAGCAAGCAGCACAAGTGTCTAAGCATTAGTGCCTTTACAATATTCCTTTGACTTGTGAATGATCATGCAGGAAAAGAATAAGAGAAATGCAAGCTAAAGAGAGTGTTTTCTTTCATGAAAATAAATTTCCTTTATTTTAGTATTTATTTGAAGAGGCAGCGTTAATCAGACTTAACCAAAAACATTTACTCTGTCTGGAGGCGTTCCTTCTCCGTCAACCATTCCCATTATGACACTAGGGTCATAAAACCACCACGCTTGGCCTGGGAAACAGAATCAATGCCCAACATGAAGTGTGTAAGCCAAGGTGCAGACACATAATGTAGGCAAATATCACAAGGGAAGTGCTCCGAGACTGAAAAACACACTCACACGCCACGCAGTTTCTCCCATGCCCCATCACAGGGAAATTTAATTGCGGTTTGGGACAGGCAGGATTGGTTTTCCCTGGCGGACCTGAGCACGCTGACAAGGTGTGCACCACCTTATGGACGACTAGTGCCAGCCAAGTCAGGGTTGGTTAATAATAAAAATAAACTGTAACTCTATGGCACATTTCATAAGAAAGGTACAAAGTGCCTTACAGACAATGAAACAATAACAAATCAAAGAAGCTGATTTTAATGAATTTAAAAAGGGGTTGCAATAACAGGAAACAGGTAAAAATAAACTCAAGCTGGTCAGTAGAATGTGGTTTAAGATTTTTTTTTTGTTTTTTTAAAGAACAGTGGTATCACCAGCTTAAGGCAAAAAATATTTACCTTTTCTGCATGGCTATTTCTTTATCTTGTACTTTTTTATTAGAGAAAAGTAAATATTCAGAGGAGATAGCAATATTTGTGCAATATTTGTTGCTTTGACCCTTGCACTCCCCTTTCTGGCAATCTAGCGATTTAACACAATTCTTCGATTTCATTTATTATATTGTATTCTATTCTCACTCTGGTTTAGTGGGTCAGCTACTGTAAAAGCCTATCATAAATTGATCATTTGTCTCCCCCATGTGGTAAAATATAGGAAGCAGAATTCCATCCAATCTAAACATGATAGGTTATATTTGAATACAATATTATTGCATTTGAATATTTGTGATGACATGAATACAAGTCTCAAGAAAAAAGTCAGAGTTTAATAGGTTTATTTCACATACATTCAATATACATTTATTAACACTTTTAGTGTTACCATTACTTCCTTGTGACATCTTTGAGGTTTTAATCATGTTTCTTTCTGTGAGCAGCATTTGTTTTTAAGAAATGTATAAAACACTAATATTCCTTTTCCCCCCATTTGCGGCCTGAAAACCGTTCAGATAGTTGTGTAAAAAAATTGTCAAATAAATATGGTAGTCCCCGTAAGATACTGTAATTTTTTTTTAATAAATTATAACAGCATTAGATTTGCCTGCACACCAACAGTTGTATGGTCTATGCCTGTGATGACCTCTGCATCAGTCTGTAACACAAGCAAAACCAAATCTAATGCTTTCCTCCACACTTCCAGCTTCACACTCAAATTATCATAGACTTCCACTGCTGATGCTTCACTGGATTTCATGACTGAGGAGATCGCACTATCCTCCGTTTCAGCTTCCAAGAACAGTTTTGAGCACTTGGCCCCGACGCCTAATACTCCGTTAGAGTCTTGCAGTTGTCGGCTCACTGCAGTCCAGGCTTTGACTTTTGACCACCTTCCAGTGTTAACCATTACGGTGGAGACGTAGTCTATCAAGCCGTCCGCCATGAGGCGCAGCACGACGTCGCTGTAAGGGTTACCTGCTCTTCCTGCTTTGTTTTGCTGGACCGAGTCACCATTCTTCTCTCTGGAGTGTTTCTGAAGGTGACGAACACAAAGCATCTCTATCCCTCCGGCACCAGGCAGGAGCGCTCCGTCTTTCAGAGCGTGGTGCAAACGATAAGCACAGGCCCAAAACCGGTCCTCCAAGGCCTGCAGCTTGCCGTACACACAGCTTGTGAGGATCACTGTGACCAGTCCAGTGTTACTGTTAGTGGAAATATTCACAGCTACTGATGACTGATGGTCCCTCCATACTGCAACTTGCGTCCCAGTGCCAACACAGTGCTTAGTCAACTGTGTGGCATAAGTCACAGGCACAGCTCCTGTTGCACTTGCAAAGGCCTTCAAAACAGAGTCCTTCATTTTCTCCACCACAAGTATATGCTGTGTATAGCAGTGCTGAATCAGTTTTTCACTAGCAACCCCACTGACTAATATCAGATTCACGTTCAGCGTCAACAGAGACGTCAGAACATTTTCCATCCATTCCTCCTCTTTGCTTAAACTTCCCAAATCCAGCTTCTCAGTCACACGTCCTAAACCCGCCGGCCTATTGAAGCCAAGATGGCGGTACTTATCAGATAAATCTCCGTTTATGAGAGCAACTTTCAAGTGCTGTTGCTTCAAGCGCTGTGCAACTGAAGCCTGTTCAGCAGACAGCAGAACAACGCAGCCTGGTAAAACACAAGCATGTTCCTCTGGTAAACCTGGTAGCACGCAGGTCATCACCTTAGCGACGTCGAATGTGGAACAGCTGACGTCTTGATCACTGTTTTTCGACTGCATCCGGCTGGCTTCCACCGCTAAATTCATTGCATCGACACAACCGTGGCTCACTGTCCCAGCGATGCAAGCGATGTCAACATATTTAGAGTCCTGAGAAGGAGGTCGTGGTGCTGCGGAAACATATTCAGACTTGGCTTCGCAGAAATGTCTGCTGTGAGTGAGCTTTATTTTCCGCTGTCCGCTGGTGTTGTGAGTCTTGCGGGTAAGTCCTGTTGTCGTTCGGAGGTGGGACGATACCTGTGAAGCCCCCGCAACGGGTTTCTTTGGCAGGTCATGGTCCGAGTCTTGAGATGCCGCACAGAGACTCGCAGTTGAGATGCTGTTTTTCCTGCACACATCCAAGCACATATCCATCCCTTCAGACATAGCCGAGATGATGTGTGCTACTGAAATCCCTCTCTGCAGACACTCCAGCGCCGCTCGGCTCCATGCGCCCGCCAGAAACAGAAGGCACCCTGACCCTGAATGATAGACCTTCTGGTGTGCTCGTATCGTCTCGTTAACCAGCTGACCCACTGCGCAGGTCGGCTCCAGGTTCTCCAAGAGGCGGAAACAGGAGCACACCAGAGACGACTCCCCGCTCGTCTCATCTTGGATGAACTTGTAGTTTTTACTGGGGCCCAAAGAGGAGTGTGTGACTCCTGCCAGCGCCGAGAGCTTCTGCAGCCCAACATGCTGTCGTTGGTTTATAATTGTACTTCCAAACATTACTTGAGGTGCCTGAGTTGAATAAGGAAACGTAAAGTTTTAACTTTGTTCACCCTCTAGCCAATAACAATACTCAAATATTCACTCATTCATTAGTAAAATTTCAAGGTTCACAGGGTTTGTGTGCAAAGTTAATCACAGCCTTGGTTACACCAATAAAAAAAGTTTACTATTCACTGCAAGCTATGATAGAAATAAAAGTGACTATTTACGCTGCACAACACATAAACAACAATAAAAAGCAAGAAGGGCAAGTAAGAGACAGGCTGTAGCTTGTGAGCTAAGCTAGCCGCTACAGCCTCAAAACAAAACAAATACTTACTGTACTTGTAGCTTTGGCTTGTCTATAGCGAACCTGCCATGGGCTGAAGAGGCAGGAGTGTCTCCAAAAGATATTCTTGCAATACAAACTTTATCTGACCACAAAGCACATAATATTACCTTAGTGTATGATGCTGCTGTCTGTTCGTCCCCCGCTGCCCAGCTAGTCCTGTGTGCGATGCAATGCGCATGCGCAAGATACACTAGTTGCTAGGAGACAAGAAACTATCTAAACGATTGGCGGACGCCATTATATCCCGCCCATTTAACTTTGCGATTGGTTAAGACGCGCAAATCGTGGCGTCTTCATATTTTCTATTGGATATCTCCCATGTCATTTATAGTAAAAGAAAAAAAAACAGCCGTTGCTGCTCACCTTGTTGACATCCGATCACCAAACACAACAGTAAAGAGTTCCTGGGTGAAACAATATTAAAAATGGTACGTTTTTATATAAATGTATGATATGTGATTTACGCTGCATTATTTCTTCAGAAAACTACGAGTTTTACCGAGAAAAGTTGAAACGTAGTTAGCTGCTAACTTTAGCAAGCTATCGCTGTGTGTGTTTCTGTTTGGTCTCATGGAACCGCATGGAAGCTAACGTTAGCTAACAAGTTTGACCATTTCACCAGCACCTTTGAGTTTCTTAACTAACTACCTTGTGTAATGTAGCAACCATCTCGTTGTTTGCATTCACCAGGCTTCAGGTTACCGAAAGCCCACTCCCTCCACAAATCAAAGGAAAAAGGCAGGACCCAAACCCGAATTGACAGAGGAGCAAAAACAAGAGATCAGGGAAGCTTTTGATCTGTTTGACACCGATGGCACAGGCACAATAGACGTGAAGGAACTGAAGGTACATCAAATGTCATAAAGTAATATGTCTTTACAAATACATCTGAAACCTTGATATAGCCTCAGGTGCTTTGTGTACATATCTATCCCCCAGGTTGCCATGCGAGCTCTTGGGTTTGAACCAAAGAAAGAAGAAATCAAGAAGATGATTGCAGATATAGACAAGGAAGGCTCTGGAACAATTGACTTCAATGACTTTCTCAGTATGATGACACAGAAAATGGTGAGTGTAATACAACTGTCAGGGAAAATCTCGAAACATCATGGAACTTGAAAATTGTTTTCCAAGCCTGGAAAAAGTGCAGAAAAGTATTTTGTTTTTCAACTGGTCAAGTGTTGAACATCAAGCTTGGCTGCAGGTTGCTGTTGAAGAAATAGTAACCCACACAACAAATCTCCTGAATACAGAAGTCCCAATTTTAGCAAAGTAACAGTGAAATCCAGTATTTGACAAATCGTGTATTAGGCTAGTTGAACATAGACAAATATTGGTCATGGAAATAGTGCTATAATCATTGAATATTCATGTAAATGTCATGAGATTTTATTTGCAAAAAAGATTTCCAACTAGGAAGAGCAGTTTGAATATGATTGTAAATTGTTGCTGTGTTGCATCATCATCATCAGAGGTGTTTGTCCTGTCCCGGGTTCGTTGTCTATTAGAGCGAAAAGGACTCCAAAGAAGAAATACTGAAGGCGTTTCGGTTGTTCGATGATGATTGCACAGGGAAAATCTCATTCAAAAATCTCAAGAGAGTTGCCAAGGAGCTGGGCGAAAACCTCACGGATGAAGAATTACAGGTACGGTGGTTCCTACAGGTACAGATTTTGTTGTAGTGTGAAGAAGCATTTTTTTTTTTTCCCTCAAACTGCTGTCGAATTTGATGATACAGAGGGTTGTTTTCAATGTTTTCAACACCCACCATGTGAGATATATGTGCAGGCTAGGAAACTCGTTTTTCTATCTACTGGCGGATGTTTTCCAAATTCATTTAGAGTAGAAATAGGGCCTCCAATCAAATGCTGGTCATCTGGCAAAGTGGCTGCTACAGGACACAAACCTACCAGCCCCAGCAAAAAAACTCCCCAGAATTCGGCTGTTGGTAATTTCCCTCCCTGAATATGTTAGTACAGTTTCATAGACATGCAGTTTTAATCGTAGTAGTATGCCTTTAGACCAGTGGTTCACATAGTGGGGTCCAGGATGGTACAAATTTAATGTCACTTTATTAGAAATTATCTAATTGTAAAACTAGATAACTAGAATGATTCTTTTAATCATAGATTTCACTCCCACCACTATTATCTCCCCATGTACAAGGTAGTCAGTTATACAATTAAATGCTAAATCTCCAACAGAATAAATCTCCTATATGGGGGTCCTGTAGCCTAATGTGTGTCTGTTTGTGGGTCTGTGACATGAAAACATTTGAGGAACCCCCCTTGCCTTTGCAGTACACATAAGACTGATACATACAGATGAAACTGCTCTCTCGTCTCCCGTTTCCCCTTCATGCTATAATGTTCTTAAATTTGATGGGACAGTATCAATTACATCCCTGCTTCCTAAGGTCAGTTGTTTCTTAGGAGTGTGTGCGCTGAGACGCTTTATTCAACACACGCCGTCTCTCCACGCTTCAGGCCCAGCGAGGGTTTTTCCAGTCTGGCTCCGTCTGATATATCAAACTCAGTTGTGAAGGTCAACTAACAGTGTTGGATTTCAGAACTCAGATTAAAAGCGCTCCAGGTTTTGTGTTTGAACATATTGCAGCAGCATTTATGTTTTTTCTTTCTGATTTGTTAGGAAATGATTGACGAGGCAGACCGAGATGGAGACGGTGAGATCAACGAGCAGGAGTTCCTGAGGATAATGAAAAGAAGACCAGTCTGTACTGAGCATGTTGGTTTGTTACAGTCTTGTTCTTGGGACTTTTTTAGGATTTACCTTTTGATTTTGTCAAGGACAATTTCTACAGTAGCTTTAGGAGCATTAACTTCTGCAGATATATTGGGTTTGTAAATAAAGAATTTGAACATATCTTTGCACAGATTTTTGTACAATGCAAGGCAAATAAATATATTTCATCATAGTTTATTTGTTTGTTGTGTGTAATGTGGTATTTTGCATATAGCTTAGATTTTCTCAAGATCTTGTGACATTGCAAAGGCTTGATATTCCCACAAACCTGGATGTGCGTTTTAGAAACACTGCACTTAGTTTCACAGTTTTTTTTCCAGTCTTTCAATTTAAATCCAACTAGGGCTGCAACTAATGACAATTTTCATTATCGATTAATCTGGCGATTATTTTTTCAATTAATCATTTAGCCTAGAAAATGTCAAAAACATAACATGCACATCACAAGTTACCAGAGCCCAAAGATTCTTAAAATTGCTTACTTAGTCTGACCAGCTGCCAAAAAAAACCCCCAAAGTATTAATTTAATAATTATATGAACAGAAAAGCAGCAAGTCTTTGCATTTGTGAAGCTAAGCTGTAACCTGCAAATGTTTGGTATTTTTACTTGAGACATGACTAAAAAGCTATGGTCTTGAGCATCTGAATGAAGTAAATAAATCCAGTTCACTCAGTCGCTGCAGCAGACGCTGCAATGCATTGCACGCTAACAATAGCCCAATGCCAGGCAACACGCAGTGAAAGTCATATGACTAAGTCGATCTCGACTAACCAGAATGTTCTACTGTAGATAGAAATGAAAAGCGTGAACTTGAGATGAGTAACTCAGTAAAAGTGACTCTCACTACTGTGTTACTAACCTACTTTATCATCTGGAGTGGATTCGGCACAGTGCTGCCTTGCCTACATGACCATCTCAAAGGAAAAATGATCCTACTGATTAATTGTAATAGACAGCGGAAGTCTGGTTTTGGCCCAAGCATCATACCTTGTTAAAATAAACAGGATATTGAGGTGACGTGTCTTTCCGAGCCGTCAGACGGCTGTCTATTATTTTGAGGATGCCTATTGTTGATTGTGAAAGTTCTGATAACCTGTTCTAGACAGCGAAGGAACATCAGGTGGAAAATATGAAGAGTTTCGTCCTAAGATGAGAGATGTACCTATTGAAAGATGTGACACCTACTCATACAAAATGCTTGACCGTACAAAAAAAAAGAGGAGTAGGTAACAAAACCACAACACTTTGACAGACTCGATCCTCTATATTTTAGAGATACTGAATAATGTTTTGTTTTGTTTTTTCTGAAATATGACATATAGCGTTTTGTAAATTAAACAACTCCCCCAAACTAAAATTCTTATGTGTGAACTACAGGCATAATAATGACTGCATGTCTTTCAATTTTTATAAAAACAACAATGATTCTCTTCACTCACTTTGTACTGCTATAGAGCTACAATATGGAGTTTATAGATTCTCTTCACTTTCTTCAGCTGTAGAACTGCAACATGGAGCTGAAACAGATGAGCCAAAGCAAAAAGCCAATATTTCAAAGTTTCATAATATCTTACCCCATATGAGTCAAATCAGTCCACCTTCTCACGCTTCAGAGTATGTGACGTTCCAGGTGAGAGTTGAAAAACAGTTAGTTGGTTGCAGTATTAGGTGGACAGGGACGAATACCCTCACCATATGTGAGGCTTTCCAAATCGGCACCTTTCTAAATTTTTTACTTGTTTGTATTATGAGAAAAAAATGGCTTAATTTAAAAGTCCAGGTCCATGATATCTATTGTTGTCAAATGAATACCTCTTAATTCCAGAAAGCTGACTTTTCAGGACTTAAAAGTAATTTATATTCAGGTTATTAGCCATACAATTTTGAAATGATATAAACAGCTTTTAATGGGTTTTCTCAGCGTTGCGGCATGAAAACCACCACAACTGAGGGCTTTCATTTAAAAATGCTGTATATCCAGTTTGAAAAAATTGTATTACCTGAAATGCATTATCAATATATCAAAGCCACTGATGATTATATCCTCAAAAACAAGGTCGTAAGTTGGTTCGTAACTTCAACAGTAACACACAAGGGGCTTTACTTGCATGGATGGCATTTTGTGTAGGTGTCAGTTCTCTCAAATGGTGGATATCTGATTTTAGTGCAAAACTTTCCAATTGGACTTGGTTGTTTTTGTGCAGCAGCCGTTACATGGCCTTTAAAAGCTCCACAGCCCCTCAGCTGAGTGTTATTCCCCTACTGTTGTGGTTATACAGCATTCAAGTACAAGTACTCCCACTGCGCGGCTGCTGTTTTTCTTTTCCCATAAAATGATCAATTTCCAAAACAACCAACCGTCGCAAGTGTGATCGTTGCTGGTAAAAAGATGGTATATTATTGACTCCAAAAGGTCAAGAATGTGTCACCAATTTTCATAAGCCCCCTTCTTTGTAAGCCAAGTTGAAGAGAGTATAAGTCAAAGTAAAAACCGTCATTGTGCCTAGAAGAGGCAAGGGGTGATTGCATCAGTGGTATGTTTGTCTTTTTATTCAGACACTTTCTTAGCCATTATTAGTTTAGGAATAACTAGATTTTCTATTATTGTCACTGGATTATCAGGCATTCGTAGACAGCTGTAAAATGTTTATGACATTGTGACAGTATCCTAATTTTCAGTCTTTTACAGTATGATGAAGCAATCAATGTTTCTGTGGTGTTGTATTTTATCAAAACAATGCATACTATTGTCTAATTGCTGTTTTTAATGCATTTTACACAACTAATCTGATTGGTCAAAGATGCATTCAAACCAGTGCTGGTAATTGACAAAGTTTTATTGGCTCTTGTTATACCCAGAGGACTAGTTAGCAAGCTTTATTGTTTTCGTTTTTATTCCTATGCATGTATACAACTTTGAAGAAAACTTTTCAGTCAGTACATATACATTTGTAAAAGTCATAATACCTTTGAGGACGTTCTTAACTGTGAGTACTTCTGTGATGCTGAATCTCGCTAGTGCTGTTCAGGTAGATCTGTTTCTATTGCTCAACCAATCAACATTAAGCCCTTAACTGGATCAGGTGTGCACTCCAGGTGTGAGGACTGGATTGGGAAACACTGTCCTATTGCGTCACCGTTGTACTTACAGTATATTCACAGTAAAGAACGCCTTCTCTGGTATTGTTACTACAATATCTAATTAGATGTAAACTGTACCAATACATTAAAGGAAAAATCCACCCTAAAATGTTCATGTTATTCATAGCATAACAAAGCATGTGCAATTCTGTGGCTGCTTTTTTCTAAATAGTTTCAGAGTACCGTGACTGCATACATTATTAACATGCATGGTTTGTCTCTTGATCACATCCCACACAGGCTTGGTTCTCTGGTTTTAGCTTTGGAGAGTGTTGTATATGTTCATTCATGTGCAGTGGAGCAGTTTATTCAAACTCTGGAGCGTTTAATCCTTTAGTTTGGTTCATTTGGCCAGGTGAGAACAATGCCATTCAGACCTGGGTGGTACAAAATAATGGCACTGAGACGCCTGGAAATGCGAGTCATTCGGAGTGAGAACGTAATCCAAGCAGCTACAGGAAACAACCCCAAAACACAAGGGATTATGCAGGTGTGTTTTTTTTCATGTGAATGGATTAAGGAGACAGCTGTGAACATCTGATAGCCAGCAGTTTCTCATGCTTGGAAAGCCTAGCACAACAAAATGAAGTCTGGACTGATGCTCATATTCAACTATTTCTTCTTGTGTTCTAAGAGAAGAAGAGCGCAGACCATCATGCTTAGCTAAAGTTACAGGGACTGAAATCAGATTTGACACACCACCCCCTCCTTATTTCCCCTGGCAGGATGACACTCAACAAGCTACTTGTTACTCCATGACCCCATTTACATCTGGTATTTCATTCGACTTATATCCAGATTGTATCTGGATGCAATTTATCAACATTACATTTGTTATCAAAAATGCGTCTTCAGCAGCCAGATAGAAATCCGATTGCTTCCTCAATGTAGGCCTAGTTTTGAATAATATTATGTAACCTTTTGGAAGGAGTATAGACATTACGCATGCAGCTTGGAGAGACATTTCCATTTACACTCGGCCAAATTGTGGCCACAAGGCGTCTCAAACCTCTCGAGGTTTAAGCAATCAGATTTTAAACTCCCCAGTGCGTCTTGGGTGCATTTTCACCTGGAGTGGTTAAATGCAATCGAATTGCTATTTTAATGCTGTGTGTAAATGGGGTCCATGTGACTTTGTTTTTTTTAAGCCCTGGTTTGATAGTAATTATGCAGTGTGAACCTAAACTAACCAAATACCAAAATGCAAAAAAAGAAGAAAAAAAAAAACTATAGGTGTTATCACACCCTAGGATCAAATTAAAACATGCGACATATTTTTCTGGGTGGAATTCACACTTTTCAGCTTATACTGATAAGTTGGTGATTAATTATAGCCATCATTGAGCATTACAATTTATGTGGTCTAGTCACACTCAATTACAGTCAATTCTAGCCGAATTTGAGCAATTCTGTCATATAAACAGGGCAGGAAACAAACTTTTTGCCCACTGATCATAATGGCTGTTGGATTCTAAATTTCATCTGCCACTTTCACTATTTCACCAGTTAAGTTGATTTTTAGATTATAAAGGAACCTCTAAACAGTGGTTGGTTAGCAGCTATATTTTTACTCATAATGTTAAACTCTTAAACTCTTTGAATTTTAGATGATAATCTAAAACTAACGTAATGTTATCAACAAGCTGTGTCATCCCGGCTGCGGAGCCGATGAAGGCGATCCCCCACCCACGCCAGCTTTGTACTCTTCCTGTACACTTACGGTAATATCAGACATTCTGCTTGCTTTTCTCCATCATTAGAAAATCACCTTAATTTCACCTTGCTGTGTGTATGAGAGTTTATAAATCAGTGAATGTTTTCACTTCTGTATATTCATAAGAAATAAACAGAAAACAACCATTGGCAATGTGCCCAGTATATCATGATGCATGCAAACTTTCAACCTCACACCCCCTAGCCGGAAATGCAAACTCTTTACTAAGGGGAGACCGCAGTGTAGGAAATGGTACTATTGCAAGTGGGAGGAGGAAGTACACTAGATTGTTAAAACAGGGGCAAAATCAATCTGCCTGACAATGTAATAGTTTGAAATACAAATACTTTGACTATTGTGTTAGAGTATGGTGATTTTTTTTTTTTAGCTCATCACACTAGTTCTCACTTTAGTATCAAAGGTTAGAACAAGAAAAAAGATGACTAATATTTCTGTTCAGTCACCCACACACATCCAGGGTTGGACTCTGGATATTACAGTAGCAGTTCACTTGGCAGGATGTTAGATATACAGTATTTTATTTAGTTTGGACAGTGAATACAGAGGTAAAGGGATAGCAAAAATATACAATGAGAAAAAAAATACAGGAGCAACAAAAAAAACAAGGTTATATGCTAAGATACTACTGTATTGAACAACAGAATCAAAATAATAAGGAAATACAATAGCGTGGGAAACAGTTGAGAAATAGTAAAATGCATAAAGTGAAAAGTTAAAACAGCCTTGATGGAGAAAAGTTTTGCTATTTTACAGGTGTTGTATTTGCTATTGTACTAGTGTTGTGGATACATAATATGATATGTGAGAAGAAAAAGGGTAATATTGGGCTTTTATTTAATATCAGATACCAACCAGCCCGTGTCATCTATCACCGATATCATGGAGGTTCCTCCTTCACAGCTACACAAAAACAGTCTGTAAAACCCACCATGAAATTGATTTTCATAGGACATTTTATTTATTAGTTTAACTGTTCAACAATGGGTTTTTTGTGACCAAATTCTTCATTCCTAGGCAGTAATGTATCCCAGATTTCCCCTTGCTGTTGAATAGGTGGAGTGCGTCATCCTGCCATAAAGAGCTGCTAACACTAAAGGAATTTCATCAGTCTGTTTCAGTGGAGAGTTTTATTTTCGCATGATGGTCTAAATTCTGTTTCAGAGGCTTTTCCATCCTGAGAAGAACAAAATTCTGGAGGGAAAAGGAATAATTAAAAATGGTCAAATTTGACGATAGTGAAAAACGGTACAAAAATCGGCACAATATCGGCTATCAGCAGCTTCAGTGCAAAAATGATGGTATTGATCTTCAAAAATCCAATCCAAGTTCCCAACCCAAATTCTAGATATGACATGATATGATGTACAACAATACATTCCAGACCCCATCAAATTTCAAACATACCAACCTTTTCCTACAGCAGATGTTCTTACAGTGGTTCCTGCACTCATTTTCAAAGGTTAATGTGACAGTTAGATTTTCTTGTTTTGGAACAGGCTTATGGTATTGAGACTCAGAGCTGGGGCTGGCTATGGTGACTTAGGGATATCGTGACACACAATTCTGCTGTCTAAACTGATGATAACAAGCACATTTCATTTAAAAACTAACATTACCATTCAGTTCAATGCGATGAACTTTAACTTGTTTATTTAACGTTGATTTTGCATACGTGAGCTATATTGTGATATATATCGATATTGAAAATAATCCTTATGATTGATACTGATTTCAACCATATCGCCCAGCCCCACTCAGAACCTACACTCAGTGTTTTATAAATCATAGTATGTGAACTCTCAACAAGCGACTCCTTATCATAGTTCAACAGGCTGAATGTGCCAAAATGAAAACATAATCTCAATTTGACCTGTATACCTAAATATTTTGCCATCTGAAGTTACATTTCTGTTGGTCGAAAGCCTGAATTTAGTCAAGCCACACTTCCTGCGCTGCGTTTAACACTCTGGCTGACCACAAACAGCAGCTCTCACTGTGTGAAATCACCCCCTGCCCGAGAGCTTTACTCATCACCAAAAACACGCCTCGCTCAGGACAACACAGTCTTACTAAATGTCATGAAATGAGCTTGAACTCTGAAATGCAGATTATGTGTTGTGGACGTGAATAATGTGAAGATTGCGTTCTTTCACCATGAAAGAATTATGTGACAGTAGCACACACCGCGGACTGAAAATCTGGTTAACAGTTTGGTCATGGTTAAATAAGAAAAACTTTCGCTGATGATGAAAATTTGACTCACAATAGAAAACTTTGTCATGAACTCGGGTCAGAGTTGAAGATAAATGTATACGCTCATCCACCCCCCGACCTCCACACCCTTACTTTCCATTGTGCTGTTTCAATGTCAAACTGCTTTTACAGTCGTGTCTCCTCCACGTAATCCTTTTGTGGTGAGGAAACGTATTTCTCTCACTCTTTGTGCACAGAGCACCTTATTTGCATTTTAAGACATCATGCTCCTTTCAGAAAACTGCTTAGTAAGAACTTTAGGGAGGCAGGAACACAGATCAACCTGTCACACACCACTGATGGGTTTTCACAGGTCCCTTCATGGCAGTGAGTGAAGGAAAATTCTTCTGAATTCTACCTGAGGACACATTTTCCCTTTCAGAAGTGCACCACAAAAGGGACTCCTAATCAGAAGGGAGTCTGAGGATGATGCACCACTCCTCAGACCAGTCGGAGCCCCCACCCACCGTTTCCCTTACGCTGAGAGAGAGAACAGACAAGAGGGGTTTTCTCTCTCAGTCTCACTCTCACTTCCTCCCGCTGGTTGCCGGAGATAAACACCAAGAGTGTGTATGTGCGTGCGTGTGTGTGTGGAGGGAACTTGTGTAAGAGAATACTGACGGTGCAGAGATGGCGCTGTGTGTGTACTGGTTGTGTACATGGACACACTGCCTGACTAACATCGGAGGCCTGCTAAATTTCCCCCATTTGTACTTATAATGCACTTTGGAGTAGTTGAACTTCACTTTAAAATTATAATCTGTGACGTTTCCATATACATTTCCACTTTACTACCCTCTATAGCTGATTTATATAACATAATCGTGATTAAATCTACTCCCAGTTCATGAAAGACTTTACATTTGCTGTTCTAAATACCCAGTGTCTGACAGGTCTTTCCCGGGAAAAATCCTCTGGCGAACAGGAAGTGATGCGTTTGTTTGGAATAAACAGAAGAAGAATTGGGTAGTTTGCATGAGCAGCCGTAGCCACCAACAGAAAATCCAAGGAAAAAACGTTGCAGTACTGGACACATTGTTTGATTGGCAGTCTTTCTGCTTACGTCAAAATAGAAAAGACATCTTATCTGGATAATATTACTGTTAATTGAGAGTATGAGCAATAGGGTAAATCAACATATTAAAAATACCTATGACCACACCACCTACCGCAGGCGGAACATTACTAAAAGAAAACTAGTAGGAATTTTGCATGCATTATATGGAACATGTCAGTCACGCGTCATAAACTTAGTATAAGCATCATAAGGTCACATGTTGGGGGCATAAAAAAATGCAACGCATATGGAAAATTCAAATGTAAAAAATACGTACAAACATGTCAGCTCAACAAGTTTCTGAAACCTTTACCTTTGTGAACGTATGATAATGAACAACCACCTAAAATGTGTGTGGTTTCATTTTTGTGGAACTTTTTTCCAGACCAGATGTGCAGTAGTTTATGTCTAATTTGTACACTTAATCAAATGAAATACTTAAGAAAATATTCTCCTTCGTTGATTTGCATCTATTATGAGCACTACAAAATGTTTTCAAAATGCATTCATTTCTAGTTTTGCATGAGATCCATTCTATGCAATTCATTCTCCCAGAGAGGAAAATAAATTGCAGGTATTTTTTTTTCATGTGAATGCATAATATATACTAAATCTCAGAGATAAATGTGTCTACCAGTGTTTAGCAACAAGCCCAGTTTCTGAATTTTCAAAGGAAAAATAAATCATCACCCTCCACACTACTATTGATTAATTTGTCAGGCATTCTTCACTGGGGTTTTCCTGCTAAATTTCCTAATGTTTCCCCCGTCAAGTTTCCAAGGATAAAAGTTCTGAGACTTAATAGATTTTGTGCTTTACTCTCCACATTAAACCTGCCTTTATAGCTAGTTGGCTGCTTCATCATATGAAGTGTGTGAACATTCATCAGGAGATTCATATCAAATAATCTGAACAAACCCATCATTCATAATAAGGTATCCTCAAAAATGCTCTCTTAATCCTACAGATTCAGACATAACTAGAGATTAACCATATCATATCCATTTCTCTGTTGTCACATAAAACCTGTGTTTTCTTAATGCTGCTCATTGTTAGAAAAGTGAGTTTAATTCTGCAGATTTTCACAAACAGCATAACTATAAAATGTATCCGATAGCCTACATAACTTCAAACAGACTTCAATAACAACAGGTATTAGTAACTTTGAAGACTCTTAAATAGGATTTGATCCTATAGGCCAGTAGGGATTTTAACCATTACACCACCTCTTCTTATAGCATTTTAGTTTCCATAAGTTAAATACAAAGTCTGATGACTCCATGTTCATTAAGAATTTCCTGATGATTGTTTGTCTTTGATAAGGCAATCCATTTTAGGACCGCAGGTTAGAGAGAGTATGTGGAGTGCAGCAGTGCTCATCTCAGGTTGTAAAAGAAACTAAATCCCAATCACCTCCAGTGGTGTTACCATTGATATCATGCTAAATAAAACGGTACTTACATAGGTAAACTATGAACTCTGGTCAGTGATGACCACAAGGTAAACAACCACCTATACACACAAAAAACTATTTTTATTCTCGTGTTTCTGGGGCACTGGACTTGATGGACAGTTGGTCTGGGGAATCCCCCACCCTCGCACCCTTAGTTTGACATGTAACATAATGAACAAATACGGACAGGAAGGTACTGAGTTTATGTCTTGTTTGCAGAATAACAGTGAGGTAAAAAGAATTAAACCCACAGGGTCACTTGGAAAGCCTTATCTTAGCCTTAGACTATTTGTATTCCCTGTATAGTGACACTATTTATAAATTTTTGGTACTTGGTCAGATACTAAATGCAACTTACTACTGAGTCCTCGTAAAAGCCCCTCGATGACCCACTTAGTCACCACACTTATTGTATATACTGTATATATTTTCAGGAATCTCTTCTTTCTTTCTTCTTTGTCTCTGATGTTTGATATTTAAATTCTATTTGTAAAGCCTGATGTCTAAATGCTTGTAAGATAAGATAGCACTTAATTGATCCCCTTGGGGAAATTCAGTATTGTATATTGCACTGCACCAACCTCACCAAGTTAAATTCCTAGTATGTGAAAATGTACCTGGCGAAAATGAACCTGATTCTGAGATAATATTAAGTGTAACTAGGGGTTATCCTCCGTTCTGCTGCGGAGGACGTCCTCCTGACCAAGGAAACATGGCCGGTCCCCTCAGCTCTCATTCTTGTCTAACAGTGGCACTTCAAAAGGATTTCCTGTTGTTGAACAACTGGTTCTGTGTGTTTGTGTAGGTGGCCATGATGCAGTGAATACATTCAGGTTTGTCATTACCACACCTACGATGAATACCTATGACACGGTATAGCTGTAGCTCCACTGATTCAAAGTGAAAATGGGAAGTGCCGTCTTCCTGTAGTTTCCTGCCGGGTGCACTGAAACATGTTTGCGTTCACACACTTGCATCTATAGGCCCCACGCACGCGCCGCTTGACGCCACTCTCGGCTCACGTAGTGGTGACTGCCAGTGGAAAAGAAAATTTCATTACTCACTCCAGTTTCTGCAGATTTCCAACTGTCTGAGCAAGTGGTTTTCCTGTGTCCTCAGGGATAAGTATAAAAAGGTAAGCGAGACAACTCTTTGCATTTCCAGTAAATCTTTCGAATAGCATCCTTTGGTGATCTGGTGCCTGCTGTTGATACTGAGAATATGAAGCTTGTTGGTTTTTGCGTTCTTGCAGTCATCTGCTACGCTTTGGCTGAGGCTGCAACAGACAGGACTATGTTAATTCGGAAACTGAAAGAAGTCCGGAGCGAGTTGAAACAGTTGAATGACAGCTTGCAGGTAGGTTAATCTAGATTCATTTTTAATCACATTTGCCTGTGAACGACTGCAATTATCATGACTAAATACACTTTTGTTGGTTCCTGTCTTGCAGCACAATGGATTGATGCTAAATACTCCACCACAGATTGTTGAGGTAAGCACAGATAACTTGTATTCCCCATTATGTTGACAGTATGGTCACTGTTATGGTAGTCTGTTGTGACTGACACTAATATTTGTGGTTGCTTACTCATTGTTGTTACTCTCCCACCTACTGTAGTTACTAATTGTCGTGTGCTGGTAGTAGCCTACTGTAGGAGTACATCAAATGTGGTGTGAAATCACAATATGTGGGGGGAATAAGCATCCTATTATACTCAATTGTAAACAATATATATGAGCTAATACGCAATCAAAGAAGAGTACAACATGCAGGCTTGCAAACAGAGATTTGTAATATTTTCTCACAACACCAAGTTAATCTCAGTTAGATACAAGTTAAAAAGTAATCTTCATTACAAAGATTGTTCTAGGTTTGTTGGTCCATCCAACAGACCTGACATAAGCAGTAGGCCAACACAGCCAAGGCTAAACAAAGAAATTATTTAACACTTATTTTGTTTATACAGTAAACTGAAACAGCATTTGCAATGTAAGCAGGTTCAGACTATTTTGTAATAGAAAATGAATAGTCACAGTAACAGTACAGAGAACTGGCATCATCTAATCATTTTAATATCAGTTACAGCAACATAAAATCTACACAAAAAAAAATCAGTAATTGTAAATGATTAACAACGCACATGTAACTTTTCATGTAACTTGTAATGGTAATACATTACCATGTAACTTAAATAACTTAACTGTAATATACTCTCAGAGACACAATGTTCTACTGAAAACCACATGTAGGATGGGCATGCACCTTTCTGGAACTAAGACAAAGAAGCTTTGTTTTACCTTGATGACCATGCATTTTTGACTTGATCCAAGGGAAAGGGTTTCATTGGCCCCAAGGATGATATAATTTTCTCATCCACAGAGGAGCAGGCAATCCATCAAAATAAATTAAACAAGAAACTCACCAAAATAGGAGTTTCAAGGTTTTCACATGAGAACAGCGATCTGTCATTTGGCGGATGCTTTTAACCAAAGTGCCTCAGTACTGTGAGTGCGTACATTTTTAGTATGAATGGACCCAGTGGGAATCAAACCCTAACCCTTGCAATGTTAGCGCCTTACTCTAGCCATTGAGCTAAACCAGCCAAAACAGAATCGGATCAAATCAAATGATGTGCAATCCATGCCAATTAAAATCGGCGGCATTACTTGTAAATTCAGCTCGGCCTCCTTTCTTGTCAGGCTCATGTTCTCGAGTGAGTCAAACCGAGAGCTTGCTCAGTGTTGTTTTTTTTTTTGCTGTCAGAACCACTGTTGCACTCTCAAGTGAAATGTGATGAGTAATCACACACAAGGCAAGACAAAACCATGACACTTCCTCATAACACCTCACAAACTCGAGAGGTCCTCTAGAGTTAGAAACCCTTTCACTCGCTCTTCTTATTTAAGCCTGTTTTTAAAAGTACTTATTTAGTCAATTGTGGCTTAGGTTAAACTGAAAACGCTAAAGATTCTTTTGTATATATCAAGACACCCTGACATTAACAATAAGCTTAATAATCAGAATTTGAATTAATTTATTCTCAAAGTACAATAATTTTACCAGAAATTGTTGTTTACATTAGTAATGATTGCACATTTTGCCAGTCCTGGTGCAAACACATATTGGAACAGCATTTATTCCAGAATGTCCTTTCAGGCAGCTTATCATTTTGCTGTTGTTTGAATAGGCTTAATGTTGCAGTACAGCACTTACATGTGAGAGTCCCTGACCTTGGTCAATTAGTAGTATTTGCAAATAATTTGGGATTTGTTTCATGCTATTTAGACCAATGGATGGGGTTTGTCACATTGGACAAAAAGCACTATACAGTTTACACAGTGACAGGGAATTATGTGAAAGTCAATTTAACCTGCTGTTCTGTGATTGACAACTGATCTGACTGTCAGTTCTTGTTTTGATGCGATACCCCACCCACCTGGCACTCCGAGTAGAGCGGAACAAATGCTAAGGATATTTGAAACTACAATTTGACCCAAGCCTGTTGGGTTCACAAGTGTGAAGTCACACCTCGCAGTATGAGTGTCCAAACAGATTTTCACTTGGGAAAATAAGTGTAATTTCACAAAGTCTTTCATAAAAGATCAAGATTTGCAAATGGGGGAAACAATTCAGACAAAAAAAGTTTGAAGCAGTATTGTAAACAGAAACTTATCTATAAAATAGTGGAAACATGTTGTTGGCTCATAATTAGTTTCAGTTTATGTAAAAGACGTTGTGTTTGATTGGAAAATCAACTGTGATAAAGTCATGACATGAAACCAGGCAGAACAGTGTTCTTGGAAATGTTTTGATGGCAGTGATGGGAGGAAAATCAGTTTTTCTCAAGTTACAGATGAATAATTATGCCATAAAATATTCACCATCTAAAAAGAAAATGATAGATAGCACACATTTAAAATAAGGACAACATTGAAAGAATCGTTTTTGATCTAGGTCTGTGGTTGACAAAATGCCACTTTTACAGTCTGTATGCTCACTATTTTACAGTTATTGAATTGCAAATGACTTGTCTCAAAAATGTATATAGAACATTTCAGACTAGAACACTTTAAATGACATTTGATTCATGTTACAATTTTACTGTAACTTAATTCAAAGTAACTGCCACATTGACCCTGTTATGTTTGTTAGAATGTTCATTTATATCACAGAAAACTGGAAAACGACAGTCATTGATAGTCACTATGAGTTGATTGCAGTTTGAAAGAAAGATCTGGTAGCATTCAATAAGAGGAATTGAGAACGACTACAGGCAGCGTTCCACAGGCAGCAGGGAGTGGTGATAGCCCGATGATTAGAGAAGCAAGCTTGTGACTGGAAGGTTGTGGGTTCGAAATCCCTCAGCTGGTTGGGAAAATCTGGGTGGGGGAAGTGAACAGGGAGCAGTCGCTGTGAAATAGTGTAGAATATTATCTGCAAATAAGAATTTAACTGGGCAAGTGTACCGAGCATGTGCTGTGGAGGAGGAGAAAAGTTGTATCAATGTTTTTGCAATTTCTACTGGTCGCCAGTAGAGTTCGATAAAGGTCATAGATTACTTAATGCCCCTTTAAAAAAATGAGGCAATGCTGATTCCATGTTCAATTTGATGTGCCAACAATTGTGAACAGTATTTTGTATCGTTTTTAGGCCATCATCACCCACTATGCTGTCCACAATAATTTTACACAATAATTGGTCAAACTGCTGTCTCCCTCACCCATCTACATTGATCAAGCTGCTGATGTATCATGGCCTTTATTTGCCTTGAGATTCAACAATAGCAAATGCAAGACAATTAGAAGATAAGCAGCGCCACCCTGTGGTGAACAAAATGGATTGTCAATTTCAACCTCTTGCTATAGAACAGATTGTCCAATAGTGTCAGATGACTTTCCTGTGTAGGTGATGAAATGCCTAGTGTGTGTATGGGGCTGTGAATGTATCAAGGAGAGGAAACAAGGAGACAAGAGGCAAGACAACACTGGTCCTGTGTAGCTCAGTGGGTAGAGCAAGGCACCAACACTGCTGGGGTTAAGGGTCAGATTTCCATTGGGATGACCCACATTCAAATTGTTGGTTCTACTGTAATCCAGTGCCTCAGATAAAAGCATCATCCAACTGCTGTATGTTCTGTTAAGAGACCAAATTCTGTACTAACTCTCCTTCACTCCTATCAAACCACGTGGTACATGTTATTGATGTTCTAATCACAGTTTTTTTTTTGGTTTTTTTCTTAACAGGGCTCCTGCTGCGCCTCAGCTTTGCGCTGCTTCCAGGAAAACCTGCTGAAGCTCAACGTTACAAACAAAAAGATCCAGAGGAAACTTGTCAAGAGCCTTAAGAGCCTTCACCTAACTGTGAGGAGATGATGCATTTAAAAATATTACTATCTTTTTGACAATTCATTTCAAGTGTAATATCAAATTACTGGTCCATCACTTTTTTCAAACTAACATTTCTTTTCATCTATTTCAGGAGAGCGGTCTGAACTTTTGTGATTCAGGAAATGCCACGGTAAGAGTAAATTCTGTAAATATTCCATCTCTCCTGTTATTTCTTCATTTACTCACTACTGATTATTTAAGCATATAGAAACTGAGTGTGGCGTGTGTTGCAGTTGTAGTGGAAGGCCATTAATTTCCTCTGTGTTTACCTGTCTCCCTTTAGCAGACAACCTGCCAAACCTGCAACTCCTATCCGAAGAACAGCACCAAGGATTTTGTCGATACACTGGACTCTCTTATTCAAATGGTATGGCGATTGCTCTTACCGATTTTAACAGATTTCACAAATGTTATGTCAAGTATAAGGTCATTTTTGTTTTATTGTGACATTAGAAAAAAACAGTTCTTCTAGAATACAGAACATGTCAGCAGTGGTGGAAAAAGTACTCAAATCCTTTTCTTAAGTAAAAGTAGCAATATCATAATGGAAGAATACTCCATTAAAAGTAAAAGTTCTGCATTCAAGTAAAAGTATAGAAGTATTAGCAGTAAAATACACTTAAGTATCAAAAGTAAAAGAACTCATTCTGAGGAACGGTCCCTTTCAGAGTCTTAAATTATTGATACATATTTTAATGTATTGTATTTGTAATGTATTTAAAGTATTTTAATGTTGTAGGTCTAACTGCTCCATATACTGTTGGGGAGTTTAAAGTCTAACAATGCAACATATGTTATGAGCTTATCGTGTGTATGCATGTAAAACCTTATTCTGCAAAGTAACTAGTAACTACAGCCATCAGATAAATGTAGTGGAGTAAAAAGTACAATATTTCCCTCTGAAATGTAGTGGAGTAAAAGTATAAAGTCTCGCAAAATGGAAATACTCAAGTAAAGTGCCAGTACCTCAGAATTGTACTTAAGTACAGTACTTGAGTACATGTACTTAGTTACTTTCCACCTCTGCATGTCAGTTATGGTTAATGGATGTATGTTGGCGGATGTGGATGGAAGTAATGATGATTGATTGATTGATTGATTGATTGATTGATTGATACTAATTAATATCAATTTGTCCCTCTTTAGGGCTTGACCAGACTGATGTCCTGAGAAGACGGAGATATCCAGCTGTGAATAGGGGTTGAATGTAGAGAAGACACTACTCTGAAAATAAGCCAGACATGGCAACATAGCCTTCCAAGTATTTAACTTATTTAATATTTATTTAGAAAGTGGTGGTTAACCCACTGAAGCTCAGAGGAATGTATTCTCAAGAAAGCTGCTTTGTCGCCACCCACTGGAAAGATATGAACTTGGCAGTTTTTTTTTATTGAATGTGTAATTTATTCAGACATGTTCGTAAATAGTTTATAGTTCTCAAAGAATTTTAAGTACATAATGCCATATTTTATATACTACTATATGTATGATGTTTCTTATTACAGGAATACTTTCATTGAAATAATTGTAGCTATTGAGAATATTAAATAACTTACAACTTACTTGTGCTTCACTCTGGTTTATTTGATGTCCGGTATTTGCAAAAAAGATTCTAGCAGATATGGGTACTCACTTTTTATTAATTACATGAATCTGTGAAGCTCTCAGTAAAATGGTAAACATAATAAATTCACCACTTAATCTGTAATGGCAGTACATCGCCCCCCGTTGAAACACTGCTGTCCCACCACTGGCTTTTACTTTTTTCATCATCAAGTTCACTGAGTTGTTGAGACAAGCACTGGCAGTGTGTCACAGCTAAACATGACATTTACATGAAGTTGAGATTGTCAAAGGGTTTTCTACAATAGTAATGTTTGCAAATATAGATTTTGCAATACTGCAAATATTTAGGTGCTAGAAAACAAATTTCTGACATTTAAATCAAACTCTTCAAGATATCTGTATCTTTACAATGTTGATGGCCATATAGAGTCTGGACAGGGGCTTTCATTTGAAAAGTGAATACTTTCTTGACACTAAAAAAATGAGTGGTATAGGAGAAAGAAAAGAGTTAACTCCACTATTTTCAACATGCAGATACACTATTCTTAGCAGTACTGTAGGTGGCGCTAAGAATCTTTCAAATCTTTTGTCAATCATGAGTGCTCATCATAGGAACAGAGCTGTATATATGAGCATGACTGATCAAGAAATGCAAAACGGTGTAGATTTATTGAGGATAATGTAACTTAAACAGGACAACTAAATACATCAGTAGTAGTACTTCTTGTTCCCACAATGTCTCATGGGATTGAGGGACATGTGTTCCAGAAGAATAAAAGTCTCTAAGAGTCTGTGTACTGTGATGCTCCCATTGCAATGTCTTTAGTTTAAACATTTCAAATCTTTTAAACTAAATTCACTGCATCTAGAGTGTAAAGATACTATTTTAACTTTTCCATGGTGTGGGAGTCAAGCAGGCACCCGCATATAGGCTTGAGGATTAGCATGTGACTGTTAAGACAAGATCTCACCATCCTGATTTAAAACAGCATTTTTTTTTATAGTGGTTTTCTATCCAAACCAGATTTGAAACCAGCCGATTAGATTACTGCAACAGTCTTTTCTCTGCCCTTCCCAAAAAGTCTGTGGGATGGCTGCAACTCATTCAGAACGCTGCAGCCAGGGTTTTGCCTGGGACTAGCAAGACTGAACATATCACACCTGTTCTTAGATCCCTACCCTGGCTTCCTGTTTGCTCCAGAGTTGACTTCAAGATCCTACTGCTTGTCTATAAAGTACTAAATGGCCTGGCTCCCAAATATATTTTAGACCTGCTTTTAACCTATGAACCACTCAGGCCTCTAAGGTCATCTGACACTGGCCTTTTAGCTGTTCCTAGAGTAAAATCAAAATCCAGTGAAGCTGCTTTTAGTCACTACACCCCCAGCCACTGGAATAGCCTGCCAGATTGTGCCAAAAGCTCTTTTAAAAGTGGGCTGAAAACTTTCCTTTTTTCCAAAGCTTTTGACTAACCTTGTGTGCATGTACTGTATATAGGGCTATATGTATGTGGATGTACGTATGTGTGTATATATACATGTATATATACAGTACATATTTTTTTTAATATATGTGTTTTTAGCACATTTTATATATATTTCTTGTTATCTCTACTATTTTAAAACATTCTCTCTTCTATTTTCATTGTTTCTTGTATGTAAATCACATTGAGTTTTCCTGTGAATGAAATGTGCTATACAAATAAAGTATGACTTGACTACCTGTTAGTTTCAGATTTTATTTCAAGATTTTACTGATCACTTTTAAAAACCTTGATGGGTCGGGCACCAAACTACAGCACAGACCTTTTAACCTCATATAAGACGGATCACAGGTCCTCGGGCATGTTCCTATTGGCTGTTCCCAAATCCAGATTAAATACAAGAGGTTCCTGTTGGCTGTTCCAAAACCAAGGTTAAAAATAAGATGCAATCGGTTCTTTGCCAACAAGGCTCCTAGACTTTCGAACGACCTGCCTGACTTAAATGATGATCTCTTAATGATCTCTTATTTATTGTTTTTGTCCTCCCTTTTAGGGTTTACCTTTATGTTTCTTGCCTTCTTTTTACAGTTCTTATCTTGGCTCATTGATTTTGCTGTTGATTTTATGTTTTTCTTTCTCCTCTGTAAAGTGCTTTCTGTGTTTTAAAAAGTGCTATTTAAATAAAGGTTATTACTTTGTCCTACATTTTCTAAATACAATAGCAATCAACTAATTGAAGAAACAACACATCTACAGGTGAAATCTGTCTGTAGAAACAGTCATAAAGGCTACGTTCACACTGCAGGCCTTCATGTTCAACGCTAAATTACTGCTCATATCTGATTTTTTTTTTAAGATGACCATATCTGATATCAATATGAACTGACAGTGATGCTGACAAGACATGCATGCCATGCACAAAGTAACAATAACAAGACATCACATCTGTATTTGTACCTAAGCTTCTCCTGCTTGTTTCTAATATAGTGCCTTTGAGTTTTGCCTGAGTTGAGGCATCTCCCCAAATATCAATCGATTTGGGTATTTGGCTTTCTTTCCATGTCTTCCATGTCTTATTGTCCTTCATGCTAACGCTGCTCAGCCAAGCTGCTGTGGCACTAAAATTATGACGATTGATTCAGGTGAATGGCGTAAGATTTACTTATTGTCATAGCATGCTGACAAAATTTGATTTGATTTCAAATACAAGTCACATGTAGGCTGTATGCTTCAGGATCCGATTTTGCCCCACATTTCCATGCAGTCCAGATCGGAACTGGAAAAAATGTGACTACTTGAAGCTTTTTGCTGTTCACACTGATCAGACACACTCATCAGATCTGTGTCATATGTGAGTGAAAAACTTTGAATTAGAACACATTCAGCTGCAGTGTGAATATAACCTTATAAGAAGTTGTAGAATAAGCATCTGCTGTCCACATTCACCTTGCCCTTGTATAACTAATATCAGGCAAACAATAGGTGCTGCTGCGGCTCAACTATGGTTAGTTAGTTACCACAAAACAAGACTTAAACAAACATGTGGCAATCCACATATCACTGACAACTCTCACAATGACAGGTGCAAGTGTGTTTTCAGCAGGTGTCCTCACTGCCATCAGCAGCAGCCTGGACTTCCCAGATGATGAAGGGGATTTCAGCAACACAAACAAGACAAACTCATCAACCTTTACCAAGATGTATTTCACACCTGCGAACCAAGATGTTTGCAAAAATCAAACCTGGACTTAACCCTTACATCTTTGCTTAGACAAGTACAACTTCAATATCACAAACAAGAACAACAAACCGATTGTTTGTGCCATTGTAAATGAAGAGAATGCAAAATGTCAGGAACTAACAAAAAAATGTACTTTGTCCTTCCACCTTTACTGAATAAATCACATCCTTAAATTCCTGGCTCTTATTATCTTACCTAGCACCTTTCTGACATGCATGATCATTCTAGGGACATAGGAATATTTTTTGCTGTCAGGCTTGTATCTCCAAACGGTCAACTTCTCACAAACTAAGGGCCTTGTTTTTTAGCATGATGACAATGCATTTTTGACATTACATGATGGGTTTTGAAAGGGTTTCATAGGCCCAAAAGGTCAGAAAATGTTCTCAACCCATAGTGGACCATGTAATCCTTCAGTTGAAGTGAGAACGTGAAAGCCACCAAAATTGGAGATACAAGGTCTCCACAAAAAAACAACACCAGCGATTTTTTACATCTACTATCTCAGTGCTTATCTAGGAACTGAAGCTTATTCTACTGTTGCACTCACTGTACTGTAAGACACAATCAGCATCAGCTACAAGGCCTAAAATGTAAATGCAAATGAAGAGAGCCAGATTTCATGGTATTACACTCTGTGGAACGAGTATACATGAGTGCATTCCACCTCCAGTAACTTTGACACTAAGTGTGCAATTAGGTTACTAGATGCTTCTCTGTGCAGAGGCATTGCACTGCATTGGCAGACATGAAAAAGATGCTATACAGCTGTCAGACAGGTGTTTGTGGTTTTGGTAAACCATGTGGTCTTTCCAGTGGGGAATGGATGTAATACTTTAAGATGGTAGATTTCCCCGTTGGTTGGTGCAGAATTCCCATGGTGGTGAGAGAGTACTGTAAATGTATTGGATTGTGTTGTCCACTGATCAATCGGCCAGTGATTTTAATTGGCTGGTGAACGTTCTGAATAGGTCATTGATGAACTGCATCATTTCAATCGATCGGATTCATGACTGGCCGATCACACTATTAAAATAAGGAAAATCGTTAATGGGCAATCGGAATCAGCCCCAGAAAACCTGATCGGTGCATCACAAACTGGTCACTGTAAAAGCATTCACTACAAAAGTATAACACTAACTCAGTCACTTGTGCTTGAAACAGAGTTCCCACACTCACTTCAAAGTCGAGTTGGTGAAATCAAGAACTCAAAATTGGGCAAAACATGATATTGATCAAAATTAGACATCACAGAGGCCTTGTTTTTTCTTGTCAAGTCAAGAAGGTCCTGGTGAGAACTGCTGTTATATAAACATGAATCTCCAACACAAGGGTTTCCTCAGGTCAGGATATGAAGAGTTGATGCTGGGACAGAGAGAGCCAGAGAGCTGAGGCAAATTGCTGACTCTGGCTGCTGCCATAATCACCATGATATATTAAAACGTAACCAGGTATACAAAGGTCATTAAAGAAGCTAATCTAATGAATGCATTAATTAGCATATATTACTGTGTCAACATACTAAGTCACATAATACATGGGTGGTATTAATGTGAACTCCGCACTTTAAATCATTAATGAGTTATAGTGTCAAGAAAATCTGCAAGGTGCTCCAAATTTGGTCCTGGAATTGATCGTTTCAGCTGACTGATAGCCCTAAACACATGGCTGTCATTGGCATGTGCCATTCACAATGTCAGTTTTACTGACTATTTCAACCTTTTCTGGGAACTGACAGTATGTACCCAAACAGACCTGGGACTAGGATTCTCACAGCAAACTTAAAATAGAGCATTTGCCACCCACATGTTCACCCGTCTTCTGTTCCTCTCCCTAGCAAGCTTGACCGCAACGGGAACATCAACAACTCCAATGGAAATGGCAACAACCTTGAGCGAAATGACAACAACCAGGGTTCTGATAATAATGAAGAGAAAATTGGAGGAGATAGACGCAATATAGGCGTTTTGAAAAAAAAGAAAACAGAGCAGATCCTTTCATACAAAGCCTGAGAATCTCTCTGGCTCTGACACCGTCAGACCGGCCTGGAGGCCTGAATAGCTCTAATATACATTCAGCTCGCCACTGGCCTCTACTTGTATCATCCCCCTCAGGACCAATGTTAGATTGAATTGTGGATATCCAACCCATACTGTAAATAAATCAAATTTAGCTGTCGTCTACATAAAACCTACTGTGACCCCCCCCCCCCCCCCCGCCTCTCAGGTTTTGAAATTTGCTTTACTTGAAGGAATAGTTCGGTATTTTGAACCCTGGGCCTAAATAACATGTTTTCTGTCATGATCCCTATTAGTAGAAACCATAACTTTGCTAGCTGCCTGCTCTGCCCGTCCAGTAACACCGGGCTGCCCCCTCCTACTCTACAAAACACGACGCTCACAATATAATCATACTGGTGTCAGTATGTTATCTTGACAAAATTGTAAAAAACCGAGCTTTCTGTCAGCAGTTCTTCTGGCTTTTGTGGAAACTTACACCAGTTTAGAAGCTAGTGAGTCTTTGAGAAAAATAGTTCCTATCTAAATAGAACACTACTATTGACAGAAAGCTCGGTTTTTTACAATTTTTTCAAGATAACATCCTGACACCGGTATGATTATACTGTGAGCGTCGTGTTTTGCAACACAACGTTGATCATAGTTTTCAAAGACTGTCGCGTATGCCCCTAGGTTTGAGTGGGAGGGAAAACATGTTATTTGGGCCCATGGTTCAAAATACCGAACTATTCCTTTAAAATTCGGTCCTTGACCAACAAGTCCTTCATGGTTAGTGAGCTCATAGAAGACCATAGAATTGATGCTATTTTCTAATAGGTCATATGCACTCACTGAAGCTGCACCCATCAATTGTAACTTTTTACATATAGTTAGGCAGGATATACTGTAACTATAGCAGAGAAAGCAAACTTGCTAGAAAATCATTCTTTTCATATCTCATTGAAAATCATGATTTGATGATGCTAAATTTCTCTTCTCAACCATTGAAAAATTGATCAGCCCAACTAACCCTAGCCATCTCTAATGACCTTTTTTTCAATAAATAAATGTAATTAATTAATAAGATTGCAAACATTAGGCTTAATATCCTGGCTGATGTGATGAGTCACCTTGAATCCTTACTGAAATAGTGTTGCTAAATCATTGTGTGATTTATCACTTAAAGCAATTTACCAGTTGGATCATCTGCCTGCAGCCTATTTGGTGGGTTTAGCAAATGTAGAGCATGTTAATTCACCCCCAAACTTATTTTATGCTTTTATCCTATTCAGTATGCCAACCTGGTGGTACACTGGTCCAACATATTGCTATACTGCAGTGTGACGACACCTCCTCTACAGCTGCAACCACAATGTTTATCATGCTGAATATTTGTAGATATGTGCAGTCCACTGTTGCTGTGAAGTTCACTGTTTATTGAACTGTAAGGGTCTGTTGTACTTGTTGTGTCAGCATATACTGTGTTACTACACAAGTTGTTGGTACAGCATGTGTCTGCACCAATGCCACCAAGAAAAAAAACATTTTGGAAGGCGGGAAACACTTGAGGTCATTTTAATAGGAATCGAAATCAAAAAGTATTTTCAGTGGCTATCTATACATTGGAGCTTTCCAAAAAGTGCATGAGAATGTTCATGAGTCCGTCAATTTTTTTTTTTTTAATCCCTCTTGGTCATGGTCTCGCTGGATGTGATAATGTAGTGTACATTATGGGTTTTTCCACAGTGCTTAGAGCAGAATCCCCTAAGTGTAAAGAAAAGCTAAACATGTCTAGGCTTGCTTAAGAGACTCAGCTCTGCAATGGGGATTTATTGAAATGCTTATGTTCTAAATCCTTATACCACTGTGTGAGTTGTAATAAACTGGGCAGTTTTGCATCTATACATTTTTAAAATTTAGGTTATTTGATGACACTTTGAGCATGTACAGTATAAAATCAAAGAGGATATCACAATAAAGTCAGATGCTAGATGGCTGTGGTTGAGATCAGGCAACATCAAATGTGGACTGTTGATTTGGACAGTAGATCATATTTCTACCAAAAGAGTGAGTTTAACTGACTTTGCTAACTCTAATCTCACTCCCCAGTAAGAGAGCTGGGTACAATGTGTGATCCAGGTCACCACACCTAAGTTCCAGATGTGCAGTACTTCATGCTAGCCAGGACTATACATATATTCCACACAGGTTCAGTTCACATCCAAGTGTGGATCCCAGAGTCCTGAGCTTGCCAGTATGATAAACACCTGCGCTACTGATTAAGCCAAATTTCAAGTTTGCCCATGCACTGAACCAAGGATAGTGGGTATTTTTTTTTGGCAGAGGGGTAAGTTATACTGAGTTCCCCAACTTCATTACACCTGCATATACTGTGTACTTAGTTGAAAAACATGCAGAAATTATTATATGAGCCTAAAGGTTTAGAGAAGCAAGCTTGTGACCAGGAGGTCTTTTGACAGATTTCTTTCCATTGGGTTGTTGAATGTAGTGGGCGTTAAAAGTAAGACAGTATAAGTTCATTTTTTTAATAAAAAACCTACAATTATCTCAATGTTATGCCAGGCTTTCTCCATTTTATCTTTGTTTTTGTAATCCTTTGATGATGAGTTGTACCACAACGGGATGCTGTACACTGCATTAATTATAGCTTCTTCCGAGGTCTCTGTGTTCACTGCCATTTTTCCCCAAGACCCAAGAACACCTCCTCAACTTTAATTGGCTAAACAGATCCGTCTGTGCAGAAAAAGTTCAAATCGGTTGAAATTAATGTGCGTCAAAAGGGATGGAAATCTGATAAAGACGGATGTGTCATCAGCCCAGTCGGACAACGCACACATCTCACTGAAAATAAGTTGAAAATGACGGACAGACAACAGATCAATGTGGCTGCCCCCTAAGAAGCTGAAAAAAAGATCAAGTGTTCTCAGCAAAAAAAACATATTGGAGCATGTAATCTATTGTTTTTTATAATTATAAAGTGTTTTTGTTCCAACTAATATAGTTGATAGTGTTTTTACTGTAACTGGAGAAAACAGCTGGTGAGGTGATTGGTTAGATTGAAAACCTGTCGACTCTTGGCCCTTCACAACACATGGTTTGAGACCGCTGTTCCAATGAGTTCCAAAGGAAAACAACAACTGCGTCACACAGATCTAGCACGTGTGTAGTACATATAATGCTAAACTATTCAATGTTCACTCATTCAATAAAATCCCCCTTTACTAACTGAATCATCACACCTCTGTTCAACACCTTTCCATGAGGTAGTGCTCCCAAACTGGGATAGAAGAACAACGCACCCACTGACCAACTTAAGTGACGCAGGCATGTGGGTACCTTGCAGTGAAAAAAAAAAAAAAAGGACAGATCAAAATTTATCATGACAACCCACGAGTTATAGCTGACTCAAATGAGACATGGCAACTCCATTAAAGCCACGGCGTGACTGTGACACTATGCTGTGGTGGCCTGTGGTTAAGAAACTTCCACCTGTCACTGACAGCATTACTATCAAAGAAACCAAAGACTTTGTCTATTTTGTTTTCTTTTTAAACCCTGATCTTTCTGACAAGAAAATGGGGTGATTGCAATAACATTTGGT
Source organism: Centroberyx affinis (assembly GCF_046629955.1). Taxonomy (NCBI): domain Eukaryota; kingdom Metazoa; phylum Chordata; class Actinopteri; order Beryciformes; family Berycidae; genus Centroberyx; species Centroberyx affinis. The sequence goes on along the minus strand of NW_027280869.1, from coordinate 383,567 downwards.
TTTTATGACATGTGCTTTCTGGTCAGTGTAATTCAAATGATGCCACCCCCACACAGAGCATCACGGGAAGTCAAATGTGGACTTACTCAGGCCACAAAATGATTTCACTTTTCGGCCCACCACGTGTCTTTGAACATTACAGCCAAATTGCTGTTTTGGGACAATGAGCAAAAGGGATTTTTCATCTAATCATTTCAATCAAAATATCAATAGGAGGCAAAAGTACAGACTTTCAACATCTGATTGTGTATGTTTTTCCTCCATGATGTAAAGTTAAAACAATGTCAACTGATGTGATATAAAAAATAGAAAAGGTGAGAAACGATATATTGCACAAAACAAGTAGTTTATTTGCTATAAAGAGTGCTAACATATACAACCACTTCAAAGCAATACATGAACACAAATATGGGCTTTGTTTAGCAGCTACTCAGATGCAACGCATTTCAAGCTTGGCGCTCTTCCTCAGGCAGCATCAACTGATGTGATTCAGAAGCAAATTCATGCAAAATTGGCATTTGCTCACAAAACATTTTATGCAATAACTGGTTCAAGTTTGTGACTCTAGAATATCATCACATGCTCTCCTATAACAAACCCTAAAAATCATAATGCATGTCAATTAGTCTTCAGTTGGATAGGAGGGATTTTTCCCTATGACAGGCTCCCTGTTATAGTGTGGAATAGTTGACTTTGTGTCCGACTAACGGCCTTAAGCCTCTGCACCACCTCCATCACAATTTTCCAATGTGAAAATTTGCATGTCAAGGTAATTTGCTACTAACTTGTTTATGGTGATGAGATAGAATACTGCACAACCTAAGGGCTGGATATTATTCAACCAGTGAGTCAACTATAATTTTACCAAATGAAACTGTACTGAGATGGCTTGAGATGCAAACAGGGAGGGAAATTTACTTTTTTATCCACCGCCCACAGAAGCTGATACATCCTAAAAATCACCTGCCACTTTCAGCATCTGACAAGCTCACTAGACGTTTAGAAAACAGGAGAATGTCCAAAATATAGGTGTTTAGCTGCTAAACCGGCCTTTGGTCGAATATACAAACCATAGCTAAAATTTTGCTGAATTCAGAGTTTGGCAGATTATCTCCCGAGTCACAAGGATAATGTGTTTTTTGCAAAAAGCAAACAAAAGAAAATGACAAAATGTTAACCTTATATGACCTTTACTGGGGGTGGGGGCGAGGTGGAGGCGGCTGGTGACGATTCACTCGGGATTTGGAAAGCTGAAATCACATTCAAATAAATTCATCAAGGTCCGTACAGATTCTGTACTTGTTTAACTGTTACATGTCAGAGATGCAATGGTGAATTATACAATTAATATATGATGATATATATGAAATTAGAAATGCAGCCAGGTCTGAGGTTCAAACTCTCTGCACCTCTCATTCAGGTAGAAAAATCATTAATGGAAAAGAGTTGGAGGAAGTTCCCGACTGTGGACAGCATGCATGGTTTATATGCACTGTAGGTGTTTGTGTGCTTGTGGCAAAGATGACTCAGTACTTTTTTTAGAGCCCTTGGGCTTTGAACTAATGAACAAACACACCCTGTGCCTGTCAGAATGGGCTACCAGTAATTTGTGTTTAATTCATCCTTATCTCCGTTATCACACACTACCAAAATCTACCTCACAGGAGCTGAGTATTAAAATCATGTGGGAGACATTTGCCAATGCTGATGCCCCACTTAGAATTTCCTACAGTTATTACAACAAGAAGACCAAAGTCAGAGAGGGTAGGAGGAAGGCAAGAAACCTCAGCGTTACTTTTGGGATTGTGAAGCTATTTATGGCCGATTTGAAACTGAATCGCATTTACCATCTTTACCACATTGTTCTCTATGGAGCAGGTTTGCAAGCTCCATTACCAGTTTGAGTTTTCTGGCTTTGGAAAGAGTTGTTCATGTTCACAAATATTGATTCAACTGTCCTAGACAATAGTAAAAAGATAAGGGAATTTTTGAATTGGGTGTTTTTAAACCTTTCATAAATTTCCCATGGGTCAATTTTGGCGTGTACACAGTGTGACTCATAAGAATAAATCAGGCTGTTCAGGCAACACTCTTTCTATTTCCTCCTAGATATTTTTCTATTTGCCCCCCCCCAAACTCCATCAACCAGATTCAAGACAATATTGGAAACCTATCCAACAACATTAAGCCTGCAGCCAAGAATTTGAGAGTGACATTTGATTCAGACCTCTTTATTAATGATCAGGTTTACATGGCTGTTCAGTCTTGCTTCTTTCAAGATAAGGTCTCATTTTTATCCTTTGCTGACCTCAAAAGTTATCCATACCTTCATCTCTTCGTTACACTACTGTAATTCCCTCAATTCCTGCATGAATCAGAGTTCCCTCCCTCCAGTTGCAAATAGTTTTCACTTAACAGGCACACTAGGGTTTGGTCCCCAGCTACATATTGTACCTTTAAACCCCTTATGAACCGGACCAGTGGCCCAACCTCTAGGTTAGGCCACTATTCTCAAGTATGGTGCTCTAATCTACATGCATGTTACAGCTGTGGTTCTTTGGCAGTCAGTTTTGCAGTTTACAAGTAAGATACTTTCTGCACCTGCCAATGACAATATTTACATGCATCTGTGACATGCACCTGTCATCTGGACATCTCTTTGTAAAAAAGAAAAGGTCTGACTAACTGTGGGCCTAGCAACAAATCCCACTTTGAGGTTCCCCCGCCTACACTTACCTTGTAAGTGTAGGCAAGGTGTAGATGCACTGAGAAATAGAAACAGCAGGAAGACCCCTAGATAGCAGTGAGATTACTGCTTTTTTTCCTTTTTCCAACTTCCTTGAGTCCCAAATGTAGCACCTATAAAGCCTTATCTGAAAGATAAATTTGGAATTTGTATAAGAATAAATCTTGTTTTACTCTGGACAATAAAAAGTGACTGAACTTGTTGAATTTCCACAGTCTTGTGAATGAGACTGAACTGTCCTGCCTGGTCAAATAAAGGTTAAAAAAAACGTACAAACTTGTACTTTAATTTCGAAAGCCAATATTTTGTGTGGGCAACAAGTACAACACATGGAAACAGCAGGGATGCCCCCAGGTAGAGACAAATTCCATGGATAGAAATTTCCCCACCTTCTTTACTCAAAATCAAAATCAAAATCCTGTCACATTTCTTATTTTTGGTGCTAAAAGACTCCTTGAGAACCTCAAAACTGAAACCTAGAGATTGAGCAATAGAGACTAAGTGACGACATTGACCAGTGTGACTAGATGTGATGAACAAAGGTCGTCAGCAGTACTACCTCTAGGTCGCCTGGGTTTTTTTGGGCGTATAGGTTCTACTTACTGTGGGGAATCCCCTTTCCACAAGACCGTAGGCGAGAAGAGACACCCTTCATTCATTCCTTTTGGTTAACACTTCGTCTCGAGCGCTCATCTTGCACCCAATCATGCTGCTGTCTATTTTTAATTCGGATTCCCATTAGTTAACGTTGCAGCTATTCTTCCTGGGTTGCATAAGAAACATGAACAATATTACAACCCACCTAATGAAAAAATGATGCAAGAAGAAAAAAAAAAAAAACTTTCCTGCCTTTTCACCACAGCTCTGATTCCTTATCCTTGCAACACTGTTGCTTGTTAATTTACAAAGCCTTACTTGACAAGCTACCATTTTATATTTCATCGCTTATAAGATTCAGTACTACAGGATACCATACACATTCACAAGAATATATTAGATTGGATATTCCACGTACAGTATGAACACATACAAAAGACAGCTTTCACCTTTTTGGAGTGAGTGGTTACTGCTGAGTGATGTATTAAGGATTGCTCTTGTTTTTCTTAATAGGCTTTCTGAATATGTTTGCATGTGTGATGTCTTGTAGTTATAAAGAATTTGTTTTTAATTTTGTTAAATTTGTGCTCTGCAATTCTGAATTTTTTTGGAATATTTATGTATGTACACAGATCTCTCTTGAAAATTAGATGTTGATCTCAATGGGACTTGCTTGTTTAAATAAAGGATTCAAACAATCAATTTTCTATCATGCAACATCATAGGAATATGTTCTGCATCTATGGTCAGGTAGTAGTAAGGAGTGCGAGGGTCAAAGTCAGGGTGCTTTGACCCTCGCACTCCTTACTACTGGTTGTCTTTAAAATGAGAGAACAGGTGTCATTTATAGTTATAGCCCATTTACTACGATCTACTGTACATCTAGTTTACATTTCCCCAATCATTTTGCAATGCACACTGCATGTGACCATACAGTGTCAAACCTAGCTTGAAATTAACTGCTGTCCCTTAATAAAAAAACATGGATATGGAAATTAAGTTTGCAAGGCAACATGTTTTTGAGGGATTATTTCCTGGTCTTCCTGTGGGTGTCAGCTGATTGACAGTAAGTATAACATAATTCACACGCTGATATAACACTCAACCTGGGCTCAATGAAATAATGATAAAACAGAAAAACTTTGACCAAACCAAATTCTGGCTTCATGTTTACTGGATTATCTTGCTCTGTGGAAGTTTGTTTTTCATACTGTACAAGAAAGGATGGCAGCAAATGTCTTCTTCGGAAGGGAGGAAAACAAGCGCTGAACTATGGTGCCTGTTCAGATGAACCAGGAAGAATGGAAAGGAGAGGGGCAAGCTTGACGATTGGCAAAACTTAAGAAAACACTGGTATTCACCTTCACTGTTGATGATCTAGGACAGCGGTTCCCAAACTTTTTAGGCAACGCACCCCCTTCTACATCCCGACTGGGTTGATGCACCCCCAATCCCCCACACCTTAAAAAAAACAAAACGCAACATAGCCTATTTATAGCCGCATTAAAGGCATCAAGTTTAATCATGCACAAATAATCAGAACACACGTAACAAAATATTCAAGAGATCGCAACAATGCGCTCTCACATTCAAATGAAACTGAAACTGCAACAAAGTTTCAAGAAATTGCAACAAAGTTACGCACAAGCGTCACTTTTAAAGAGCAAAGAGGATGGGTGAGGGCGAGGACACACGCACAGGCTCAGAGGCAGATAGGCCCATCATGAGAGAAGATGGGGAAAAATGCTGTCATATTTTCAGCCACATTAAAGAAAAATTGCATCAAGTTTAAATTACAATTAACCATACATAACCTAGTGGTTACGGAAATTAGAACACCAGTAATTTGAATCAAATTGCAATAAAGTTACACACGATCCACCACGTAAAGAACAAAGAGAATGACACATGCATAGGCTCAGAAACAGATAACATGGACAAAAAGAGGATCCCACAAAGAAAATCCCACTTGAAAAAATTACAGTGTAATGGTGTAATTATTACACCATTACATTTTTCCTCCCGCGCACCCTCTAGAGGCAGCTCGAGCACCCCAAGGGGTGCGCGCACCACACATTGGGAATCCCTGATCTAGGAATTCAAGCATAATCTACTGTTGCACTCGACAAGAGCATCGGCCAAATACCTAAATTGCAAAATGGAAATGGTGTTGTGTCTTAGCCGCAGTATCTCTTTTGTTATGGACTAGCTGAGCTGAAGTTTATGATATGATGAAAGCTGCAGCAGTCAGTATTTACAAGACATTTCCCGGCTTGAACACACAACATGGAAAAGTACAGTGTGTGTGAGCACTGACCAAATTAAAGCACTGGAAAGTTGAAACACGGACAAAATCTGATAAAAAAAAAAATTATGAAAGCAGAAGATATGAATTAATAAGACTACAAACAACTACAGATGCCATAACAATCAAATGAGAAGCTTGGAAGAACGGACAAAACAGATACAAGATTTAATACATTTTATCAATCAAATGAGAAAAGTCAAACCCATTTTTCTATTATTTCTTATGGGATGTAAAATTAACTATTAACACAGATAAATATATAATAATAAAGGGATATGATATCAAGGCTAACCATCAGATTTTCAGTCAGTGATCCCCATCACTTAGAGAAGGGGCATGGAGTGACCACCTGATGGTTTTGAACTTGGAGGGACTTCACCATGCAGTCATTAGGGGAAAAGATTTCAAGTGATTAATGGCAAAAATTGTTCCTATGAGATTACACTTCTACAACACAACCCACTTCATCCTGCTGTGGCCTATAAATTGGCAAACTGCTCAAGAGGGCAATCATCCAACTCCCAAAAAACTATCTTCACAGAAAACTTCCGCCAAGCTTTTAAACAGTTTAATATGGAGCACTCTTTCAGAATTGCCTTTTGGATTTTTTTTTTCATGGGCCATCTTCAAGCAAAACCGGTGGCAGATTTAATGGATGACCTGGGCATCGAACTCCTCCGTGAAGACGTGTTATGTGTAAGTTATTTCATGGCATAACAGGCACCTGACCCGTTGCACCAGGCTTCTGGGAATTTGACTGACAACAACCAGTTACTCTGCTGTCACGTTGTTCCAAGCCAAAGCGGCGTTGTCTGACAAGCAATTGAGCATTTCTTTCCGAAATGAATTTGGAAAAATCTACAAATGATCAATTGTTCCAATAAAGGAAATGCTCAAACTGAATAAATGAACTGAATAATAAAACTGTTTTCTTTTTCCTCTTGTTGTAGGGAAATGCAACGTTCTCCACTCCAATCATCTCTAATCCCGATGTGAAGGTAAGGGCACTTTGCATGTTTGATAGTATCTCTAGAGGCTGGATAATGCACTTTACTGACAAACAGGCCTAATTAAAAGGCAAGGTTCAGGATTTTTAGAGGCTGATCCTGTGGATTACCAACCAAGCCAGAAGGACATTCACGTTTCCCTGCGGTCTCATGTTAGTATTTGTTAGCATTGCTTGTGCAAATCAATGCAGAAGCAATCTCTCTCAAAATTGCCTGTGAATTCTTTTCAAATTGGTCTACCTTACTCATGGTTAAGATCCACAGATACAGGAAACCAAGTTTGGTTGCTAGGATAAAATCTGGTTTTGCTGAGAACTTACTCAGTTTTTGCATGCAACAATAACCACAAACACTTCTTCAGTCACAAAGTAATGCTATCTCTCTGTCTCTCAGATTCATTGCTACACTGCAGCCCTGCAGTATGTCACAGAACAGCTGAACGAAGCAAAAAATAAATGCAACGGCACTATGGAGCGAACTGAGGAGACTGTGGAGACTTTGGAGAGAATGCTTGAGAACCCGCAACATGTGAGTACTTTGACAGTGTTGTACTGCTAATATAAAATACTTCTGCAATTATGTTTTTAAGTTTACCACTCAAGAAACATGACCTAGGACTAAACTGCCTCATCTCCTTAGGCCCAGACAAACTCTTCAGAATGCGAGTGGAAGAAGGACAGACCCCATCTGCCGTTTGGAGAATTTGTGAACAACATTGAATCTTTGGTTCAACGTTACTCCAGCATCAAAACCTCAACAAATTGATGTACAAAGCTGCAGAGTCATCATTGAACACTGAAACCAATAGATGGGCATTATCAGTGATTTCCTCAACTGTACTACAGTTTGATACTACACACTGCTCTAAAATGTGACGCCTGTCTGTATAATGATCTACAGTTCAGAAACACTGAGAAAGGTTCTCAAGTTATTTATGTATTTATTTATTATGCAATTGATGTACTACTGCTATACACCAAATCCTACTGTGAATTTGCTAATAAAACTTAAATATTACAACTGTGTTTCTTGATTTCATCCATAAGAGTTAAGGCAACTAGTGCTAATGTAACAGTACCAACTTAAGTCATTTAATCTTCTCTCTTTGTGTAGAAAATGAGGTGGGAAAACCTTGGAAAAAAGTATTATATCCTTACTCTTGAAATAATGGAAAAAGTAGAAAAATGGGTATTATTCTGGCACTTCTCACACAATTTAGGCACTTGGTAAGAGCTTGTATGTTTGAAATAGTTTAAAAATTGAATCTCAGATCTGACGGCAGTTTCCTTTTCAAGTTGGTGCAACTATTGCTGCAGTTACACTTGTGTTTTCAATGCGACTATTATCAGCTGATCACACCAGGATGTATAAACCGGGCAGGTTTGAACCTTCCCATATCATATGTAGCTTGCATTGTGAGCCGATAAGCCTGGTCATCGTGGTATGCACCTCCTTGATCAGTACTCCAATTCGTTTAGATTTAGTTTAGTATATTTGCAAAGTGCTAATAGACAGAAGTGGAGTGATAACAACCAGTGATAAAATATAATGACAAAAACACAAGAAAAAAGTACAAATTTGTGCAGGTAAACTTACTAAGCCCTTTTCTAAGGATTTTTCTTAAAAGCAATATCCCACCTAGTTTCAGGGTTCATAGACTTTTTCACCAATGATTTTCAATGACTTTTCCATGACTTCTCCACAACCTTTAACTTAATTTCCATGACCAAAAGAAATTACTTCTCTGCGGTACCACTGGAAATCTTGTACTGTAACATTGTAAAAGTAAAATTAGGTCTGCATATCAAACATATGGTGTCTCTCTAGAACAAATAAACACCAGACAGACACACCTAGATACATTTTGTCATATTTTAAATCCAATACCAGTTTAAAAGTTTTATCAATGTCTCAAAAGATAAATCAAAAATGCCATCACATTTTCTATCAGAGAGAGAGCATGAGAAAAAGAGAGAATGAAAGAGAGAGACAGACAAAGAGAATGAATGAGAAAGACAGAGACAGAGAGAAATAGTGCATTGGGGTAGGAATGCCAGTGTTAACTACTGATTCCCCAGCTCACAGTACACTTTCTCTCACCACAGACAAATCGTGCTGCAATCTGGCTGTCCGGGAACAAGTAGTGCGAATTCATAATTTTTAATGCCCATAGTATCTCAGCTTTGATGTACAGCAGCGTATTGATGCCACAGTGGGAAAAAAAAATCGGCTCAGTATCTCGTTATAACGAGAAACCTTGTTATAATGACATCTTTTCTCGTTATTATGACATACCAACTTATCTCATTATAACAAGAAACATTTCTCGTTATAATGACATACCAACATATCTTGTTATAACGAGAAACTTTTCTCGTTATTAACGAGATACCAAGAAACTTTCAAATGTTATAATGAGAAAAAGATCTATAGCCTAATGAGAAAACAGCCTATGGACATCGGAGAAATTGAGAATGGCTCATTTACATGATTTAACTCAACAACTCAGCAACAATCAGACAGGGGGGCTTCATCTTACATGGATCCATACCATAAACACATATGAGCACGCACACGCACACGCACACACACAGTAATCTCTTACACACACAGTCACACAAGAAATCAGTATGGTGTTAAGTCTACAACATATAATGGGATGCTACAAGCTCCACACTGCATCAACAATAAACTGCACAAACATTTCACAATGCTCAGCACTGCAGCCAGCTGGCTAATACTGTCAACTCAACTCATCCTGACTCAGACACAATCAATATCTCGTTAGAAAAGTTGATATCTCGTTATAAGGAGAAAAGTTTCTCCTTATAACGAGATATGTTGGTATGTCGTAATAACGAGAAAAGATGTCATTATAACGTGAAAATATCTTGTTATAACAAGAAAAAGATCTCGTTATAACGAGAAAGGTTTATCGTTATAACAAGATACTGAGCCGAATTTTTTTTCCCACTGTGGCATCAATACACTGGCGTATTGATGACTTTGTTTTTGGTTGAAACTATACACTTGTCTGTTTCTTTGTGGTGGAAACTGCAGTAGCGTCGGTGGATGTCTTTGCCACACCAGCACTTACGTTCATAAACTCACTAATAGGAATTGTGCTGCCTGCAACAGCGGCTGCGGTCTGGTGCTTTTTCCCCTTCACGTGGCTAGTAAGCGCCGCCTCTCCCATATTCAAAATATCGAAGGTTTTACAGCACAGTTTGTGTGTAGCATGTCTTGGGTCAGTGTCTTTTGCCAGCCATACTTGGTACTTTTCCTTAAAAAGCTTTCTGTTGTTGAAGCTGCACTTGCCTGGACCATTGTCGGCAAAGTAAGTTCGCTAACTGCTACGTTAGCAGAAAGCAACTGTAGTGGGCGAGCACGTAAACAGAATGAGTCATACTGAACACCACCACACCACCGAAATGCCGTGATGGTTACGTGCCAATTTTACGTGACTATTTTCATGCTTGGATTAATCAGTAATTATATTATATTAGTAATTATACGCAACTTTAGCTATATTTCCATGACTTTTCCAAAACTTTTCCAAAAATATTATTTTCCATAACTTTTCCAGGGCCTGGAAATGGCATTTTAAATTTCAATGACTTTTCCAGGTTTTTCATGAACGTACGAACCCTGTAGTTTTAACATGGGGGTTATTTGGCACTTGACCGCCATGAAAACCAGCATATAATCTACTCACCAAGATCGGACGCAGCTGGACGAGTTTGTAGCATTCAGATTTTTACTTCCCATTCATTTGAATGAGGCCACGGAAATAACCTAAAAAATTACATTTAACATGTTTGTGAACAGATTCAACAACAAATCCTGCTACTGTGATTTTCAACTGACTGTTAGTCCAACGTTTTAGAACATAATTCTGCCAAATAGCATTTTTATTGATAGAAGAGAACATAGCGGAGGGATACCATTTAGGAGAAATAGTTCCTGTTTGGGAGACAGAGATAGTTCCTGTTTGGGAGACCTACTAGATCTACTTTTATTTTTAATTTTGCCAAATAGCATTTTTATTGATAGAAGAGAACATAGCGGAGGGATACCATTTAGGAGAAATAGTTCCTGTTTGGGAGACAGAGATAGTTCCTGTTTGGGAGACCTACTAGATCTACTTTTATTTTTAATTTTGCCAAATAGCATTTTTATTGATAGAAGAGAACATAGCGGAGGGATACCATTTAGGAGAAATAGTTCCTGTTTGGGAGACAGAGATAGTTCCTGTTTGGGAGTCCTACTAGATCTACTTTTATTTTTACATACTAATTTTAGCGTAAACCAAGAGTAGAAATGCAAAATGATTAAGTACCCACGACTGCTTTATTGTCTTAAAAGCGGGATATGTTGTTAAATATGTTCACCGTGTTAAATGTCAGTTTTCAGGCTATTTTCGTGGCCTCATTCATATGAATGGGAAGTAAAAATCTGAACGCTACAAACTTGTCCCAGCTGCATCCGATCTTGGTGAGTAGATTATATTCTGGTTTTCAGGGCAGTCAAGTAAAGGAAAAAGTCAAGTCAAGGAAAAACCCCCATCTTAAAACTAAGTGGAATATTGCTTTAAGGGATTTCTGCTTTGTTTGACAGTGAATGGTAGAAAGAGAGAGTAAAGATGGCGTGGGTGTCCTTATATTCCAACATATGCAGAAAAAATGATATACAAAAGTGTCAGTTCATGACAAACATCTGCACAACAAAGTGCACATGAGCAAACAGAGAAAGCAAGAAAAAAAACCCTCTGCACCACAAAAACAGGGAAAGCCAACCTAGTTTCATTATAGGCTGAAGTGTGAAAGTTAAATGCTGCGCTGTGATAGGCCACCTGAGGGATTTTACCATGTTGTAGTAGCACTGTGAAAAAAAATCCCAAGAGTCATCTAAAGGAAAAACAATGCTGTATGCATTAGGTGATATCTAAACTAATTCAGCCCACCCTTTCCACCCCATGGCTATATAAATTCAACTAGCACATGAGAGAGGGTATACTAACCAATACAACACCTCACTACTCAATAACTTGCTGAAGACACTGACAAGCCTTCAAGCTGAATATGGAGCACTTTTTCAGGATTGCCTTTTGGATTTTTACTCTCTCAGGGTGTCTTCAAGCAAAACCTATAGACATAATTGACTTGGATTTTGAATTACTCAAGGCTGAAGTCACATGTGTAAGTAATTTCGAGCCAACTATCTTTTTTCTCAAACATAATTCACTTAATACTTTCTAAAAGTCGCTAATATTGTGTTTTCTTCCATCCAAACAGCTACCAGGTTCAAAATTCTACGCTCCAACAGATGTGAAGGTAAGATTATACTTTGTTATCTCCAGGTAGGCTGACTATAGTACAGCAAAACCTCTGGACTGTAGAGAAGGAAGGATGTTCAAGTGAATAATGATAAAAAAGGCTGTGAAATTCCAGACTGTAACACTACAAAAGTAGTAAAATTTTTGAAAAAATATAAAAATGCATTCCCAAGGAAACTGCTGAAATGCCGCAACTATTAATAAGGAAATTTCAGTAACTAAGCATAATTAAAGATATTTTCACTCATGATACCAAACTGATAAGACTGAAAAATCAAGCTTCAGGCATTAGCTGAACTTCTGTAAACCACATGTGAAGAACCTCTACTACAGGAAACTAGAGCTTGGCAGGTGTTGCTTCTTCACACAGCAGTGGCAGCTTCTACTCTCGACTTCTCAGCATGCAGCCACAACCACAAACTGCTTCAGTCAAAGCAGTGAAAGGAGGATAAACATCTCTCTCTCTGTCACAGGAATCATGCATTACTAATGGACTGGACTGCTTGAAGTCGGAATTGGGCACAGCAAGAGAAGAGTGTGAAGACGAGCAGGAGCGAATTGTTGAGGCTGTCGAGGACATATCCAGGCTGATTACAGAACGATCACAAAAAGGCTTCGTAAGTATTTCTTCAAACTTTGCTGCCAAAAAAGTGAAATGAATTATAAAATAAACATAAAGATAGTGTAATCAAAAGTTTAAAATATGGCAAAATTTACTAAAATGCCTCACTGTCTTCTCCCTATAGGACCTGACAAACTCCACTGATTGTGCTTGTGAGAGATCATCTGAACTTCCTTTCGGAGATTTTCTGAAGAAAATGGAAACTTTAGTTGAGCTTCACCACAGCCACACAAAAGCAACCGTAGCACAGTAACCCGGAGGAAACCTTGTTATCTTCACCAACAGCTATACCGTTTTCAAGAATGTCTCAACAAGTTTAATCAACTGATATCCTGAGATTAATGGAGTGATCTGCTTTATTTCAAGATCCTTTCCCTTGTGAAACTGCATGGGACGAAGATCAAATTATCTCACCCCATTGACAGATTTTATCACTTGACTCATGATAACTCAAGCTACACAAGACTCAATGGTTGATTAAGGCACTTGGTTAACTGGATACTTTTTGCAGTACACCACTTAGTCAAAACCCAGTTGATGTCTTTTGTTTTCAGTGATGCTTGTTTTCTGAACACTGCTCTAAAATATTATTTGCATCTAGCCATGTCATTCAAAATTTAAGATAAGGCAGCCGTTCATATTGAATGGCTTTTTTTAAATTGTTTTGTATTTCTATATTATATACATATTTTATGTATTTTATTTATTTTCCTACAAAGAATTACTGTGAGATTAATTTAAGAGTTCTCAGTTCATTTCGAACAGTGAGAATGTATTTGATGTAAGCTCCTGAAAAGCTCTAAATAATTTGTGTATTTATATATTTATTATCGATTTAATATGCTGTATTTTGGTGCTCTGATACTGAACATATAACTTAATAAAATGTTACCTTAAAAAGTTGTGTGTATATAGTGTGCCATTGTACATTAATATTGTGTACAAATCGATGATTGAAAACAAGCAAATCGGACACTAGGTTGAAAATCTTAAAAGCATGTATTATTACTGGGAACATGAACTTAACAGTAATGTGTTGTAGTTTGTAGAGTTTCAAACCTGAAAATATAACCAGATTTCAACAACTTTGTGACCAAAAAGCTGTTCTAATGGTCACTGAAGTGGCTACACATCAGAGAGTTGAGTCTATATCTTTTGTTTCTCAGTTTGGGACAGACTTATTCAAAGTCAAAGTGTTTTTATTGTCATATGTGCAGTATAACACAGGGTCATTCTGAACAATGAAATGCTTGTGACTAGGCTCATAGCAGCTTTGTAGCATAAAAATAAAGAAAATAGAAAATATACAACACAAGAAGAACATGTTACTCAGTGGTAGAAAGGAAATAGCACTAGAACAACTAAGACGAACCATACAATATAATGAATAATAACCACAGTAATAACAATAATAATAATAATAATAATAATAATGATAATATTACTTCTGATATGAGATGGAATACGGAAGTGCAATTTAAGTTAAAAAAAAAAAAAGAACGGATGTGCAATCAAGTGCAATTCAAGTAAGCATAAGCATAGCTGTAATACGGAAAGGAATAGTGTGCAATGATGTCATGTATACAGACCAAGATCATGATCTAGATTGTCCAAGAGCATAGGTAAAACTGTTTTAAGGGTAGATTTTCCCTTTCACATTAGCAGAGATGCACTTAACGTGGGAGAGGGACTCCTCTGTAGGAGGTGCATTTCCTTCAGGCAAATAAACTTGTCAAGCTGGGTACATATTTGAGTATGGAAAATTAAGTCATAGTGGAGTCATTGCCTCGTCATTCAGGAAGTACAGATGCTGTTGCCTAGCTACGAGTGCAGCATCAACTGTTGCTGGAGTTTAAGTTAATACAGTCCTGAAATAATCAGGCTAACTACATCATCATCAAGAAGAATAGACCCTCTTCTATATGCTACATTCCAGTATTTTAGCGGTTTCATGTTTCATTGGGATTGTCCAAACTTAAAAGATAAATTCCACACCTGCTACACAAAATTGCTTTGCTAGCTCAATCTAGCTGTAACTAAAATATCCGCCAGCATTTTTTCTTAATGCACAGATTAGCCACCGCAGTTGCAATTACAAACATTAGTAAGACTGATACCAGGCGAGCAGGCATCACTCAACTCAAACAAACTATGGTGGGTTGACTCAATGACTTTCAGGCACTGACTAGAAGTGAGGGGGGACTGTAACTGTAACAATCTGTGATCGGCTGATCACACTGTTGAACTAGTTGGTCCAGACTGACGACTCTCATCAGCATCGACATCAACTGAAATATGAGATAAGGCAAGGCTGCACGTACATGGAAGGAGTGTGCAGGAGGGGGTTGATAGAAATCAACATGTAATTAAGCGTTACATATTTAGCAGTCACCCTGATTGACAGTCACCCTTTGTTGGCTGCATTGAGCCAGCTATAGAGAGCTAAAATGAGACCGGAAGTAATGCAATGTGTCAAAATAAAAGTGGAAATTTCTTCACTCATGGAAACAATTACGTATTGAGTGGTACAAAAAAAAATCATATCAAAATACACAGTGGAATCATTACAAAAAGATGGAATGAGACTAGCTGAGGGTTTTTTTTTGCAAAATGTCATTTTTACAGCATATATACATAGAGAGCTACTGTACAAGTCATTCATTTAGCCTTTTATTGCCAACATACAGTATTTAAATTAGTGGCCTCCATAGTATGTGCACCACTATGCAGGTTACATGGGAATCAAAGCATCTATTTAAAGTTATCCTTTGGATTTATTCACAAATTCAAATCTTCAGGAACACCAACACAAGCAAAAGTACAGCAAACAGTACTTACAAGAATCCAGTACGCACATCCCTACATAGCCACCTCAGCATAGGTGCTACATTTACAATGATCTACATCCAACAGAACCTAAGAGCTCAGGTATGCAATGTTTCAAGTGTGCAACCACATCAAGAGAGTTGCATATCCTGTTTATCTCCAAATCTACTAGTATCACCACAGTGGCTGACATAAAAAAAAAAAAAAAGGACTTTGCTCATTTATATTTTATTGTGTGGATAGGCTTGTGCTTGGGGGAACTGACATGACAACGGCATCAATTACTTAAAGTCCTTTGTTTAGTCACATTCTTTGGGTCCAAGTGACACGAGACAACACAAGGCAGTGTCCCATACTGACCTTTGTGTAGCCGACTATGGAAAAACTCACGCAAGTTAATATGCCACAATAACACTAGATAATAACTCAACAATAACTCAGGAATGTTATCTATTAAACTCTCACCACAGTCATAACAAGGCTGCAAAGGGCTCCGAATGTCAAAGTGATAATTTACTGTTGTCATGGCACAGCAAAAAAAAACTACCAGCTCCAAAACAAGAAAAAGAGCAGGGAGCACTTCATTCACAATCGCACACAAAAGCAGCTGTGATTAACACGTAATGTAAGATACTGTGGGTCAGTCCCGCTGTTTAACAACTTCAGCTCTGAGTTGAAAAAACAAAAAACCAAGAACATAAAGTGAATGACGCAACTTTGAAAAAAATGAAGGGAGGGGAGATTTCTTGAAGTATGGGGAAAGTTCACCCTACTGATTACTGGGGTTTCAAATGCCTATCCATTTTGTTTATTATGGATGTCAACTGAAGAATCCGAAGGCTTCGATTAAAACATGAAATATATATAATTGCACTGGCTGTCAGAGAAAGGGCAATGAAAATGCAGTGCCTGCCTTGCACAACTTGGCCTTCAAGAGCAAATATATCAAAGTGCTACCCTTGCTCTTTGTCCCAATGCAACAAAACTGAAAGGTGGAGGGGGTGGAGGGGGTGGGGGGGTTCAACTCTATGCTCTGTAACTAGTTCATCAGAGCCCGAGTCTGACAGGACCTTTCTCCCGGAGAGGAACTTGAGCAGTCATAATCATCACTGTTCCAACAACAATGCATCCGCATTAAACCATTTAATAAATTGCTGTATTGAGATAAATTACACTATGAATGCTGTCAGGGTTTGCTGCATTGTATTAAACTTGAAAACATTCTCTGCACTGCCTATGACGTAAAAGCAATAACATATAAAGGAGACAAATCGTAAGTATGAAACCTGGAGCTGTACATACAACTGAAAGGCTTGATCCTTGGGTGTCAGTCCCCTGAATGCACAGGTAATTCCTTCTGTTGACAAGGCAATGGGAGGTAAACACACCAATCCATTCACAGGGCTGCTGGAAACATAAGAGTAAATGATCCACTGCAACACATACACAGGAAACCAAAGCATTTCCTGTATGCGTAGGTATAATAAACACACTGAGCCGCATCAAGACTTTGCATCAACACAGGGGGTCAAACATGCTTAAATCCAGTGACAAGCAGCCAGATCTTCACAAACACACTACCAGTCAAAGTTTTTGACACACTTGATTGAATGTACTGTTTTTCATTCTCTTAAAGCCATTCTGATCTAAAGGCTTACGCTAAATGCTTGAAATTTGTTTCTTAGACAAATAGAAATAGTGAAGTTGATGCCTATGTATGAATTTCTTTCCAAAGCCTTTGCCTTTCCATCAAGGCAAAGGGCGGCTACTTTAAAGAATCTAAAATATAAGATAGTATGAATTTGCTTTTTTGGTCACTGCATGATTCCATTTGTGTTATTTCATAGTTTTGATGTCTTTACTATTATTCTAAAATGTCGAAAAACAGTAAAAACATTTGACTGGTAGTGTACATTCTGAGTTTTCATAGTGGAAATTTCATAGTGGATAGTCAGAGGCCACTTAACACCAAACTGCCCTACCAAAGTGGAAATAAACACCAGGCAACAGTCAAATGCTGGTAAATTTAGGCTCGTCTCCTCTACCAGCCACATACAGACAGACAGTGCGCCATCATTCAGAAGTTGCATTCTAAAAATCATATTTGGCTGGCACAACAGTTTAAGAAGCTAGAGACTGTTGGAACCCACAGAAACCTAAACGTTTCCCCAAATAGCATTCTGGTTTCTGGTTTCAGGGCCACTTTTCTAACGTCTTGGACTTATCTCTATCTCCAGCTTATGCTGGTCTCAGCCACTACGGAAGGTTGACTCAACTTTTTCTTGCCCATCAAAGAATTTCTAAAAATATGTTTTTCTCCACCTGGTCCCACCTTTGTTTATTTGCTCTCCAGCACTACAAACTTTTCAAGGGATTTCTGTTTGTAGTATGTAATGGTCCTCCAACTTCTCAAAATCATATGTATTAATTAGTGAAGACGTTGAAGGGTTCTGTATGGAGCTCCTACAGATAGATCTACATCTTTGCTGATCCTTAACCAACTCCTTAAGCATTATATTTTGTTAATTTGGAAAGACATGTTAACTATTTATTGCCTATTTTGGTCTTGAATATTACTCATCTGAACTCAGCATTGGACCTAATCTTGACTCAAAATTTGAATTGGAAAATTGGAATTGACGTGGCCAGCACCCCAACAGCACACCAATAGGTCTCTTTCATACCCAAAACTGAACTGTGAACAAAACACAATGGAAAAACACACCCAACTGTGGCCGTAGAGGTACAACACAGTACACTTACGCTGTGGAACATGCATTTCCTGTCCCAGCCCCGGCCCCAACACACATTCGTCACTGCTAACGTTTAAAGTCTCAAGGTTCTTTGTCAGCAAATCTGGTCTGACCTGACAAAAGAGTCTTCGCCAGCAGCTATCCAGAGTGTAAATCTGTCAGTAACCGTTCGTTACCCCATTTTCAAGTCATGAAATAGCGTTGGATCATATTTTTTACAGGTGACTACTATCAAAAAGCTCTTAAGGAATTCAAGAAAACCGTATGCATATATAGTTCAAACTTTTATTTGTCACATGCGCAATCATATAAGGACAACGTGCAGTGAAATGTTTCTTCCTTAGAAGGAAAGAATAGAGGCTCACCGAGTAGAGCGCATACCATAAGGCTCAGTCCTTCCAGCAGTGACCCGGGTTCGAATCCAGCCCACGGTCCTTTGCTGCATGTCCTCCCCTCGCTCTCTCTCCCATACCTTCCTGTCTCTCTCTCACTATATATCTGTCCAATAAAGCATAAAATGCCAAAAATAAATCTTAAAAAAAAAAGAATAGTATAAAGTATAGTAAAATAGTTATTATATACAGGGAGGAATAAAAACTGCAATATAATAAATAGATATATTATACAACAATTTACAGTGTAATGTTTGAAGATATGAATATAGCTATGTAGGTGAGATTTACAGATTTACAGTTGTACAGTTGCCCATAGGACAATCCTATTGATTCAAAAACATGATCAATTCTGTTTCTGGAACTTTTGGAAGAAATCTTTTTCCTACTGGATTTCTAGTGACCAGTGTTTGTGTGGGTGTGTGGGTGTGTGCATGTGTGGTGTGGGTGTGTCCCTATTTTCGGGTGTGGTTTGTTAAGTTTCGTTTTTGATAATGTTTTGGTTAGTTTACGGGGAAGCACTGGCTTCAAAGGCCCATTGCCTGGCTGGCCCAGCGTCTTACCCACCCTTTTGTTAATTTCCTCCAGTCCAACTTTTGTCTCCTTTGTTACCTTTTTGTATTGTGTAAAATAAATATTGAACTTTTGTTTCTAGAATTCTATGTTATGGTCTCTCAACGAGTCTGTTTTGGGTTGAGGTCGTAAAAATGCATGCTGATCAGCCATGTAAAGGGCAGCAATGTACTGACACATTTGAACAATCTGCAATATAATTCTGTAAATGATCAATACCTTTTCTAAGCATATCAGCAGAATCACACACTGCATGCACATGAATTCTGTCTGTATGAATCCTGACCACAGAATGCAGAAACGGGACTTACCTTCACTTGGCCATCCACTCATTCAGTTTTTGAGAGTCTTTTCTTCTGATGAAGGACGTACTGGTATCGCGGATTTAGTGTTTGTCTTATGCTTCTGTGGTTTGGGGGAAGTGCGGGGTACGATGGCCCGTCGCGTGGTCGGCCCAAGTGCTTCCTTCCCCATCCTTAAGTTCAGTTTGCCTGGACCTCCTTGACCCTTCAGGCATTGTTTTTTTGCATTTTGGGATTATACTTTTGTAAAATAATGGGGTTTGATGCCTTTATGTGTTGCTGACCTCAAATGTTAGCCATGGTTTATTGAGGTTGTAATAATATACAACAAACTCCAGAACAAACTCAAATACACATAAAAAGTTGGCATTTTTCCCACTTGTAAAAGATAGATTGTGCCACAAAGAATCTACCTTTAGTGAAACAGATCTCTTTAAATAACACAACTGACAGTCATACTTTAAAGTTTTGAAAACAAGGGTTTCAAAAGTAGGATACCAAGGCACTTGCAGATAACATACACTCTACGTGGCTATTTAAATTACATACAATAGTATAAAGTACTATTTTAAGCAGTAAAATAATATAAATATCTCACGGTCTTGTCGCCACGCAATGTAAATATAAGTATCCAAGTGCAAACCAAAACCCTGATGAAGGTCTGTGTGGGTCACAGCACATACTGTATGTCATTTGCCTCAATAAATGGCTATTTTATCTTCAGATCCAAGTGCTTTTGTATCCTTCCTTCAAAATTCGGCTCAAAGAGCACAGTTAACCAAAAAGGTACTCCTTGAACATTTATCTAAATAAACAAGGATTCATTTCAATCCTATTAGAAATAACCACTAAAAACAACATAATACTATAATCATAGTGCAAAGCCATAGGAAAAAGTACTTTTCATTAAGTAAACTTCTTTCAAACTTAGTTTTCAAATTCGATTTTGAAACAAAACTGCTTTATTATTCCAGAAATTTAGCTTTTGCCCTAACAGTTATGATTCTATAGGGAAATATAACCCTGTTGTGGTTTTGTTCACATGCTGAAGTGATCACTGACCGAAAGCTTGAGCAACCAGGAACCGTAGCCCTGCTGCAGCAGGTACGCCCTCAGCACGTTCTTGGCCTCCTGGTAGGGCTTCGCCATCCTCTGTACAACAAATAGTGAAAATTATATTGATCTTTACATAGAACTCTTCAAA
The DNA here is from genome assembly GCF_046629955.1 of Centroberyx affinis. Lineage (NCBI taxonomy): Eukaryota > Metazoa > Chordata > Actinopteri > Beryciformes > Berycidae > Centroberyx > Centroberyx affinis. Next base: position 362,902 of record NW_027280869.1, on the reverse strand, counting down.
GCAAATATACAAAGCACCTCACAGTAAGGAAAACAAACATAAATAATTATATAATGAATGAAATGAATGCCACTGCAACATAAAAGACAATAACAACAATTACATAAAAGTTGGTAAAGTGTGTTTTAAAAGGTGATGTCCCAGAAGACCATTTTTTTCAAGGGTTTGCAAACAGCATGAACCTTACATTGCAATGCACTTAATGCGCTACTCTCCAATGGGTGTTCATTTATTTCAAAACAAAGAATCCGTTTCTCCTGCATCATTCCATCATTCTATTGCAGATTGATCATGCAAATGTAAACAACTAAAGCCAGTGCAGTTTGAGGTTACCTTGGCCTCTCTGTAGGAGCTGGTGGCCAGCAGGTCATGTCTCTGGGCCTCCTTGGACACCAACTTGAAGCGGTTCAGCATGGCTGCTTTGCACAGGCGGCTCGCCAGAGCGGTGCCGCTCTTAAAGGGAGACCTACAAGAGAATCAGTGTGAATGACACTCGGCGATTCAAACACAGACAAACCTTGCAAAACATACACCAGGGCGGAAAACTAATCACGTGTTCACAATGCAAGCAACACAATCAGCAAGTCGTTGCAAGTCCATTCATTTCCTATAGAGCTGATCAACCAGGGAGACTTGGCTGATGTGTGGACGGTAAACAAGCTTGGCGGCCAAGAGACTGAACTTTTCACGGTCATCAGATGTCAGCAGCCAATCAGATTGCTTCCTTGTTGTTTCCCTACCGATATGATTTTGTTTTATGTACAATAGTTCTGCCTGGCAAGTTCGAACTGGGCGAGAAGTTGTTTTCAGCCATTCAAAGCTTCGCAGTTCTCTACAACATATTTGAAAGAGTACAGGAATTAACGTCTCAAAAACGATGCTTGCAGAACAGTTGCATCCATCGTTGCGGTCGATGGTAAGTTCTGAGGTAATTTTTAGTTTTTTTCTGTTTATTTTTGATTAATGCAACTAGCAAACCTTCAAACGTGGACTAGTCACTAGCAAAGTGGCTTGTAGAGCTGAAAAGCTCACCAGCCACAAAGCTACAAGCAAAATCTACTAGCATTTGGCTGTTAATTTCCCACCATAATGACAAATTCCCATACAGTCATAGTCATCCTTACTCCTCTACGGTCTTGCCCTCCAGGCCATCCACAACCTCCAGGGAGCTGTCTCCTTGGCTCCAGTTGATGCCCAGAGTCCACTGGGCGCTGCCGGTGCTGTTGGTGGCCACGGTGGGCACCAGGCTGATATGTGGCCGCACCATGCAGTAGTACATGGGCAGGTGGGGGGTTATCCCCTCCACACGCTGGCTTATGGAGATCTCCATGCCACGAATGTCGCTGCAGCTCGAGTCACCTGGGAATCAAGTGAGAGCCAGGCATTTCTTAACACTGTAGGGTTCCTACATTTGTCAGCATATATGTTCTAATGTTATGTTCTTTTGTCAAATAGATGATTTGAATGTATGAGTTTGTTGTCGTTTGTTGTTGTAATCATTTACAACATCTGCAACTAGCTTGAGAGCCAACTGCTGCAAACAATGGCCTGTATATTTCTGAACATACAGACTTGCTGTTGTGTTACCTGAGGGTCTCAGTGAAGAGTGAAGTGAAGAGACATGGAAGAGACCTCCCATGTCCAACTCAATTATATGCATTTGTGTCTGTGTGGCAGACTCAAATTTGTGAAAGAAATTTTCATACAGACAATACTGGGTGCAAAATCTGTTAACAAAAGTGCTGTCATGAGTGATGTTTGTAAAATTATGCCATGGGTTTATAAACAGCTTGACCTGATGTTTTCTATGTTAAAGTCCATAGAGGGCTCTCTATAGTGTGTGATTTGACTCGTTGACTTGCCAATGAGGATGCTTTGGACGTAGACGGGCTCGATGAAGTGGCTGAGCAAGGCGCCCTGATAGCCCAGCACTTGCCACTGGGTGATCTTGTCGGTGGTCGACATGCTGACCACCTTGGAGGCCGAGTGGTCAAAGGTGGAGGAGAAAACCGAAAACACCTTTGAAAGAAACAAATTCAATTGTAATCGCACAGCAAATACCAGCAGTTAGCAGTTGTGTTGGCGTTTACGATAAGAAGGCTACGAAGGTTTGCGTGAGAGTATACAAAGCATGTGTCCTGTGACGACAATGGCGTGTCCAAAGTGTGTTTAGAAATATACACAACATTACTTTTGTTGCATATACCATATTACCAGTTTCAAAGCATCTCTAAGCGGTAAATGATAAACACCTTTCCCTCCACTGTCAGGTGCGTCAGGTGCAGGCTGATCTCGTTGTTCACTTCCCATGCTGCAATGGAGAGAGGGTTCAGGCGCCTGAGAACGGGGGGAAAAAAAGAAAGCACAAAACTGAAGAAAAAAAAAAAAAAGAAATCTTGAAGTTTCTAGAAATGTTACTCATGTTACTTTACCCAGTTTGTTTGTTTGTGTGGCTTTGATAAAAATGTAACTGCTGCCAGATGCAGCTACCGGAGGAGGAGTACAAAACAGCGCCAAGGAGAGCATGGAGGAGTTTTATAATGACGCCAGAGCCTTTTTAGTGTCTGGCCTACACCAAAGCCCTTACTCAGCCGTTTGAGGTCTACATACGGTAGTTATGGTACATTTCGACCAATTCCGGCAAGGGGTGTCATTTCCACACTATTTTTTATGCTAGCCACCGTGCAATGCATGCTAGTAGCAGCACAGCGAGTTTCAAAAAGCTGTGCATGACGTTGGCCGCTCCACATTTGCATATATTAGACTTGACCTGAACAATACGCAAATCAGGGGCGTGACTCGACTGTTTAGGTGAAATAACAGAGCAAACAAGCTGCAATGTTTTTCCAGTTTGAAACAGAAACCAAGCCCAACAGTGAACCAGTGAAGACATCGCCTACTTTATTTCGGTGGTCGAAGGTGAAACTTCCCCGGTAGTGTCGCTCTGTTAAATTTATCTTAATTACGTATTTGAACATTTTAAAAATAGGGCAACAGCCGAATTATAAAAGCTGATGTTGATCTCTGCGAACAAATATTCACATTTTCATGACCCATCCCTCACTCAAGATGTGGGAACTATCAAATTAATTTTCCAGACTTTTCTTGTGCCGTTTGAACTGATGGAGAATCGGACGCTCACAGCTTGGAGGGGATCTGGGCGGCGCCCTTCGGCAGCTGGTTGACGTAGAGGTGGAGCGTGACGTCGCTCTTCAGGCCGAGGAGGCTGCTGTTGTCGCTCCGCTGGAAGATCGACTTCTCCTTCAGCGTGGCCATCTTACTGAAGAACATCAGCAGGTGCCGGTACAGGAACCTAATAACACAGCGTACGAGACAGAGCGGTTGGGTCAGAAATATGTACATATGTGCAAATACATTACGTAATGTACATACATGCATGTACATGCAGAAACAGATGTGATATGCGTTGTTACAAAAACAAATAAACATGTTCTCCCCCATCTGCATAATTAACAAGTAGTCCAGTAGCAATCCACATTTTAGATGGGGAGATAACAGTTGAGTGGAAGCTGTGATCAAAATAGCCAAATTCATACATTCCCTAATAGTGCCATATTCCAAAAATATTTGTGAAAATCAACTATTTGTCATGCTGCTGAGGACCCTCCTTAAAGGTCCCATATTCTACACTTTCCAGTGTTTTATTTTATGTCTTGAGGTCCATTAAAAGCTGTTTGTGTGGCGTCATGTACCAAAAACACTCTCAATCCATTTTTACACGTTCATTTTCCAGCATCTCTCTGAGCCTTACCGAGAACAGGCTGTTTCTGTTGCTGTGTCTTTAAGGCTCATTAACGGCCCTCTGTTCTGATTGGCTAACCGTTTCAAGAGTGAAACGTGAGACACCGCAGCCCGGCAGCTACAAGTAGGGAAAACTCTCTGGTAATGAACAATGACAACCGCTTTGAAAAAAACACTTTGTTAGTCTGTTATTTCAAAATTTCCAAAAATGATAATGAGCGACACCCCACTTTGTGACGCCACAAAGTTACGAAATACCAAACAGCTCGTTTAGAGGCTCGCTTTTTCTAATATGGATTGTGTGGATTTAGTTGGGACTGTATGTCCCTTTGCGAAATGTCTAAAGCCGCTTTTCCATCGCATGGTACTGGCTCAGCTCGACTCGACTCTACTCGCCTTTTTTGGTTTTCCATTGGGCAAGTACCAGGTACCAGGTACCATACTACCTGGTACCTGGTACTTTTTTTGGTAGCACCTCCGTCAAGGTTCCAAGCGAGCTGAGGTGATACCAAAAGGTGACGTGAAAACACTGCAGACTACTGATTGGTCAGAGAGAATCGTCATCATAACATACATAACGTACTATCTGCAGTGGAAAACCAAGTGGTACTACCAAAAGCGAGTCGAGTCGAGTCAAGGCGAGTTGAGCCGGTACCATGCGGTGGAAAAGCGGCATAAAATAAAAATGATAAACTGATCTCTGCTGGAGATTAGCCTGGTATCCAGCCCCTATGAATCGCAGTTTTCAGCACTCTTCGAATTTGCATGGCGATTCATAAGGGTCTGGACGCAAGCCTATCCACCACTGATTCGGTGACGTAATTTCTTGCCCCAACCGATTGGTTGCTGTTAGTTCTCAATGATCAAACTCTTTGACCAATCACAATAGCAAAGCAGATTGACGTAATCTGGTGGTGCCCATACCAACAACAATCATGGCGGCGTTCACTTCCCAGTGAAGACAACAGTGTGTTATTGTGTCAACGACAATTCCAAGCAACCGATCCTTAACCATCAGCGGCAATATAATTTGTCGTCATTTGTTGCCGCTTGTCGTCGAGCACCCAGGCCCCCAGACTACTTGATCGTCCCTCGTTCTTCCTGTGTTTCCTTTGCGGAGTCCACTCCAGGTCGCAAGGCAGAAATACCAAATTTTGCGGCCTCTTTCACTTGATCTTCCATAAGAGCGACCAACGGACAAACGACAATAACAAGAGGATTTGGCAGTCCCATTTCTGTAGCCACCAGAGGAGCAAGCAGGTAAATGAAGCTCTTACCAAAGCTGGTGGGAAGCACCGCGAATACATCCTGACCTCTTAAAAAGGCTTTTAAACACATGGATTGTTCCTGTTTTAATTCATTGATGCCATTAAGTTTTTTAAGGACTGACGAAATCGCTAAATTTAGCTTGCTGTCATCCAATTCCTTTTCCGGTGCTGCTGCCATGTTGGTTGTTGTTGTTGTTGCTATGGTTGCTGCGGTCTGTAATGGCGTCATCAGTAGATTAGTCCCACCTACATCGACCAGCCAATCAGGTATCTCAGACAGTATCTGTCCGAAATAACTGCCAGTGGATAGGCTTGCGTCCAGACCCTTATGAATCGCCATGCAAATTCGAAGAGTGCTGAAAACTGTGATTCATAAGGGCTGGATACCAGGCTAGCTGGAGATAGCTACATAAAATGTTTTTTAATCCAAAAACGCTATATATACAGTCTGCTCTCCGCTGCGATTACATTTATTTTTTTTCCTTTATCTCTTCCTTTTTCAGACAAGGTAACGTGAGAAATAAAATTCAAACCATTTTCCAGTTAGTATAATGGGATGCAGTGCGGGTCGCCAACAAGGTGTCTCCGAGATGTGTTTAGAAATACACAGGTGACATATTTGACTTTGATTGTGAATTAATATTTCCAATATGTAACCAATCAGATTTGATGTACGGAACATCAGATAAATGTGTTCTCAGAGCATTAGGGGACTCAACAAAACAACAGGAAATGCAACCACAGTGAGAGTCATTCTAAGAAACATTTTATGTAGGCTAATGTGGTGTGTGTGTGTGTGTGTGTGTGTGTGTGTGTGTGTGTGTGTGTGTGTGTGTGTGTGTGTATGTGTGTGTGTGTGTGTAGGTACCTGTAGATTTATTTACCCGATAAGCAAAGGCTACACATTCTAACCAAAGTGCCGTCTGTGTGACTACATTTTAAAATCTTCCTCGTGTATTTGGAGGACATAATCTGTCACTATATGCCAGTGGTTCTCAACCTCAAGTTCGGGACCCTTCAGTGGGTCATCAGATAATTTCCATGGTTCGCAACATGGTTTATGGAAAGTGAAAAAACATTTCTAATACACATATTTATTATCATGTTTTCAATCTTTTTGATAAATGCCTTGTCCTTGTAAAATACTTGCAGCCTCAATGCTTCTTGATTATCTAGCAAATAGCCCAACAAGGGGAAAGTAAAAATCATTGTTTGGGGATAAAAGTCGTTCACCATTTGGTGCGTTAACGCCTGCCACAGAGGGTTGCGAGTAGGCACCGATTCGTTTTAGGGGGTCACGAGTCAAAAAGGTTGAGAACAGGCTTTCACACTCACTTGGATGTCAATTGAAGGACTGTTCAAAGACTTTCAAGGTATTGTTTGGTGAAATTCAAGGACTGTTTTAGGGTAAGACATTAGACATCACAGAGGCCTCATTTATTACTTCGCTTATGAAACATTTAGATTAGTTACCTGGAGAAAGCCTGGGAGATGAGAAAAAAGCTCTTTATCAAGATAAACTGTAAGTTTGTAGCAGTTCTTTTCAATGTATTGTTCATTTGAAACCTATCATTACCTCCGCCAAGGAGGTTATGTTTTCGGTGCCATTTCTTTGTTTGTTTGTCTGTTTGTTTCTCTGTTAGCAGGATTACGGAAAAACTACTGGCCCGATTTTCATGAAACTTTGTGGAAGGGTATAGTATGGGCCAAGGAAGAACCCATTAAATTTTGGAGCAGATCCGACTCACGAACAAGCAATAATAGCACGAACCTTGGCGGAGGTCTGCGCTCTCCGAGTGCCCTTCTAGTTTCAAATATGTTATTTGAAAGAATATAGTAGTACTTTATAATGTGGTAATTTATTTATTTATTTTTTTTGCTCTTATATGTATCACCGGAAGATGTATGTTTTGTAAAATGGTGCTGTCCTGTAATCTCTTGTGGGATGGGCCATATATTTGGCATGACACAGAAATAAAAATAAACCAACTATTACTTATGATCTTGTCAAGTCAAGAAATCCTTTTAAAATCATTCATTTTAAAACTATTTAAAACTACTTCAATAAAAAAAACAATCTAGGCCATCCACTCATTTTCAAAAACTTTTAAAGGCCTAATTTAGGTTTTTCTCAAAATAAACAAACTTTCAAGGATTTTCAAGGCCTGTGGGAACCCTGTGAGAATAAAGCTTGCGACTCACCGCATCAGGGATCTCCTGGCGGTCACCACAGCATGCGAGTCGTGCAGGACCCGTCCGCTCGACGACGTGCTCTCTTTGGTGTTGAAGCTCCCGGTGCCGAGAGCGACCACCTCGCATCCGCTGGCTGGACGGCGAAGAGTGGGTTGGCACACAGAGGAAATACAGTACAGCTTTTTACATGCTCTGATGAAGGCTGTATAGGCTGAAACATGTCAGCGTTATTGTACATGTGCCAATAAATTCAAGTTAAGTGTGAGTACTCCATACTGCCATACTACCTTTATTTTTGGATGTGCTACTTTTTCCTATAAATATAGTACAGTTTCAATTTGATGGTGTACTGGGGAGTGAACATTCATGCGTACAGTGTTGTTTGTATACATTTTTATTGTGGTATTAGTACTGTTAAATAGTATTGTTTCTGTTCTGTTGAGCAGGCGTTACCAGAGCCAGCAGCACAGGTTGTCCCTTTATTGTAGCAGATAGGCTATACTGTAGCTTCAGTGCAACTGGCAAGCACTGTATTTTCTTTTAGGACAGAACTGAAAACTAATTTCTGCAAGTTTACAAACGCATAGCTTTGAGCATAGTTCTTCAATGGTTAGATAATCATTGGCTAATTTAAGGTAGTAGAGGGGTGTTAATGTGCTTGCATCTCATAAATCTCAGTTTGCCCACTTTGCACCAAAATACCTGTTTAAAAGGCAACGCGTACAATCCGATTGCTCAAAGACGTGTTTCTTCCAAGTAGTATGCACACATAAGAATAAAAAAAGACAGGAGAAAACAAGAAAACAAGAAAGATTGCCATCTAGCTCCCCCGGTTACCACAAGAGTTGGCACAGCACCCAATGTGACACAACTGGCCGAGCTTAATGGGAATTATCAGCGCGCCTGGAACGAGTCCTTGACCAATCGGACTGCTTGGCTGAAACCTACCTGCTGTATAAATAATATTTCACTAACCAATCTTTAGAGCATGTGATCTCCCAGGCAACATTGCCCGTGAAAGCGCACTCACAAGTCTGAATGATGAACGCCGCCGTGGTTCCTCCGCAGGCGGCGAACTCCGGGTGACTGTTCATCAGCTTGGTGAGCTGATCCCGTACGGCGTGGGGAATCTGGAGATTGGTGGGATTCTTCCGTTCTGGAGGTGATAAAAACAACAACAAAAAAAAACACATTTATATTTATATTTTTCTTTGAATGAGACTGCGCTGTCCAATCTGTATTGTTATAAAGTCTGGGGAAAACCATGCTATAACTTTCTCCTGTCTACTGTCTCAATGAATGCCGGACAGTCATATTATAGTGATAGGTAGGCTATATTCTACGCTACTCAACGCTTTGACTTGCAAATGTGTGTCGACACAAAGTTCACCAGGAAAAATTCCTGTACGTTTATTGTACCTGCTGACTAAATTGATTCTGACTGTGATAACTGAGGGTGTACTACCGTCTTTCTCAGAGAGAGAGACAGAGGGAGAGAGAGAGAGAAAGAAAGAAAAACTAGACTGTTACCGTGAACGGCTCTACAAGGATGGATGTCAGAGAGTGAGGACTCCTCTTTCACCGGCAGGAGAGGAGGGCCATCTGAGGGAAAGAAAGAAGACACACGGGGACGAGTTGCACATGAAGCGGCACAGACAGAGGAAACAACAGACGGTCCAATCAAAGTCTGAATGATTGAACACGCCTCTTAAGTTAAATGTGCGCTCCTCCGACCTGACGCCTCCGGGAGGACAGATTCATCTTCCAGGCTGGGCAGCAGGTCCTGGAGGGCGAGCTCCGCCGCTTTGAGCCGGGCCTCCTTCTTAGTCACGCCCATCCCAGTCTTGTACTCCATTCCGTCGATCACAACGCAAAAGGCAAAGTAAAACCCCGGTATGTTGCCTGGGTAAACGGAAACAGAGTCCAAATCCTGGTGAACTTTAGCTGCGGCTGGTGAGTTTGTATTTCAGCCACTTTGGCAGGTAACCGAGCGTGATTTGGAGCGGTGTGGAAGGCCCAAGAGTCTGCAGGTTTTCACTTCAACCAAACACACCGGCTGCTTTCACTGACAAGCATCTTCAACCAGAGCGAGGGAAGGGAAAAATCTAGTTGGCTGATAATAGTGATAATGGCCAAAGCGGCTGGTAAATGCTGGGATAGCCACTGTGGCCACCGGACAAAAACACACACAATATCTGATGTATATTAGAGGCCGGGAGGGGAGACTTTTTCCCCTTTGAGAAATTCCATAACTTTCAGTAACTAAGATTTGGTCATTTGCTCAAAATGATCCTACAGTTACTGGGTATCATGACTGTCACCCACCGGGCCAGATCACTCTGTTTTTTTTTTATTATTCTTCACACAAACAAACATCACCAAATCATTAATGACAGTCAGGAAACCCAGGGCCCGGGCCAGAATCTGACCATATGGACATGGACTTATACATATAGACTTTATGAATAAATTGTCAATGGGAAAACTTTCACATTCTTAATCTTGCTCAACAGCCTGCCCCAGACCTTTGACAGCGAACTGCCCCCTCTAACTTTTCAAAACCTGAGTCATCAAATTCATTTTTCATACTTTTCCACACTGTCTAGCTCTGCATACGCACCCTGAGAGTGGGTGGGGAAAAAAAACTCCTTTCTAGCAAGAGCTCATTACTAGTCTCTAGAGCTGCAATGATTAATCGATTAATCGATTAGTTGTCAACTATTAAATTAATCGCCAACTATTTTGATAATTGATTAATCGGTTTGAGTAATTTTTTAAGAAAAATAAGTCAAAATTCTCTGATTCCAGCTTCTTAAATGTGAATATTTTCTGGTTTCTTTACTCCTCTATGACAGTAAACTGAATATCTTTGGGTTGTGGACAAAACAAGACATTTGACGTCATCTTGGGCTTTGGGAAACACTGATCCACATTTTTCACCATTTTCTGACATTTTATAGACCAAACAATGAATCGATTAATCGAGAAAATAATCGACAGATTAATCGACAACGAAAATAATCATTAGTTGCAGCCCTAATAGTCTCTCTAGGCATTTCAAATGCACACACGCTGTGAGTCTTTTACCTGTGGTCACCGTCTCCTTCATTTCCAGGTGGAACTGCAAAACCTGGGCGAGCTGATGCAGCAAAGACACGGCGTGGGTCTCGCCTCGCTTGTACTTGTCAATCAGCACTGTAGGCACGTTTTTCGGCTTGACGGCAGGAGCTTCGTGGATAAAATACGGGAAAAAATAAGCATAGAAAAGGGACATTGAACATTTTTGCCTGTATATCTTTGTCTCTCTGGTTCTAAACAATAAACAGTGTATGTAATCCGTCCTGCAACATGAAACAGACTTCAGAAAGGATGATTTTAAGGAGGCTAATGGGTGTAGACATGATTTTAAGTCAGATATTAAACCTTTACTGGGGAATTTGCAGGATTAGGGACAATATGCAAACCACACACTGGAACTTACCAGGTTTGGATGCACTGCTCACTGCTGGCTCAAACATATTTTGGCTAAGACCTTTTGAGGTGCATGGTGGCACATATGATCCGGTCAGACCTGGAGAGCTAGGCAAATTCTTCTTGAGGATTTGTGCAAAGCAGGCTCCCCTCGAACCCCGATACGAAAACATCTTGACAAGCCTGGATTTCTGACAGAGGGAAATACCGAAATTATATACCATGTTTGAACTGACAAGGACAAGTTCACTAAGAATGCATGATGATGACACCACACATATAGGGTCAGGTGGAGGGAGAATAGCTGAGGTTCCCAAAGTGGGGACTGGGGACCTTCAGGGGGTCCCTAGCAATGTGAGGACTAGTTCCCTTTTATTGCACTCAGCAAAGGTTAAGAAAATGCCAAAATGTAGGCCTAGCTATACAACAATAACTTTTTTGATCATAGGTTTCTCCCCCCCCCCCCCAGTAAACAATTATGTCAATCTTTTCTATGTCATATCCAACAGTATCTAACAACACAAGTCTTCTGATATGGGTTTAGTTTGTCTGCCAAGATGCAACACTGCCTACCACCAGCTAATTTTATCCCTGTCATCAAAGCAAACTAACAAGTTAACACACACTAGCTGTTAAGATGTATTTTTAAGGGTAAATGAACTAGCCATGATGCCTAGCCAAGTGTTGCTAAGACGCACATGCTTTTATTTTGAAATGATGCATGTCACTCTAAAAGGCCGCAAGCTAACAACGCATAGTGTATTTTTTCAAATTTCTGTCGTCCTACTTTAGTGAGTGAGCTAAAATAACTTTTTTTTTAATTAACTAAACAGACATATTTAAATAAAACAGGCTCGTCGTGGTCGTGTCTCACCTGTCGAGATGAGTTGCGTTTCTGGAAACTGGGCGTGTCGGTGTCGATACCAAGTGCTGCGGTTTGACTGGCGGGCGCGGAGATCGTTGTTTGAAAAGATGACTGACTCCATAGTTTTAAAAAAAAAAACCTGCCGCCGCACATTCCGATCTGTACAAGTAGGCGTTAACCCTCACGCATGCGCTCTCCTGGTGGAAGTTGTTTTGCTTTAAAAGTAGTCATCACAAAAACATACATTTTAGCGGGATGTTAGCAAAACTTTCAGTTTGTGTTTAATTTGGTCCAAACAAAACGTAGAGAGTTTAAACTTAGATTTTAACAGGATATCTGTAGACACACAAAGTTTACAAAATATTTGTCTTGTCCTTTTGTTGTAATTCTTGTCTTGTATTTTGTTGTTATTCTTGAAAGACCAATGAATGGCCCGGGTTAGGGTTAGGGTTAGTTAACTCACTTGTCTGAAACCACTAAAATGCTAACTGGGTAACTGCAGCTAACAAAAATTGGTTGCACATTGCAACTAGCTTATTTTTTTCCTATGCTGTTTGTGGAGAGGTTGTGTTTTCAAAAGTGGCTGCATGAAGGTCACAAAAACTCATAGGCTGTTATTGAGTGTTAATATTTTCGAAGTCGCATATCCAATTCCTGACCTGTTTTTTTGTAACCCAAATCAAGTCGCTTTTTGAAGTTGTGAAGTGAACTGTGAAGTTGTCTGACAACAGAAAGATGTCAGTGACAGTAGGCTACTGTATTAGCCTATGTTATGTTCCACTGAAACTCAAAATAAGTGGTTGCAGAATGAGTAGGAGGTGACTGAAAGTGGGCTTCTTCACTTTACCGGCAATGGTGAGAGCCCCCCTCGCTTCAAGGCTGGACCTCCGTTCCGTTTCTATTGAGTGCAGACCTGGTGCAGACTCTAGTCTATTGCTTTTTTCCCCCATGCTGACATGACGACATTTGTGGCTTCCAGAAATAGGGGCTCCCCCTCTGAGTCATGAGCTTGCTGACACTGATCAGGACTTGAATTCCCTCACCCAGTTTACCTGTGCACAGAGGTGTGACCAAGTCAACTTTGCTCGAGTCCCCAGTCAGTCTCAAATCTCAAGTCAAGTCCATGTAGATTACCAAGTCAAGTCCATGTCATTAATGTCAAGTCTCAAGTCTAAATGTAGATCACCAAGTCGAATCAGAACAAATCTAGAGTCCAGTATCAATTTAATAGGCTATCTTAAAGAAAAAAAAATATAGGACTTTTCAATGCAATATGGTTTTAATAGGATAAAAACTTGGTAAGAACATCATGAGATTGATTTCTATAATCAGTTTAAACTTCAATAAATGAAATCGCTCCATACAAATTCAGAAAACAGAATTTAAATTCAGTCGTCCGGTGGAACAAATCTCATCACTTTCAATCTGAGTCATTTCCTTTTGTCAAGACTTTAGAAACCTTTTCAAGTCATCAAAGTACAAGTCAAAGTCAAGTCCCAAGTCACCAGAACCCAAGTCAAGTCTCAAGTCTTCTCTTCATGCCTTAAGTCAAGTCTCAAGCAATTAAAACTGTGAATTAAAACTGCCTGTGCTCCAGGATGTTGCACAGGCAGAGATGGGGACTCGAGTCACATGACTTGGACTCCAGGACTCGAGTTCCCACCTCTGCCTGTGCAACATCCTGGAGCACCTGATGGTTTGGTGTTGAAACGTTTCACATCCTCACTTAGTAAAGTCAAAATGAAGTTTAGTCATTTCCTACATCTAGAACAGTAAAATCAGTTGTGTGCACAAGCTAATTTTGTCACCTCAAACTGATATTTTAGGGGGTGTTCACACCATAAAAAGCAACTCATGCGACACACATTATTTCCATAGCAATGTCAGATGCTCTATTTAGCTATTGATGACATGCAGTGTTTTGTTTACATCGTAAAATAGATGTAGGTTGCATAAACGAATAATAGCACATGCGGCCGGAAAGTGAGATTTGAAAGAAAGAAATCTCAGCAGCTGCCGAAATAATCGCTGACTCATTGGTACTGATCAAAAACCCTATCAACCCCCTGAAGATATGTGATGGTCATTTTGTGCTTAACTTATTGCACCTTTAAAGTGAACTTGAATAATTGTGTATCCATATTTTGTGTTCTAGTCATTCCTGTAGGCCTGGCATAGTTAAATAGTTAGATATTTATCCACAAAACCAAAATGAAAACCGCGGCATTAAGACTCTAATCAATGTCATCTAGATACTGTATGTCTGGTTGATTCCTCCACTGACAGTGAATGGGAGCCTGGCTCATATCTTGTTTGAACATTTACACTCAAACGATAACTGATCTGAACCACAAAACTTTCTCTACCCATTTCCCCAGAAAATCCCCATACGTGATGCCCTTTTTCCATCTTTTCCATTTCATTCTTAACAGGGTGTTACGTTGGTGAGACATTGCACTTTCGGGGACGGAACAGGACAGAATTTCCTCTCTCATTTCTGCCTAAAGGGACAGAAGAGAATGGTCACCGACACAAACCGAACAGGAAAATATTTGAGTATTAAAATTCAGTGGTATTCCATATGGGCAGCTCAGACTAATGAGACTGACTAAGGTAAGCCCCAGGCCCCATTAGGACAATTCTAGCCAGTTTAAGTGCTGCCTGTTATCAAATTGTATGCATTCTCCAGGCTATTTGCTGTCTACATTAGCAATTTGGCAGAGAGAGCTAGGTATAGTAGGTGTGTGGTGGGGGGTCTATGGCCTGAGGTTACTCATATAACTGCAACTGCCAGAATCGAAACAAATGTCGGAGCGCAGATGATAGGCTCCTCGTGGTAGGCTACTTTTTTTAGGCTTCTTCTTTATTTATTTATTTCCAATTTCCCCTCCCCTTGAACCAAGTACCCTAGTTGGGGGCAATGATTAGCAATCATGAGAATGTAAAAGTAAAATGGAACAAGCAGCCCACAGCCGGCGAGCAGTGAAGGTCACCACAGGAACAAAGGTTTACACCCCCGCAGCCTGCAGGAGACAAGAACGAGCGACTGCTGTGATCAGTCACGCATGAAAAGGGAAAGGACGCGGTCTGAAATGAGTTTGCACACTCCATCCTTCTGTTTATCTTCCCATAAGCTGCAACATTGAGGAAAAAAGATGAGTCACTTGACTATGAGTTGTTTGCACTTCAATGAATCTGTTCAATCAGTACATCTTGCTTTCACTGCTTTAACGCTACATGGGTTTTGGGAGATTTCTTCTGTGAGTTTATTGCTTAGTGGTTGCGAAATCAATTTGCATTTTGCGAATGGCAACTTGAGTGCTATCATCATTAATTTTTAAATTGCATTTTAAGCATTTATCAAGTGCTCTTAACCAGAGGACTTACTACTGAGTGCAGTAGTAGAAGAATAGAAGTTTAATAGAAGTTTAAATTCCTAGATCGGCAACTTTACAAGCAGCCAACATAAAGGAATAAATGGGTCAAAGCGCCCAGCAATTATCATGTAATAAATATTCCTGTGTCCCCCGCATAGTCATGTAGGATACAGTAGTGTTGGGTAAAGTAATAAGAGCCAGGAAGGAAAGTTGAAAAGTTTATCACGGGGGTTGTTCGTTCGTTCGGCATGGAAAAATCAGAATGGCCTTGATCGGAAACGAAACCCTCTCAACCCTGGAAATATTTTCTGAGTTATTAATAATATAGTGCGTGCCTCCCCCTCTCACCGCTCTGAAACAGCTAAACCCCAGCACAGTGCCATGAAAGGCAGTGGGATTTCCCCGCTGAATGGGATTTTCAGGACACCATACCATCACCATCAAACACTGACAGAATGACCCTTTTTTTTTAGCTCTTGAATGAAGAACGCCACTAACATTCAAGAGGTTATGACAGTGTGACGTCACACAGGATCTGATGTAACTATCCCTCTCAAACTAGCAATTACTCTTGGGTGTGTGTGTATGCCCACATAGAAACACACACACACAGTATATTGCACACTAACCTTCCATGCCTGGAGTCATATTTTCCTAACCATTACATTCGCCCACAAGATTTGTTAATGATCAATAGGCTGATACATGTTCTCCAAACTGCTATTCAACACTCTTATCATTTTTGAGTCTGTAAAATCTCATTTACATATAAACATTCTCAAAATATTTTCCTGATTTGTCCATGTATTTATTTAGCTTCTCAGAGCTGATCAGGCTTTGCCATTCTGATAATGGGATGGGGTTTGAGGCTATTTACCTATAGCTCACTTATTAAGTCATATGTAAATATGTAGTTTGTTTTTATGACAGTAGAGGGCAGCGTAACAATAGAGATTAGAGCAGTCATTGGGCTGACAGCACAAACTATAGGTTACATACATGCAGTGATTCATGTGAAAAAGAAAAAAAGAGTTTTCAGTGCGTACAGTACATACAGACGGTGTTGAATGATAATGATAAGTGATAAAATAGGGAATCAGCAGCTTATTTCTGTTACTAGTTACCTCATCAAAATTGTAATCAGTAACATACTCCAAGGGATCTGATTACTTGTAGTTACTTTCAGATTAGTTTGCCATATTTGAGGTTTAAAGGCACAGCGAATAAAATGTGAAAGATTACAGAGTTCACAACACTAATTTCAGGTTTGTGTAGAAACACAAATTTACTTTTGTGCCACATTTTATACAGACATATACAGCTGTCTGCTATTTAAATGGCCTTCTGTCTTTCTCATGTTCACTTTAAAAGTATCCCCACAAGTAATCCCCTCATTATTCACAAGTATCTGTAATCAGATGGAATACAGTTACATATTTTTGTATTTAGGCAAGTTTTCATTACCCAACAAATTGATGCAAGTGACAGTATTGTCTCTAAACTGGCTCTGAAGTGGACATTAGCAAGAGGATAATCAGTTACAGACCTCCAGTTTATGATTCATAACGAGAAATCAAATATCCAGCTTAAAGGCCTAACACAAACATGCAAACCTAAGCACATGTCTTCAGAAGTATGATGCACACATAATGGGCAGTACAGAGACACACTAACAGCTTTACTGGACATAGTGGACCCCAAACCATCAAAAACCAGAGACTCGTGCCCCTTGGCTAACTCATATTTCCCTGACAGCACCCCGCCATTGATAAATAACAGCAGCTCTTCTTTAGCCCTGGTGCGGTCGCGTTCAGCTGCAGCTCTCCAATGCGTCTCCACAGCCAAGATTGAATCTTCCCCATTCATTAGACTAAGTGGATGAGGCTCTCTAATAGGGGCTCCCTTCCCCTCAATAATTGCCGTTGATTGGCGTAAATTAGACCCTAGTTGCCAGACGAGTGATTCTCGACGACGATAATCCGATTCCCAACTCAAACTAATAGGATTTTAACTCTGGCTTTGGCCTAATGTCCGTCTGCAAACCCTGGCGATGGCCCTATGCCCCATCTAGCCGACGTCCTCTGGATCATATCTGGGCCGGGCAAAGCCGAGGCTACAGTGGTGTATGGACTGGGTGGGGGGTGTGGGGAGGAGGGGGGGGGGTGGTGGAGGGGGACGGAGGGGTCATCGCTGTCCTTCACCCCATCCCTCTGTGACTCATGCCCTGGAACACATTCAAGAGACACCACGCATCAATTGGTCATTCATATGGGCGACTTACATCATCAAGGGAACACGCTTGTGAATGAGAGGAGAGTCTGGCGGAGCGCAGAGCAGATGTTGATGCCGCCGGTCGTCTTCTGAGGCCTGTGTGCCTCTGAATACCGGATGATGACATGGAAAGTTTCGATCCTGTGAGGGAAACTTCACTTTGAAAGTTTAGGTTCATGAGTTGAATGAGGCGTGTGTTGCTCCAGTGGCAGGGGTCTTAAAGTGATGTTGAACTTTGGTACCTTGGGTTGTGTAGCTTCCAGGCCATGACATAACCCCAACAGGAGCAGGTCTGCAAATCATGCTTATAGCACATAAACAAAGCAGATTCTATAAAGTTTCTATTTAAGTGAATCGCTTTCTTTATACGACTTACACTCTTTATACTACTTACTAAACCAACAAGTGCAACACCGAAATCTGGTCGGAAGAATTTCGGTGTTACACTTGTTCAAACTGAAAGCTTTAATAACAGAGAAAGAAAATTCAGCAGAATTAGACGTTTTTTTTGTCAGAATCTGCTTTGTTCACGTTTGTTTATGTGATAGAAGTGTGATTTTCAGACTGTTCCTCCATACAATGGCAGTGAATGGAGAGAGAAAAGAACACAATTCTCCAATTGTCTCTACCGGAGCAACAGATAACAGAGAATTGCCGATTTTGGGGTTATATCATGGCCTGGAAGCTACACAATCCAAGGTACTATAAAGTTCAACATGGCTTTAACCACTGCTAAAGGCACTATATGACTTGGCTTGACAGACAGTAGGGGAATCAGTGATGGTGACGATCTTAGTTCAGTGCATCACACACTGAAGAGCTGGCTTACCTCACTGTAGCAGTAATATAATGTTACAGCATGTTTGGGAAACAGTCTATGAAATATATATGTTACAATCCATCGATTCCCTCAGTAAAATTGGTTCTCTGTATGTTACAATACATGAGTAAGTTTCTTACACAAGTCAGAAAGCTTACATAAGCAGGGTTATGCACTGTCAAAAGTCATGTTGCTCCAAATGAAGCTGAAAACAGTAGCACTGGCAGTGAGAGTAGCAATGATAATGAATGAATTTCTTTTAGCATTAAAGTACTGAAAGTTGGTGCTTGGTAGTGATTCAGAAGGTGCCGAAACAGCACAGAGTTTCGATACCTGGCCTCAGCTACCAATCTCACGCCTCCTTATATGCTTTCCTAACATGAAGTTTATAAGAGAAGCACACTGAATGTTCTTTTGTCATTCAGTTGATAAGGGGACGGTGCTACTACTAAGGCCCGAGGACTAATGAATCTCCACTCCATTACCGCTGAATCGGACAGATTGCTCTCCCGGAGAAATGAATTGAGTTTTTTGTATTTGTGAGATCATTCTCCCTCCATTAACTGCTCTTTATCCCGTCTCTTCATCACAGGCAAATCAGGTTAGGCAGCCATGATTAGCTGGGGTGGCCTCCCTTTTTAAAAGGTAATTGGGTTTGGCGGCTCAGCTGATAGTGCCATTAGGACCAATAAAGGCTGGGCTTGGCTCATCGAGTGAAACAGATTCTTCAGCAGCAGATGGTAGACGGAGGGAGAGGGCTCTGATGCATTGAGGCCGAAAACAAAGTTTGTGTAACCAAAGTAGTTTGGGGGCATCCTCTCCACGTATCCCCCCCCCCCCCTTCACACACACACACACACACACACACCCTCACCCCCAATATTTTTGTCTTTCCTCAGCACTGACGGTGACATGTTCAAAGGGAGGCATTGATTTCTCTTAATATGCTGAACGGTGATTCCAAAATGATTTGTTCATCATAATCTGTTTACATAATGTGATAATTAATCCTCCGTAAAGAAACATTTTAAAGGTGGACTCTGGGGTGTGATGTCACCAAGGACTAAATGAGAAGGGCAATGCTTTCTGGGAAATCAGTTCTCCTGTGGTGGTGGAACTATACCAATGTTGTGCAATGGCTTGTTGTTGCCAATAATCCCTTCTGTTCCACACACGTCTGTCGTTTTCATTAAAAAGGATAATTTGCTAAATCATTCTAAAATTCGACTTTAAAATCCAGAGTCTATACCTTAACATGTTTGTACGCAACAAAAAAAAAAACAGTATCGGCTGTTGATGAAGATCGAAGATGTCGAACGAAGACACGCAGCGCGACCAGCGATCGATCCCCCCCCCCAACTGTATCATCTCCTGTCATCTGGACTAAAGGAAAGGTGAACTTGCCAATTCCGAGAAATCCCGCAAAGCCCCAGATAACCTTACTGCATCTGGGGCTTCGTCCTATAGGAAAAGGTGCATTAGTGGTGACAGGAGGGCCGGTGGGGACTGGTGCTGATGGGAGATTTAGACGGCTGGAGGTGGGCTTGTGTATTATGTGGCGGGCCATTGCTGTGACTGTCTCCCTCTTATCTCTTCCACCGAGGGGGTCCGATCCCCACCGCTCCTCTTATCTGCCGGCTGGACTTAGTTTCTCCCCCTTTTCCTTCCCGGAATCGTCCCAGTTTAGCGAACGGTGGCATCGGTAATGTGAAAGGTGACTCTGTAGCCTTTTTTTTTTTTACGCTCATTTCAACCAACAGCAAGGTTCATGTAAAGAAGCCATCTTTTTGGTATCATCTTTTAATCATCCGTGGGATTTGATTTCAAGACATGGCTACATTCATAATGTGATCAACCGGGGCTCTGCTGACCTTATCAACCTTGAGGATGGTTGTAATTTGCTGCAAAATCAAACAAGCCCCGTCAATGAAAGGCCTATTTTATCATTTGTCTTTGTTGATATAAATGTGTTTTCAGTGTCTTTTGTCAGTTACCGGGGTTAAAACAAAGTATTTCATAGCAGGAGAAGAGCAAAAATGTGTAAATATAATGGAAATCCGGCGATCTATTTTGATTCAGTACGTCTGTTTCTGTGGGTGCAGAGACAGTGATGTATCGTCGGAGTATAACAAGAGGGTTGCGGTGCATTTTCACCTGAGAGCTGCACATTTCCAGCCCTCCTAAATAAAACATTCTGTCGCCAGGCGCCGGTAAGTGTCCCTCAAAGAGCAGAGGGAGGAAGGGCGAGGGTAAAAAGCGTCCAGGTTAAGTTGTTTGAAAGGCCCCGGGTATTAAGAGGCATTTTACACTTAAGAAGTTGGTTTCGCTGGGTTTTCTGTTTCCCCTCTTATTGATTGATGCTCAACTATCAATGCATAATAGAAAAGCACTCAGAGCAAATGCAGGGTTATGGCCTTGGGAGGGAGTCGGCAGACGAGACTGCAGCCCCCCCCCCCCCTCCAATGCCATTATTGGCCCATAAAGGATCCCCCGGGAAGGCCACGGTGTTCAGATCAGCACACACCAAATACCCAATTAAAAAAGGCTTTAAATTCCCTCCTCTTTCCTGGGCAGAAATCAATCTGAATTCAATCTATTCGGCTAGGATTCCGACAGAGCAGGTAATTGCCCATAATCGGTCAGCTAGGTGACAACAGCTTAAAGGGGAGACACTAATACAATCAGGTATTTGCTTTCAACGCCCGTCCCAGGCCCGGGCCGGGGCTGTCGAAAAACAGGCAGAGTGCAGTTTATGTAGCCATCAGACAAAGACGTATATAAAGTTACACAGGTCTTCTATTGTGGGGCGCTCGACGGCTGATAAAGAGATCCTGTGAAGTACTGGAGGAATGATACTTCCTAAATGACCCATCATAAAGTTGCAATAAATGTATTCGATGATCGTCTTTGAAAATAGCTTGTCAAGGAACTGGGGATGAAAGAGTCGTTCCTATTTTTCTATCAAGGTTCACCGTGTCAACACACACTATTAGCATAATTTGTACGCAATCCTTGCAATCATGTCAGGATTATTCCAATGAAATTGTACGCCACTGCTGTAGGCATGGCATCCTTAATGGTAGCATTAGATAAGTAGCGTACTTAACGGTGGTATATGACTGACTGTACACCCCCCCCCCCCCCCCCCCCCACTGGATGTTTTTCCATTGCCTAATGCATGTGCTCTTCTGCAGCCTAATGTTTGTGCTCTGAAGCTGCACTTTTAAAAAGGATTTGTCATTTTTCAGATACTCATGTGTGTCTGGTTATACATTTATTACTTTCCAACACAAGATATGTCGATAACAACAGACACTGATGCAACAAACAGCTGCTGTTGGGTAAAAGACATGGAATTGCAATTTTTATTTTTATTTTTCTTAGTTGAAATTAAAGTTTACATGATCATGTATGTGTTGAAATTTGACCGATGACCTTTTGGATTTTGGGACCTGTTAAAAAAGCCATGGTATAATTTCAAAGATACGTGAGCATCGTTTTTGGCAACAGTGAAATCGTGCTAATAACACCACAACTTATGTAAATAAACACACACTAACTAGTTTGGGACAACACAAATTTGTTACTTTTCAACACAACGTATGTTGATAAAAGGGCACAACATGGAGCTGTTGTCAAGTAAAAAAAAACATGTAACTGCAATTTTGATTTTATTTTTATTTTTTAAAGTTTACATGGGACCTTGACACCAGTAAAAAAAACTGTATAAATTGTATAACTTTACATGAGCATCAGCAAAATACACGAGCATCAAAGAGAGAAAAGTATTACTTCCATAATCCCTATAAAACTTAGTTTTTGCGCAATAGTTTTTATCTGACATCAGCAAAAGCTTGTTATTCACAACACACGTTCACACAACATAGAGCTGTTAAGCAAAAACGTGTAACTGCAATTTTGTTTTATTTTTCTCTTACTTGAATTTTAATTTTATAGTAATTTTTGTGTTAAGAGTGAGTAAAGTTTCCTGACCTTGGGGCCTTTGAGATCTGTTAAAAAACACACAAAAAATACATAATTTAGTGTGTTTTTTGTCTGATAAAAGCAAATTCTTGTTAATAATAACACAAATTGATACAGTGAGCTATATGGTCAAGTGAAAATGTGTCAATTAAATGTAATTTTGTTTTGATTTTTCTTGCTTGAATTTAAAACTTACATTGTCATTTTTGTGGTGACTAAGTTTCATGACCTTTGGGCCCTTGAGACCTGTTAAAAACCCATTGTATTAAAAAAAAAACACACATGAGCATCAAGGAGAAAAATGCTTCTTTTCTTGCTATGAGATTTTTTTCAGTTACATGTTTTTGTCTGACAGCAGCAATATCTTGTTAATAACAAATGGAGCAATGAGAAGTAACACAAAAGTATGCCAAACTAGACTCACGGTTGTGTTGAAAATGGCTTGTTTTAAGGAGTGTAGCTTCTGCCTCTCGCGGCTCTAACACTGGTTTGCCCGGCTGGTAACATGATGTCCAGAGGTCAGCAGGGGTCAAGGGGTCAGCGGCAGAAGGCTGCGATTAATGGATCTCTCAATAAAACGGGAGCTAATATTACCAACTCTCTTCAGCCTGACTTTGCCAAAGTGGAGAGGGAATTCCTCATCGCAGACAGCGCAGGGCAAACAGCTTGGCTCTTGAAATTGCTTTCTGTAATGGGTCCAGGCTGCGAAAGTGGAAGCGCACTTTTAATTGACCAATCAAAAGGAAAAAAAGCGGCCAATCTTCAGACAGGAAGCAGAAAGCCAATCCAATCTGTTTCATTTCCTGCCAGATCCATCGCCATCAGAGAGCGTTACACAGTACATCAGCACAGTTGATTATGAATATATCAAATAGCCAGTTGCTTTGAAAGAGCTTTTGACTTAGTTGCATTAATAAAGCGCACTGAAAATTAGTTTACTCTCTTTTATAGCGCTGTGTTTTATCTCTTTGTCAAGGAATCAGAAACACAGAATTACATTATCAAAACCTAATTTAGTGATAATGGCTTATAAGTCATTCAAATTTCTGATTCTTCTAAAAGGAAGGTTTTTCACGGAAGGAGAAAACACATAAACATACCATCTTCTGGACAGATTTTTTGTAGGGAGGATATGGGAATTAAGAGAAGGCCATCAAAAGTCACAAGGTTATGACATTTAACAAATACACAGGATCTGATGTGATACCCCGATTAAACTATCTATTGACCCTGGGTGAGCGTTCATGGAGAAACATGGCTTGAATGAGGAAGGAGGAAAGAGGACAGAGGAAAGAGCGGGTGGGTGAGACATTAAGCAGAATAAAGACTCATATTGTGAGAAAATAAATCCATGTATTCTGCAGCAGTCACTGGTTACCATCAGTCAACATGATCCTGTGCAACTGATCTCAGTGAGCATGAGCGACTATCAAATCGTTTGTCCATAAGGTGGCGTATAACGCTCTCAGTTGCCAAGGCACACTCTCACTTCCTAGACAGGCACTTCAGCTCTGGAGACGCCAGTCATACATTATGTTGCATAACATAACGAATACCATTTGGTGGAGACTTTTACCCAAAGGGCCTTACAGTATCGTGAATACTGTACATTTTTGGCATGGGAGACTGTGTTAGTGCCATGCTGTACCACTATACTGCCCTGCAAAGACAAATAGCATTAATGGCATGAGTTGTGAAACTTAAAAAAAAAAAAAGATAAATCACACTTTATCTCTTGCCCTGACAAAAGTATTGGTGGTACATAAGTGGATATATTGTTTAGGGATAATTTATGGGTATAAATAACATGTTGATATGGAATCTAAAACCCTAAAACACACAAAAAAAGTAGTTACTGCTGTCTGATTTTGTAGGGCAAACTGCAATAATATAAGCACTATATAGGACACCAATGAACCAGAAAAAAACTAATCAAAGATGCATTTGGGGACAGTGAACATTTGATCAACTCCTGCACTACTGGAAAATGTTATTTATGTTATTTTGCTGGCAAGTGCAGGAAAAACCGCTGTTGCAAAGTATTGATTCTTGCCACACAACAAGTATCTAGAAAAGGCTTCTTTATTTTACATGAGATAAAAAAAAAAGTTTAAGAGCTCCTAAATCTCGTGTAAAATAAAGGAACCCTTTCTAGAGGCATGCAAAAAGCAATACTATGCATTTTGGGATGTTTGTATGCACATTGCAATGACACTATATAGGGCAGCCCAGTTGTAGACTCTAACTTTGAAGCTGGTGTGACTCAATCTGTTGCTTTCACACAGCCGGCACTGCGAGCAGCTTGTATTTGATTTCACAGAGCGGTGGTAAACATGCCGGTCTTTTCCACATCTCTGTTGTTCTGACACGCTCAGCTGAGACAGAGCAGCTCTAAAGTGTCAGCTTGAGGATGTGGGCACTGCAGGTCAGCTTTCACACACACAAACTTACACTTCTCACGTTTCAGCCCACAATATGGGTGGATGTTACTGCGAGTGTCCCCTTGCCCCGCGGATTAAACCGTGATGTACTGTGAGGAGCGTTTGGTTCCTGAAAAGAGGTAGCTGCTGTTGACAAAATGATATGTGGCAAAACTCATAGGGAATTACACTGATGTTATTAGCTTTCCTATTATTATTACTACTATTAAAAAACATCTAATAACATAATGGCAGTGGTGGAAAGTAACTAAGTACATTTACTCAAGTACTGTACTTAAGTACAATTTTGAGGTACTTGTATTTCCATTTTATGCTACTTTGTACTTATACTCCACTACATTTTAGAGGGAAATATTGTATTTTTTATTCCATTACATTTATTTCACAGCTATCAATATTTTATATTTAAAACATTTGATCATCTTTATAGAATAACTATAAAATAGCATTGTTATAGATTAGACTACCCAAAAGTATAGCTAAATTGTTAAGATTAGCTTCACGTTGACAACTTTAAAATGTTGCTTACATGTACATGTATGTCAATAAATCAGTATTAATATTCCAATAATTTATGAAAAATATAACTCTCTAAATGGGGACAGTTTGCATAATGAGTACGTTTACTTTGATACTCTAAGTACATTTTGCTGCCAATACTTATGTACTTTTACTTAAGTAAGATTTTGAATGCAGGACTTTTACTTGTAATGGAGTATCTTTACATTGTTGTATTGCTACTTTTACTTAAGTAAAAGATCTCAGTACTTCTTCCACCACTGCATAATGGAGTCATGGATTTCAGACAATAGTTGTTTCTCAACATACAGTGTTTTGAGATGAAACGTTCATATGTTGATGTGCATTTGCTTCTGCCAGAGAGAAATCCGTCCCCATATGACTTTGGTCACTTGCAGTTCAATGAAATATAGTATTTTGGGTCCATTTTCATGCATTAAGACACATGCTTCTTCCTTTTTACTCTTTTAATCCCACTCCAATCCCACTGTACCTTTCACAAACATTACGTGATATCAGTATGTAAAGAGGAACTGATAGAACAATAAGTGTGCACTCTCTTAGGGCTTATCATTCAAAAAGATGTTTCCTTTGTCTAGTGCAATAATATATGGCTATTAGAGCTGATGAATCCCAGGAGGCGGCTTTTATTAACTCCATTTCATGTTGATAGGCGTGATGGCACCAGCTTTTTCAGAGCAGGACACTGCAGCTGCTGAAGCACAGGGGGTTTTCTGTCCCCACACTGGGAGCGAACCGAGGACCTGAGGATGTGAATGGGACAGGGAATCCACCCCCCCCCCCCACACACACCCCCCACCCTCCTCCTTTCTTCTATATAGCCCTGTCAAGCCCGAAGGCCACCCTGTTGTCACAAAGCAAATCAATGTTCCCGCCCCAGTCCGACGTCCCCTCACCGCTTGCCCATCAAGTCAACTTGTCCACGCATTGATATTCCCCCTCCTCATCCTCTCCCAGTCTTTATTATTTTAATTAATCAGGATCGCTGCACCTGTCTGTCAATTCTGCGGGTCGCCATTCCTCGGAAAAGGAAAAAGTAATTAAAGTGGCTGGCAAGGCATGCTGGGGGTTTGGTCCGGGGCAGAGATGGCGGCGCAAAACGTTGACAAGATGAATCGGATCCAGATGCCAGGGCTTTCATTAAATCAGCTCCTCCCCTCTCTCTCTCAACACCTGAAGCCCTCTTTGTGCTCCGCTCGACAGTGGCCAGGTAGGGAAAGAGTTAATAAAACAGCGCTGTGTTGTTGCTAATCGCGTGGATGAATAAATGATCGCTTGAGGACAGCGTGAATACTCATGTGATAGAAAACTGAAGCCCACATAATTGTATCCTCAAAAAAATATCTGATGTTTTCCAGATACCCATTACCTTCCAGAGATATTCAGGCTCCTGCGGCTTCAGGACAAGCAAGGCTGTGGTATTTTTGTGCTTCATACTGTCCAATGTAGTATTTTGATGTTATAACCTCTTCTACATCACATCATACATCATATGCCCTTCGGTGGTCACTTTTAATTAAAGCGCCTTACAATATTGTGAATCCATACATTTTTAGCCTTAGTGTCAAATCCTGGCTGTGTTAGACTGAGCTACAAAGAAAAACATTTTAGACATTTAGCTGGAGCAACTTTGCAGCCAGCGCCTTGCTCAAGGACACTGATGACAGGATGCATGTTGGTTGCTGTGAGCAGAGCTGCAGTCAAGACCAACTTAGTCAAGTCCAAGTCAATCCCAAGACCAGGTCCAATGGAGGATCGAGACCAAGTCAAGACTGAGACCAGAGTCAATCAAATCCTATTCAAGACCAAAATAAGCAATAAACATTGTACTGTCCATCCAAATGTAAAAAAAAATGTTTAAGCAGTTTTGTAAGGATCAACAGAGATGTAGATCTATCTGCAGAAAGTACTAAACCAATATCCAACTGATTGATGCATAGAAGTTCGAGGACCATTATATACGGTACACCGGTGTAATCCCTTAAATTGTTTGTAGTGCTGGGGAGAAAACTATGGAGCTCGGGAGTGGCCATCGGGAGAAAAATAATTTATGTCGTGGCCACGATTTACTGTAACGTGCGCAATACAATTCGTTCCCTTGATTTCCTCTTTACGTGCGCATGAATTGCCAAAACATGATATCGTGCTCTCGATATATAATACACGCGCTCTTCACGAGCTTATAAAGAGTCAGTGCAGATATTGGTGATAATGTTTAAATGTGGTGCTGTCCTGGGTATGTTGCAGCACCTGATTGTGTTTACATGGCCTGAAGGTTAAGTGGCTAAATATGTTGCAATATTTGGGGGATTTGCCTATTCAGTGTATACAGACAATGGATATTAGCATACCAAATCCTTACTAGGCCTATCTGCAATACCTAAAAGGTTCCTTTTAAGTTGCATTTTTTCCTAAAATACACAGTTTAACGAAATCGAGGGAACGAATTGTATCTTGTGCGCACGAATGAACTAAAACGTGTGCACGTTACAGTAAATCATGGACTCAATATAACTTTTTTTCTCTCCCAATGGCCACTCCCGGGCTCCGTAGAAAACAGACAAAGGTGGACCAGGTGGAGAAAAACAGTAGTCGAGTCAACATCCAATAGCGGCTGAGACCAAGACAAGTCCATGATGTCAGAAAAGTGGCCTGGAGACCGGACTCAAGACCGAGACTGGACTCAAGTACTACAGTCCTGCTGGTGCCATCGCAGAACTCTGACTATCGCGTCCACTGGTCTCACTGGCTGCTGGATTCCTAAATTCACCAGCTTCTTGAACTATTTTGAAAGCCAAAAATGATTTTAAACTTAACCAACCACAATCTAGATTTACCTGCATTTGACTGTTGACTGGTAGTGTTAAATTCCAAAAGTCAAAATAGGCATGAGACCGAGACCGAGTCCAAGACGTGAGAAAAGTGATTCGAAGACCAGACTCAAGACTGAGACCGGGACTCTAGACCAAAACTGGACGCAAAGTACTACAGCCCTAGTCACGAGGCTCAAACCTGTGATGTTTTGGTTACAGGCTGCTCCTGTGAACGCTGACGCTCCAAATGATCAGACCCCTACCGTCTGGATCAGTCGGGGGCCTCATCAGGCCTCGCCTCCCGTCCCGTTCCACAGCCCCTCGTCCTCGTTTTGAAATCATTGCCTATGACTTGATTGCGCTCATACATCGGTCACCCAGCGCAATCACATCTTAAGTCATATTTGCGTCGCTTTATGGCTCCGTGTTTCAATAACCTCCGGCTTGTAAGCACCTTCAGGTTGACACAGAGGAAAAGAAACGTCTTTGTCGTGCGTAACACCGCCTTGTGGGGGCAACTTAGTGTCAATAAACCCTGCTGCCGGCGAGGCGACGGCGGGCAGGAATGGACAATCAGAGCGTCTGCGGGGGATCTGCTGGGATACATAACACGGCGGGGGCTCGGGGAGGCTCCGCATCTAAGTGGGGACTTGGGGTCTCCCACAGCATTCTGGGTAATGATCTGCATTATGAAGCATCAGAGCACTTTACGAGGGTCCCTGAGAGGGTGGAGGTAGTGGAGGAGGAAGAGGGGGAGGGGGGGGGTTGCTCTCCAGCGCAGTCAAAACGAGACGTGACGCCACGTAACCGGCAGAACGAGGCCCCAGCCAAAGCTTTCCATTTGGAACAGTTAGCTAAGACAACCCCCCCCCCCCCCCCCCCCCCCCACCCTACCCCACCCCACCCTTCCTCCCCCTCCCCCTCCCCCTCCCGCCCCCAAGTCAGTGTCATCTTCACTGAAACGGGAGCAAAGTGCTTTAAAAGGGGAGATGGGAATAGACTGGGGGGAGGGTTCGGGGGAAATGTGATTATCATCAGAAAAATGCAATGAGACCAAGAGTGTTTAATGCACAAATGCACAAAAAGTGATATTTTATTACAGCTTGAAGGCTTTCAAAAATTACTGGAAAAGGCAGGAAAATGTGTCTGAGATGGAGACTCTAAAACGCCTGTTTAACAGGACGTAATCGGTTTAACCCTGATGTGTCCTGTCCTTTTCACGCGAAGATATGTTTCTCTGACCCCTGATTTGATTAAGTAAAACTTCATTTTGGGGGGAAAAACCACTTTGTTGCTATTACTGGTGCATTTTCAAGATGGATGAATGTGGAAAAAAAGTGGCTGCGCGAGACGTCATTTTTTTGATGTCCCTCTCAGCTGGCTGGTTTCTGGCGGGGAGGGGGAGTGCGCATGTTTCGTTTCAGCGGAGAGGGTCTCGAGTTCCCATAACACATAATGCTGCAATATGAGATAAAAGTGTTTAGGACGACCATGATTCATATTGACCATAACTGAGGAACATTTCCTGATTTCATTTTACTAAATGCCTACAATCACTAACTACATCAGTGTTAATATAAGGGTTAAATGTGGTAAAATCAAACCCGTTATTTATGTGTTATGATTATGAATGTACTTGATTTTTAACATGATTTTCTCGCATTATTGCTAATGTTGGTTTTATTTTGCCTAACCTGCTTTGCCGTCCTTACATCATGGCGACCAGAATGGAAATAACCTTCTTACTTTACTGTGACATGCTTGATGACTTTATTTATGATTAATGCTGGCAAGGAAAATAAAAAAATACCCTTTCTTAAATTCTGCCTATATGAATTAGTTAAATTCCTGCCAATATCCAGAAAATATCTTCCAATGCTGTAGATGTGAGGCTGTTTTTAAATAGAGTTACTCTTTGATGAGAGTGATTTTAGTTTTGTTAGTGACTTTAGCTTTCTGCGGCTACTCCCTAAACAAAAAAAAACAAAAAAAATTAACAGCACAGCTGAAAAAATGGCCTGTCATAATCCAGAACAATCCTGTTCAACTGAACTTTACTTCCTCGGTCAACCAGTTAGCTTCATGTCACTGTCGAACGCCAAACATAACATATCAAACCAAACGTTACAGGAGTGTGCCAAACACAATAGGAATAGGGATCTGTCTGCAGTTATTGTGCAATACCAACCATTTTAAAGTAAACCCTGAGTGAATACACCTTTCCTTTCAGGAAACACCTCACATCACCCTCTCCCTGCTGAATGAAACCTCCTCTCTAACCACTGTAATTACTAAAATATATATATAAAAAAACAACTTCTATCTCTCTCCCTTGCTCTTATTCTATTTCTATATTCTCTTTGCCCTTACATGAATATTTTAGGGTCACAGGAATATTAAAAAGGACATTTGCACTCCTTAGTATTGGAATTGAAGCTTTTATGTAAGAGCTTCAGTGAAAGGCCTAAAATGTAAATGTAAAGGTAAATATTTCTGGTTTTGGTCATCAGTGTAGATGCTGAATTGTGCCTATATAATGGAAACAGTTGAATTCACCTATTAAATTCAGATCTAAATGTAGACGAGGAAGGAAAAAATAAAATAAAGAAGGATTTTTAAGCTTTAGGGGAGTTAAGACATGGATTGTGTAAAAGATTCTGCAACTCAAGATTTTAAAAAGCTGTTCCTATTATTTTGTACACTCAGCATATATCTCTCATTTGTCTCTCAACACAATGATTTTGCTTTGTGCCTGCTTACATTAATGCTATAACTAAAATCTCTCTTAGGGCCAACACAGAGCCAGGTCGGCCTTACAGATGAATAGAAAACTGGAAATTTGTGCCATCATGGGGCTCAGGGGGGTTAGATTCACTTTCATGTACACACAATTTAAACGTGTGATTGTATGAATTTATGTCCATTAATGTATTCCTACTGTAGCATAATTAGCCAAAACTAAATGCCATCAAAAGTCAAAAATAGATTCATTTTGGCTAATGTTTAGGCCTCTCAATTTTAAAATCTGGAGTCCAAATTGAGACATCCACCATCTAAAACCATGACAACCACATCTTACAAAATGAACGCTGACGTAAAACTAAATCCCTCCACGGAGCGTTACTGAATTTAATAGCAAAGTTAATAACGACGAGCTATTAGCTACGAGGCCGTTCCTTACACAACAACAACATGTCAGAGGACGTAATCAGATTGTAATTTTAAAATATCGAGCTCCTTGAACCTCGGCTAACAGTCCCGCTCCGAAATGGATTCACATCATTTTCGGAGTGAAGCCCTTCACATTCAAATCCATCTGACGAATCTCCATCTCCCCTTTCCCTTTTGTGGCCCTAATAGGTAACATTATCCCGTATTAATGGCGCCGGCGGCTACCGTGCTACTAGCCAAGCGAAGGGGTGACTACAGATCAGCGGGGTGAGGCAGGCAGATCATTAACCATAATTACCTCCAGCTAATCCACTTCCAAGCGGTACAAAATAAACAGCCAGGCCCATTAGAGGAGCTGACTGTCAGCCTGCAAGTGGCCTGTGGCTCCTTTGGCAATGATCTGCACCCACAGGGGGATAAGAGAAGAGGGAGGGAGGGAGGGGGGGGGGGGGGGGGTGTTGGTGATGGCGAGCCCTATAGTACTCCTCTTCCACCTGATGGAGGGGGGAGGGGGGTGGGGGGTTATAGTGTGGAAGGTGGCGGTGTTGTGGCGGTGCTGCCTACATGCTGGCAGCGCTGGTGCTTTTGTTGTGTTTCACACTAACCCCCCCACACACTCTCACACACACACACACACACACACACACTCCTCCCCTCCCTTTCATGTACCCAGATGGTGTTCATTTTGACCTGCTCTGTGTTTGCCCCCCCCCCCCCCCCCAACCCCTCCCACCCCATTTCCACGTCCCATTCATTCTCTGCCTGCAGGCGTTTTTCTCTCTCCTCTTTCTTTCTCTTTCCTCTCACATCTCTCTCTCTCTCTCTCTACGCTCACCCATATAATTGTTTCTTGGCACACAATTAAGCTAATTTCAGGTCTTTCACTTTTGTCCGCTGATGATTAATGTACACAACCGTTATTGTCCGACTGTCAAGCGTGTGTGTGTTGTTGTGGTGAATATTCAGCGAGGCATTCAACAGTTGCTCAGGCCAGCCTGGAGGCAGAGCCGCAGTCTATTATGCACCAACCTGAACATTTTATTTACTTTATTCTTATTTAACCTTTATTTAACCAGACAAGTCATTTAACAACAAATTCCTCTTTTACAGTGACAACAATGACAAATAACATCTAAATTTAGAGTCTCCTTCCAAAATGAGATATCTGCCATTTGAAAAATATGGCACCGAACCAAATAAAGTGAAGGCTGACGTAAAACAAAAAGTCACTATTGAATAATATCGAAGTTATCCGCCATTTTGAGTCCTTTACTTACAATACAGCAACTTTTTAGAGCATGCAATCATCTGTGCTTTTAAAAATTGAGCAATGAACATCAGGTATTTTTTCACAAAACAGAAAGATATATTGTGTTTTGCAAAGAAACCGTTCATTCATTAGGGCACAGTTGCACCCTCGTTGCATAACAACACAAAGTCACAAGGCAACACATTGATGATTCATTTCCCTTCTCTTTAGTTTTAGTACTGAATGATGACTGGAGAGACAGTGCTGGCGCCAGGCATGTAGCAAGCAGAGGAGATTTTTGCAACAAGTCGCTGAAGTAAATCATAACAGTGTGGAGGATAAGGGGGCGAGGGAAGAGGAAGCCTGCCTTTTTCTTTTTATCTTTCCCTCATCCACTCTTTCTCTCTCTCATTTCTTCATCAGTCTTCTTCAACTTGTAAATAGTTCTTAGCGTTTGTTTTGACCGGCTTTAAGGGGGTTTTGACACACAGGCCGCAATGCAATCACAAGAAAGTGTTTGAGCATTAATTTAATATACTTTTGGGTGATTGACAGCTTACCTAACGAATACAGAGCAATCAGCTTCTTTTGGCGAACAATTCACAACATTTTTATGTTAGAAACCAATGCATTTCAGCTGCAGTACCTTAGTCCTTACATGACCTTACAGGATTTCATCCACTGGTTCTCTTTGATTCATGCATGATTCATGTTTTTGTCGTTTGCTGATTGACAGTTTACATGACACCATCTGAATCATCCTGATACAACAAACTACACCAATTGGCATTCAGTGCAGGTTAAAACAAATGATGAGAACTATTTGTGAACACGATTTGACCCTGGCTTCCTCTTTTGTTGAAAGCCCACATGGTGCTGGTCAATCTGAAAAATGTCCTCATCTTTTTCTCTCATCTTACATTTACATTTTAACCATTTAGCCGACACTCTTATCCAGAGCAACTTCCAATGAGTTCAACTGTCGAACAAAACCTTTGAAGTTTAAAGTAATAATCCGCAACATTTTCATATAAATAAAAGTCTATTTTGCTACTCTCTGACTAATATAACACAATCGTTTTTCAATCTATATCCAGCAGCTCATGAAAAATTTGCATTTATTGTTCTAAACACCTGGTGTCTGGTGGCTCTTTCCTGGGTAAAAGTCATTTGGCACACAGGAAGTGATGCATTTTACATTTCCAGTGCATTTTCCCCGTATTTTCATTACTCCTAACATGCTTCAACATGTTCTATGTTGACAAGCCACACAAATATGTTGCACCAAACTAGCGAGATGTGCTGAAAATGA
The DNA here is from genome assembly GCF_046629955.1 of Centroberyx affinis. Classification (NCBI taxonomy): domain Eukaryota; kingdom Metazoa; phylum Chordata; class Actinopteri; order Beryciformes; family Berycidae; genus Centroberyx; species Centroberyx affinis. Next base: position 329,365 of record NW_027280869.1, on the reverse strand, counting down.
CACCTGCTTTTAAGACTTTATAGTTTCTTCTACGGGACATGTGCAAGTAGCACTGCAAGCAATGGGGCGGTTGCACTGGAAAAGATCCAAGCCTATTTGTCTTTAGTCCTGGCTTACTTCCAGCTGCTTATTGCAGTTTTCCTTTATGCTCTTGATGTCTTTGCATCTGATGAAATGGGAGGCACTCATCAAAGAAGCAGCTTTTCCTGCAGACTGCAGAGAGATGAGGGAAGACTTTGTGTGTGTGATGCTGTGTACCTGCAGCGGCTTCCATCGTCCACCGACTGACTGAGAGCATTCAGTACCTACAGAATGACACATTAACCTTCTTTTTTAATACAGGTTCATTAAGCTTTTCTTGTAGTCTTTTCATAGTGGTTAACTTGAGATGAGTGGCCCTTTAAAGAAAGCTCAGATAAAAAAAAAAGAAACACACCTCTGCACTTCATCAGCTCTATAGTAGTAACTCATAGAAAGAGAAGGCAATGAAAATTTAATTTCCTCACAATTAGAACCTCTCCCTCATAATGAAATCTGAAAGGGGATTCTTCGGGCGTTGTTCATTATTTTCTTAGAAAATCGCAGGCTTTTGACATAGGAAATTCAATTCATCAGGCGCTGGGTAGACTTCATTTCGAATCAACGGGAAGTGAGAACAGCTCTGCCAAAGGCTTTTTAATTCACTGGGAGCTTGCGGCTGACAGACTACAAAAAAAAAAAAAAAAAAAAACAGAGGGAGAGAGAGAGAAATTCCAAATGTTAAGCAGTTGTACAGATAATAATAGAGCCAATGTGCCAAACTGAAGTCTTATTGTTCGATCACAGAGAAGCATAGCTAAACATGATGAAATCCTATCATGAGTCCTGAGTTTGTATGCTGGGATTTATGCTGCTAACGCTCTTTGATAGCTCACTGAAATATATTTAGGGGAAACAACCAGAGAGCTACAGAGAGAGCCTTGGCACTATTTGTCATTTTATGAACTTTTTCCTCAATTAATGCTAATCTTATGCTTCTGCAAGTTGCTGTACCACAGTGAGGATAATATAAGATCTCTGTTCAGTGGCCTGTGATAGCACAGTCTCTATTACAACCCATACATACTGTATAACACACAATTTATATGTTTTGACATCTCATTTCTATGTTTGTTTTGACCTACTTGGAGTACCTGATGGGTGGGGTTTGCCATGCAATGAGTCCCAGAGAGTTTAGACAATCACAGGATAATTTCTGCAAGTTGATATACTTTTCTTTGATTGAAAACATATCTGACACTTTCTGAATTGTTCTGATGCGGAAAACCCATCTGGGACTCAGTTCTAAAGAAACACTCCAAATTATTTGCAAACACTATTTGACACAATCTGTCTGGCAGCATTTTAAGTGGCAGAAGAAAAGAGAAAAGAGTCGAACCAAAGCTGGCCATCGATCCCTGCAAATAAATCACCTCACCGGAGGAGGAAAGACAGACGAACTGCAAATCAGTGATCAGGTTCGCCCGACTTGAAACGCAGCAAACTTATTCGATTTCACCAACAGGTGCATTTGACTCAGATTTCCACAATGTTGTCTGGATTCCTTTTTATTTTGAACAACACCTGCTCTTTGCTCTTGGAAACTTTTTTTCCGGATCGAGTGATCCTGTTTCCAGCAGCAGCCCAGAGCAACACTAAAAGCCACCCAACCCAGGAACAACCGGGAAACATTAACCGGCCGCTCCGCTACCCACTAATGGATCGGACCCATTTCATCAGCAATCTGACATTTAATGAATATATATTTTATCTTCCCGTGCCAGTTATCGGAATGTCCTCCCCGTTCCGAGAAATGGCCGCCCTGGGACTCTTTTGAACGGACCTTTTTTTTCCTCCGACCGGCACCTGTACGCCAATCACACTCGCTGCAACCGGCCCACAATCCCCCTTGTTTTTCTCCTCCCTCTCTGCCTTCAATATGGTACGTGGATTAATAATTCATGGCCAGTTATTAGGGCCAGTTCAATAGGAGATCTGCTGATGGAGGGTCGGTGCTGGGCGAGCGTGCCCGGAGGGATGCTGCGTGTTGTTGTGTCAGCCCCCATCTGCCAGAATGCAATAAGGCAAACAATGGAGGCCTTGATTTCCACCAGCAGGCCCATAATCTTTAAATGGCTATTAGCTGAAGAGTGCAACCAGTCAATAACCGACAAAATCCTTTTAAAAGCTTCTCTCTCTCTCTCACTCTTTCTCCCTTCCTCTTAATCTCTCTCTTTCCCTCTTTCTTCCTCTCAATCTCTCTCTTCTCCCTTCTTTCTGGTCAAATTGGGCCACAGTTGCAGCGATAAAACTCTTTCCTGTGAGTTTTTAATGTTACGGCTCACTGGTGGCAGGAGGTGCCGTCATCAGTGAAACAACACGGAGGTCTGTTCCTGCCGGGCCGAGTACAACAGAGGTCAACATCCATTTTTTTTCAGCAATCGCCTAGTGTTACACTCCATCGTCCGGGTAAAGCTCATGTTGAGGGCGTGTGACCTCACATGGCTCGTACATTCAGTACTTTGTCACCTGGACACCTTAAACCTCTCAGTCCACTGGAAAAAAATCCGCATTTTAACAAGTAATTCAATCTTATCTTCATCTTAAAAATCGTATTTTTCTCAGAACAAGTAGAAAAATCTGCTGATGGATCCAATCTCTGATGTCTGAAGTCCCTGGGTAGGAGGGGGGTGGGGGGGTGGGGGGTAGCCTCTCCTGTAGGTCTGCTCCTTAATTTGTGTTGTTTTGTTTTCCATGTTCGGGCCTGCGTGCTCGTTTCTGTTTTTTGTTTATGTATGTTGCAAAATTCAAAATAAAAACATTTGAACTAGAAAAATCTGCTGATGGAATGAGGACATTTCCCCCGTTTCCAGTGCGGTTTCACTTGTCAAAAGAATTTCCCTGAAACCAGTGACAGTATCTTGAAATAAGGCAGTCGTCGTGCGGTGACGTCGTATGGATGATATACACTCAAATTACTTATGCTTTCGCCATCAATCACAAGAGATAGAGCTTGAGAGAGATTGAATTACCGTTTACAAGGATGAGATTAAATTGTTTTTAATACACAATGTTATGAAAGCAATAACCTTTTTGATGGCTGCAATCATATCCTAATAAAACTGATATTCATTAGTGTCAGGGAATATTCCCTGCTTCCTATCTCCTTGAACTAATACGCTACCTGAATCATCTCGGCTTTAGCACACAAACACATCCTGTTGTCCTTTATGGCTTACAAGGCAAACACAACATCTTACACTCTTCAACAGCTTCTTCTTTTCATGTGTCTAGTTTTGGGACAACATGCATTTAAAAGCCTTGTTCTCAAGACAAAACAGCAAATGACAAAGCAGTACTATTATTCCAGTATTTTCCATAGTGATATATCACTTCTTCACTAGATGTTTCAGTTGGATCTCTGCTCTAATTACAGCTAGTTTCCTCGTCTCTATTGTGAAAATGTGACTTTACTGTGTCAATTACAGGCAACCATTACAAACATATAAATAGAGATACATGATGACTCCATTATTCTAAATGTCGCCTACCAATTAGCAGCAAGCTAGCAGACTATTTATGCTCAATGAATGCACTGTATGTAATTATTATCTTGCCTCTGCTTAAAAATCAAGTGCAGAAAACAACACAGTGAGCTGCTAGCTGAGAGTTGTAGTATATCTCATGAGTAAAATACTGCATTATACAACAGGTAGTTTCATCCAGTAAAAAAAACTGTTATGGCCATTCTGATAATTTCAATAAAACACACACAGTTACACTTTATCGGTTGCTATTCCAACTCTTGGAAACCAGAGAGCTAGTTTGCGATTTTTCTTGGTTTGTGCCGTTTGTTTTTCATTCTTACGTATGTACATTAGTTTGGAGGAAACTTCTGTCGGTACACATGCATTGGTAACTATTGTATAAAAGCCCTTGCACTCCTGACGATGATCACTGTCATTCCCTCAGAGGAGAGCGCCCCCTCTGGTGTTCCTGCTACACTACAGCGCTAACGCTCCCTCACGCCTTCCCTGGCAGAGACTGGAGTCAGAAACATCACTTCAACCAGATTGGCACACAGGTTACCGCATTGTCACGCATCAGCACTTGTGTTTTGACAAGCCAGCGTGACCTCTGTGTTGCGCAATCACATGATCACAACTGGTCAGGTCAAAGGTCATCGCTAATGGATGGTGTAGCAAGGGAAGCAGCTTTGAGTTTGGGTGTGTGTGTGTGTGTGTGTGTGTGTGTGTGTGTTTTGCACTCGGTCTAGCACTGGATGCTGCAGTTATAGAGCCATAACGGACATAAAGACCGCAGGAGTTGTCTGTTGTGTGCAGTTATTGTGATATACACCATCATATGAACAATGGTATTGTGCAGTTTAAAAGTGGTATTTGTTCATGTTAAATTAGTTTCATAATACGTTTATACTTGCTATAAAAAAACAATACGCTACCTGTTTAATCTGTGTATACCCAAAATGGTATTTCTGACATATTTCAATCTTTGGATCTGTTGTTACTTTACAGATTAAACTAATTTCATCCTGGCTGTTTCCTATTCTGGAAATAAGAATTGAATAATTAAACAATAAATGCATCAAAAGAAGGTGTTTTACCCTGTTGTGAAATGGTTTTATTGTTGGTTTTCTGCCTGTAACTAAATGCTGATGTCCAGGTCTTCCTTAGAAAAGAAATCCTTGATCAAATAAAGATAAAATAAAAATAATAAAAACAAATACAAGCAAAATCTATGGATGAAACACGAGATGCAACATAAATATATTCTGTGAAACAAATGTGAAAAAATGGCAGTTTTTAAAAAACAATATGGAGAAATTGACAGTTAATTGAGTTTCTGTGCCCAGTGTAAAGGGAGACTATCAAAATAAAAGTACCCACCCTTTGGTTTTGGTCCAAGGCCAAAACACCCACACAGGAAACACAAGATATTAAAGGTTGAGTCTACATAGGAAACGCCTCAATATGTTTCTGCCTCCCCTCTCTCTCTCTTTCTTTCTCCCTGTCTGTCTTGCTGTCTCTCTCTCTCTCTCTTACTCTCTCCCTCCATCTTTGCCCCCCCACCCCCACCCCTCTCACTCTGCATCCCTCAGTATCTACCCGGCTGAGAGGAGTAATCCATCTTCATTGGGGAGACACATGTGCTGTTTTGACAGCGAGGGCTCTGACGGAGTGAGAGGAAGGAAAGCAGCAACCCCATGACAGCAAAGACACATTATCGGTGGGAAAACACATCCGACCATCAATTACTGAAGCCCGTGTAGCCCCACCAACACTTTGGGTATTAGCTATTGTCACTGCTGTCCGGCTCAATGATCCAGCCTCACTGTACAGGGTGTTAAATCAATATACTGAGTTAAGTCTCTTTTAGCTGACGCTGTGTGTTTGATATGACATCCATAAGAACGGCAAATTCGTTTCTTCTTAAAGCGGTGATCCTCCACATCTTCGGTTTATTTTTATTTCTGTGATATCTTTAGTGCTGAGCGGTCATCGCTGTGGTGTTTCCCCACTGCACTCCCCACAGATCTTTTTCCTTGGACTTTCTGTTGGTGAAGTTTGAGTTTCTGTAGGTGGCGCTCTTTTCTTTGTCTGTATTTCTGCTCATGCTAATCACCCAGTTCTTCTTCTTCTATTTATTCCAAGCAAATGCATCGCTGCAGCAGAGGACGGAAAAAGCTTTCATGAACTGGCTGCAGGTTGAATCACTGTTGTGTTTTATCAGTCTAAAAAACTAAAAAGGACATTTATATATATATGAAAATGTTATACATTAAAGTAAAGTAAATTATTACTTTAATAAGTGGATCAGTTGGCATGTAAACTTTTCTTTACAAATGATTTGGTTTGATTGATCACTTTCTTATATGAGCGGATCACTCTGGTATGGGAAGCGTCACTGATGTAGCTGATGTAACTTGGAAGGACTGTCAAGTCGGATTCGCTTGTAATTGCTGCCATTGGCGATTCTCGTCAATGTCCTGCCATTTGGAATGGTATTACTTCAACCTAAAGATGACACTTCAATTAAATACAGTCTCATCAAATAGAGGGAGAGAGAGAGAGAGAGAGCAAGAGAGAGAGAGAGAGAGAGAATGTGACAGCATGTCCGTGACAGTTGCCATGAGGGCATTAATGACATCGCTGCCTGTCAGCCTGTCACTAGTCTCTCGTCTGTTGTTATTGTCATGAAATTAAGTTTAAAAAAAATCCTTTGCTGGAAAGTCAATGAATCAATGCACCTAAAGCCACAATCAGTGAGTCTGAGGAACAAGGAAAATGGCGGCCCGATAATGTAGAGGGGATGGAGAAGTGGTACCTTTTAATTAAAACAGGTATTTATTCTTTCTGAAAGCCTCGTCTCAAAGTAGTGAAATAGCAATATAATAAAACAGCTTTGTTCCAAAATGAGATGACCATCATTTGAAGACGTAACACCAACTGTGACAAAATGAATGATAGCACAAAATGAAAATAAATAAATGATGATGCTTTCTTGAAGGATAGATGGTAACTTAGGTCCTTGGTTGACAAATTGGTAACATATTTCTATATTTCTTCTATATTTTAGACTTATTGAAAGATGAACTTAAGACAGCCATTTAGAAATTAACTCTTTCAGTACCATTTGGATGCCTCATCAATCAGCATTTTCATTGGCATCATGTTGTAAATGCTGATGTATTAATGTAGCTCGGTAATGAATGTACTTGATCTTCATTGCCACATCGCTATCGCTAATTTTAAAAGTGTTTTGCACGACGACGCCTTATCGCCATGACATCACAGGGATCACGGCTGTAATAAGCCTCTGATTTACTACGACATGCTCGATGATTTTATTTGTGCCTAATGTTGTTTTTAAACTTGTCACATAAATCAACTCAAATCAAAAGGAGGAAGAGGTGATTCCCCCCCACCCCCCCCTTCCCCCTCCCCACCTCCCCCCTCCCCCCTCCCCCATGCATTAGCTCATCCTCCGCTCTGCAGACGCTCTCTCCGCCCGGCGCTCACTTCCTGTCTGTAGGCGCTCATACCGGGACGGCGCTCGCTCAGCGCTTCCTCTTGACGACCCTCTGAGGTACATTTGATGTCAGTGTGAACAGCTTGTTTTCCTTTTTTCTCTCCCTCTCTCTCTCTCTCTCTCTCTCTCGCTCTGTCTCTCTCTGTCTCTCGTGCTTCTTATTTCTTCTTCAGTCTGAAGCGGCGGCGTCTTATTGGACGCAGGTTTGAGAGGCCGGCGTTCCAGATTGATGGCCGCCAGGGAGCGTGTCCGTGACATATCGGCCTGAGAAGAAGCATGCAGTGTGTATAGAAAGAGCTCCTCTCTGCCCCTATCCATCATCCACAAGCCCTAATCACCCAGTGATGGAGAACGCACAGGATAGAAGTGGAGAGAGTTTTGGATGATAGACGTGTGTGTTGCACAACAAAAGCAATTCTGTCGTCTTTTAGTGTTTTCTGAAGCTTTATTTATCCAGCAGAGGTTTAGGAGGACGGATGATCTGTTTCAGCATCACCCTGCTTCACATTCACACGGCTAAGCCCTGTTCTCATGGGACGAATATCATCTGGGGATGTGAAGTCATTTGTAATATTTGTAGAGATCATCAGTGATTTTTAATCCTGTGTGAATCTGTCATGTGGGTAATCTGTCAAGTAAAGATCCTAGTGCAAATTACCCACTGGTGAAGACAAAAGGTCCGCTGATAATACTAATCCTGTGTGAATCAAACGCTCGGTAATTTCAGCTGCAATTTGTCTTTTGTCTTTTTATTCTTCTTCTTCTTGATGTGCAATTTCTCTCTTCCTCCTGTCGTGAAAAATGGAGGCAGTCGTGGAATCTATAGAGGTTTTGAATGAATTTTTGACGCAATTGTCAAGTTTTGCTTTGCTTAATCAGGAAATGACATCACATAAAATCTTAAGCTTATACCGTGCACTGGTGATTTCAGTGAATTTCACTATCCTCTGTGAATGCATTTCACTAAACGCAGAGGTTGCTGGGTAATTCATTAATTACAAAAAGTCCCAATAAAGGATTTTGAAACTAGTACATCTTATCCTGTTAGATGATTTTAAATTTGTAATTGCTGACTTGTTTAATGATGTTTGTGATTGTTTCTGATGATTTGTCCATGTATGTTCACTCAATGCTGACTGTAACGTGTGACTGGATTGTGCTTGTTATTTATTTTCTGTATATTATCTGTTGCTGTTCTCAGGTCTCTCTTGATCTCAGTGAGACTACCTGAATAAATAAAGGTCCCAACATAATACTAGTCCTGTGTGAGTCAGACTTTAGACACATTCACACCTGGAACAACCACAGTCTTCTACTGTTGGCCACTGAGCAGCTGCAGTGAGGCAGTTTGGGGTTTACCTGCCTTGCTCAAAGGCACCTCGACTCTAGATGTTGATGTTAGACAGAGCATGTCTTATTTTCTTTCCCCACCCTCCCTGGTGGTCCTGGGATTCAAACCAGCAGCCTTCTCCAGCCTTATACTGGCTGCTGTAATCTGTTGAATGTATTAAATGACACGAATCCTGGATGAAGCTATTATTCCAAACAACACTGAGGTCGCCATACACAAGCTTCTCATTCGCCTCATGTTACCCACTTCATCATATACAGTATGTCAGTCATGCATCAACAGGCTTATCTGCCTTGTAGTCGAAATTATTTTGATCCCACAAACAGTCGGCAACAATTGTGCAAAACTGTCGAACATAAAGCTACGATAATCTCACTGCTTATCAGGCGTATATATAGAAATGATTGATATGACGAGGTGACCCAGTGGAAAGATCTCAGCGGTTGACTGGCTTCTCTGCACATGTTTTTTTCAATTGGAAAAAAAAGAAAAAGAAATAAGTGAAAGCTGATGATTCACCCTCCAGACATGGGAACCAAATGAGCATCTGTAAACCTCTCAACACATTATCGCTGTCAAAATAGCAATATAACATGTCAGGCATGTCAATGTGCATGTCAATTTTCCAAAGAGAGAACAGATAATATATTAGTAACAGTTCCAACTATTCCTACCGATTTATTAACCGACCCACCCCCCCATCTGCAATACAGAGTAAGGCTTTAATCACTTTCACCAACATTCAATAATGAGTTTTGCTTTCATACTGGCAATTATTTTGTCAGAGCAGGTTTCAGCTCATTTTGGAACGAAACGCTTCATTTCCAAAACGGAGACAAAACAGTTCAAAACAACCCAATTCTTTAAATCCAGCCCCCACCTCCTACACACACACACACACACAAACACACACACACCCCATCAGCAATTAAGCGATAGAGAGCCTTGCCTGGAGCACATCAATCAAATATAAGTCTCTTCCCACGTCTAGCCTTTATTTTGTTATTTGTCACTGAAATGATTAATAGTCACTTAACATATTATTGCACGGCATGCTGCCGCAGCTCCTGCAATTACACAATGCTTAGCTTCTCAGCTGTCACCGATCCATGCAGGGAAGAGGATACCACAGGTTCACATGGCAGAGGAGCAGAACGAGAGGTTAACACACTCTCACAGACGACGTGTCACTTTCAACACGTCTATATGACCAGTTTTGTGTTGACACCCTCAATACAGCATACAGTATGTTAATAACAGCATATATTATCCAAAAATAGTAGAACAGACATTCAGAAAGGTGCAGACTGTTGGCAATGATAAACTATTTCTAGGATGAACTGACAGATGTTGTTGTGTCGTGTTCAAAAGTAACACAAATGTCTGTTGTACTAAATTAGATGCAGGGATGAGTAGAAAAATTACATGACACCATAGTACCACTGTCTGTCAGTCTTTCCTCATACTGTTTACTTTTAGTGTATATATATGAATTTTTTATACTGCCAGGTAGTTACGGATATTTATGTATCGCTATTTATTTATTGATATCTTAATTTGAACTGTGCTGCATGTGCATTTCAGCTTTGCCCTGACTGCAATATGGATACAAATACATTTTGTAGTTGACCGTAAATTGTTTTGCATCTCATTATAAAATCAAATCTTTGCAGAGGAGTTGGAGTTGGAGTGGTTCGGCGTGAATGAGAACAAAAAAAAAAAAAAAATTAGTACATGACCTCATTCAGTCCAGCCATTAACATTGAAGTAATGCATATGCTGTTATCCCAGGTAGCACCGCGCCTCGTTTGTCAATGTCAGATGAAAGGTTTTGCAAGACAAAGACCCATTAAGAGCTCAGACTAAGTGTTTCTTTTTTTGAATATTATATGATGCCCATTTGTTTTCACTGTCTGTTGGAGTAAGGCCATGACTGACTGTCATTTCGGGAGGCAAAAAGTTTTATTTCCTAGCGATCTGCTCCTATCAGCGGTATGTGTCGGTAATGTCAGTAACTACCCATGATGACATGCCTGTCTGTTGAATCCAGCCCACATACACACAGCATGTTGTTGTCATTAAAGAGGAACTCAAACAAAAATGACTTTCAGCTTTTTATTCAGCAAAAGTACACAATTTCCTTACATTTTCCCAAGGCATTTCATTTTACATATTTAATGTATGGTATGGAAACATGACTGTCCATAAAACATGTTTTAAATAACCTCTGATGCTGTTTGATGATGTCATAGGATTGCATTTTCTTCCACAGGTAATAGCTTAAAACTCATTTCAAAGAAAGAAATATATATTTTTTGTGTTTTAGCAAATTGTCTACTTTTGTAGGATAACATCCTATAAGTAACTTTCAGTTGATATCCCCTTTAAAGGCCACATTTGCTGTATGACAAGGGCTTAAAGCTAAATGTGAAATGCATGTATTTTGAATCTGTATAAAGTTTGTTTTAATTTGTAACTTCTTTAAACATAGGAGTAAAGTAAACGTGTATTGAGTTATGATGGGTCAGGAAATGTATATGCATAAATTGGAGAATGTATCTTTAAGTGACATTGTCTACTAAAATTTCAAAATATTACTTCTCTTCGTTTACATCTTTAATTTAAAATTATGTATTTCAGAGATTCTGTGTTGCCTATTTCAAGTAATTTTTTAGAGGGCTATTCGTCTAATCTAGATATGTGGCTGTTGTCATTCTTCCAGTTTGTGATAAATTGTGTTTATTTTTCAACAAGGCAGCATGTCTAACCTGAGACACCGTTTGAGAAAACAGGTTTTGATTCATCTAAATCCTCAAATGTTTGCGTTGGCCTCGAGAACCGGGAGAAACAACACGGAAAGCCCCTCTTTAAGATTTCATGTTCCTCCTTCTTTTCCGCCCTCTCTGCTGGCGTCGCCCATTAAAGCGCTCATGCTGTTCACTTTATCATTCTTATGACCCCATCTTCGACATCGGTACTGAGGCTTGCCTCCCCCTCTGTCTCTAATTCATCATCCTTTATAGAGACTAATAGGCTAGAGGTGACACGAGGGAGAGCCGACGATGATTCCAGGCTGCTCGAGTGGGGCTCAGATCCACTCAGAGTGAAGGGTATTCATTTGCCTCCAAGACACGGTGGTATTCATTTGTTGCAATGGCACCCAATCTTCTCCTGGCTTGGAGGACCGAACTCGGCGAACAAATCTTCACGAGGCCTCTTAAGCCGAGACGTACAGCCCAGGTTCTGAAATGCCGTATGATGTAGTTTCCCTCCTGGTGGCCTGTTACAGCTTTTATTACTTGTGTCCTATTAAATGGCACATCTTTTATTTTGTATCTGCGGTACAGGCGATGTGCGAGGATACATTTATAGCTCACCTTGATGCGAGCATTAATAACAGGAGGCAGCAGATTGGCTTAGAGGCAGGCGGTCTGACCGGTAAGCAGACGGTTGCTGGTTTCATCCTCGGCACCAACACAGGAGAGCGTATTCCAGCTGTGTGCTAGAAACTGGTGGATGGCTGGTATATCGTCCTATGGTGCGACCAAAGTGCCTTAGAGCAAGGCACTCTGCCCCTACCTGCTCCAGGAGTTGCAGCTGACTCTGTGCCCTGTCCTCAGTGATGATATAAGGGCTATGTGTGTGTGAATAAAGGGGATAGGCTATACGACGAAAATAAACTACAGTGACAGTTTAAAAAAGCCTATAGAGGCTTTCAAGTGATGTAACACACTGTCAGTTCTTGGGCAACATTGGCTGTAAACAGCTACAGCTTGGACATCTCACCAGTACTGAATAGACATGGTTACTTTCTGTGCTTTTTTGACTGGGAGCTGAACATTTTGCCGCGGATACATCTGATTGATTTTGTGTTTAGATAAATTCAGCTTGTTAGGTAGCTAACCATAGCATCTGCTCTAGTACCTGCAGCTAACCATCACTGTCTTATTGCAAACACATCTGACTTGCACTCTAGCTACTGTATCTAGTAGAAGCTAGCGTTAGTAGTTGCATGTTTAACATTGTATTTTTTTCTATAGTCTGATGGCTAGTTAGCTACCTAACTTTGCCAAAAAAAAACAACAACAACTGTGTGTTCAGGTTTACTGAGCTGACTCTTCTCAAGCTACAACTTGCCTAGTGTTTCGGAGTAGACAGTTTCCTGTGTCAACAACCTTGTTCTGGTATCTCTCTTTCTCTATCCTGGTTGTTGTATAGCTATTTAGGCACTATTTGTAAACAGCTAATTCCCTAATGGACCTCTGATGGTGCTTGTGGCTGCTAGGAAATTTGTGACACAACAAGCCTCTATTAAGTAATCTTCCTCTTCCAGTATTATCCACTGATGGATCCACTTCTAATTTCATCCAATGGAATGCCTCTGTATAGGTTTAGGATTCATATTCTGTAGCTGGATTCAAGTGATCCCCTTCACCCCGGCTCAGACTTAATAGCAAATGTCTGAGTGTGACACAGAGGAGGCGATAAGGGCAACACAGCTGGGAGGGGTGAGTGTGTCCTACCAAAGCATCCTTCTGCTCATGCAAAGCACTTGCATTATAGGGTTGGAAACATATACTGTAAATCTTCAGCAACCCAGCATAGAGGTTAACGATTAGTGTGCTCTGAAAAACAGCCAAAGGGAAAAGCACATAATTAATATTTAAATGAATATGAATTCTTTTGCCATTTCCAAGTTGCTAAGGAGAAATAAAACATCGTCGGCTACTTAACAAAAGCAAAAAGGCAACCAAGCTTATGAAGTATAATGTTTCCACAAGCGTTATTTGTTTAATCCACAGGTAGACTATTAGCTGGGAGAGCTGAATTATAGATCTCATTATCTAAATAAATGAGAAATTATTAGGTGAATTAACAAGGCTATGATAACATAATTACCTGTCCCAATTTTAGACAACGTGGGAAGAAGATGGTAAATTACTCCACTCAGAAACCACTCATCTGTTAATACTATTTCCAATAAAGGGTAATAACATTTGATTAAACACAACATGCTTCCTTTGGGGGAAAATATTAGGTTGAGAAATGTGTTTATTTTTAAACTGAATAGGGATGGATAATCACCCAAGCTGGAAAGCATATGAGGAAGAATACCAACCATGTTTTCTTTAAGTGAATACTAAGACACTGGGTACAAATAAAAGCGTTAATACAGTGAAAATATATACCGCCTGAAGTATAATTTGATGCCTTCAATGCCACTCGTTTGAATTATACATGTACCATAAAGCTGAGTTAAAAATAGCCTCTGTAACTGTATCTAGTGGTGTTTCAAATTATGTGGTACACCCGATGGCAGTCGCTGGACGCTGGCATTAATACCCACACACCTCATACTCTGACACATAAAGCTTTCCATAAGGTCAGTTACATTTGAAGAGGTCTATTCCATAATGTCAACTTTGGAAAACTATCAATTCCCTTAAGTTCACCCTTCGGTATCTTTAAAATTTGTCCAGATCTAGTCTGTATTTTGGTGAAAAAATTGTGCATTTTGCCAACCAGAGGCTTAAAATACCCACTATCTTTTAAAGCTGCAGTGCACTAGACAAGATTTATATGTAAAAATATGCTCGTCTTATCAGTCAAAATTAGAAATTGGCATGGCTACACAGAAGAGCGTCCCATCTGCCTGAATTGTGACCCTGTAGATCCAAGTCCTGCCACTAAGCAGAAGAAATTTAGGTTCTTCTTTAGGTAAGTGCGCAGTTGTGTCACATTATATGATTTCTGGGTAATGAAGTCCTTCAGACTTTCAAAAATTCCAGCAGGTGCCACTTGGGGCCGCCAAAGTGCGAAGTTGCCTAGTGCAAAGTTTCATTAATTGTCCCAATTTTATGCAATCAATCATTTTGTAAGAATAGGTGTCACTTTTCAACTGATGTTTTCTTTTTTCATTTTGTAACAAAAGTCTTCACTTGGTGCCTCACTGACCGTTGGTCCATCTCAGTTTTGGTGTCTGCAACAGCGGTGAAATCTTAGAACTGATGCAGACTGGCTCAGAAACTCAGACATGAAAACATATAGACAAATTGTGGCCCCTGTGAAAGGAGGGGTCAGATCTCAAGTCTCATGCAGATGATCTCTAAGCAATGCTAACTTCCCATCTGCTCTGCCACACTGCCGATAGTCCCAAGAGAGTGCTTAAACAGACTGTCCAGAAATTAGGAGTGCAATCAAAACTCTCTAGATGGAAGGGCTGAAGTTGTCTTACTGTTGGAAAGCAGTTCGCAGGCTGAAGCCATGACCAGAAATGTATGAAAATACATAGATAAAAAAACAGGCCATCCAGATACTTGTGGGGTACAGCTAACTCACTAGCTATGTTAAAAGGTATTTAAATAGTTCACCAACAATCTAAAAATTCATAGTTTGGATGGAACCTTTGACCAGGGAGATGAATGTGTACCATACATGTTTTTCCTATTTTGTGTGAGTATCTACAGTTGAGATAGGGTGGTTTGGTCTGTGAGTATTTGCATGCAACTCAAGGTACTGCAGAATTAAAATATCTCTACGTTTGAGTTCTTGGAATATTACGCTCACATAACAAAGTGCTCCTGTTCAGCTCCTCTCTTCTCCCATCTCTGAAGAGAGCTAATGTCTACGTCACATCTGGTATAACTGTTTAAAAGTAGTTTCTAAAAATTTCAAAAACAACCCACATGGTTCAAAGGTTGATGAAGCAGAGCCTTGTGGTTTTTAATTAAGAATATTATTTATTGTGTCTACTTATACCAAGCCAATTCGAAGGAACATCAATTGGGATCTACGCTAACACGGCTAATCCTAAAATACCGGATGTGACTAATACGCTCGTCTTCCACCTCACCTCCCTATCCCCCTATACTTCCACAAACAAACAAGATCCTCACCCAGGTCCCTATGACACCATATTTCCTGTAATCCACACCCCACACCCCTCCACCCTGCCGCCCTCCCTCCCATATCCCCCCACATTTTCAAAGTTCGGACCATTGATCGGTAACTTTGACGCCTGGACTCTGGCCCCTGGCCAAAAATGATAACCGTTCATATGGGACGATGGAGCTAAGTGCTAAATCAATGGGGCCAGCCTCTCTGATGTGGATATAGCGTTACTGAGAAGGCCAGTGGCACGAGGTGGGGAAGATGTTTCCCCGGGGAAGACTTTTGGAGACACACCACCACCCGATGCTCCAATCCGGGGGTTCATCATTCACACGATCAATTACAGCACCTTAGCAAAGTGCTCATTTTGGAGTCACGTTTTATCTATCAATACCCACTCACATGGTTTAATTGATATGACAGCAATATATCTCGGAGACAGCGGCGGCCGACGTTCATCTTCATCCTTGTCATGCCCGTCATCGCCGTCTGCCGGATTTAGGGTTTCGAGGCGTTCTGGTCCGAGTTGTGCAATGGCTAAGGTCTGCAGCCGGTGTGTATATGTGTGTGTGTGTGTGTGTGTATGTATGTGTGTGTGCATGTGGGCGTGCGCACGTGTGAATGACTGGGAGAGTGAGAGTCGGAGACAGACAGAGAGAGAGGGATTGAGAGAGAGAGAAAAAAAGCAGAACCCGGTGATTTTGATTGGCCGCTGCCCCACAGCTGCGAAGCGTCTCATTAATGTCAGGACACCTCACCGTCCACATATTTCCTGTCAGGTTGACGTGCTACAACAGGGAAGGTCATTTTTCAAAACCTCAGCTTCGGGTTTCAAATTAATCCCCGCTTTTCAGCCCTGCCCGAGTTGTGACTGGAGGAGAGTTTGATTGTGATCGGGGCCGACTTTGACGGCTCGGCGATCATTACGGCCGCACGGTGTTGTTCTCGGGCGCGGCAAATTAGCTCGCCCCGTCCCAAATGGACATTACGCATACACACAACGCCAAACCTCGCTGTCGGGGAGGAGTCTGGGCAATGTTGCCGCCACATTAAGTTGTTTCCATCATTAGGCTTCGCTGTTGCTTATTTCCCATGTGAGTCGTGTGTTTTTGTTTTGAGGGATGTGTCTATCAAGGATTGAGTGCGAGGCTCAACTGTAATGTTGAACGGTTGTGTGTCAATAGAAGCCCCGCTATATGTTTTTTTTTTTCGTTTAGTCTCTTTCAATTAAAAAAAACGAATCCCTTGAAACGCATAGATGAAAATTGGGAATTACGTTTCAGACAGTGCAAGTATTTACAAAATGAAGAAATTGAGGGGTTGCAGTATCTGTAATCAGCCGTGCTACCAGGAGCTCTGTCTCGTAGCGTGATAATGGTAGTTTCTATTGCTATTATTTTTTAATTAGCCATAATATTTATTCTTCCCCTCGTCTTCCTTTAATACGCTGGACTATTAATATTGTCTTCAAATAGTGAATCAGCACTAAATTGAGCTGTTATATAGTGAATAGCATTAATTCTGGACTTTATTTCAACATTTTTCAAATTAAGCCCTTCATCGGCTTCTCGGGGCAGAAAATCGTTGCACTGCTCTCTTCTGGCCACACCTCAATCAGTAACGTCACAGCAGGTATTTTAGCATCAAATGCCTTTCGATCTGAAAATTGTGAATGTCTCCAAATAGAAATGGAGATGCACTCGCCTATTCGTTCTGACTCCGCTTTTTCGCGTCTTTCAAAATCGTGTACTAGTCTGTTTACGCACTCTTTAAGTCACAAGGAAGGAACATTTCGATGGCGCCTCTGTAATTCGCCGTTTTTCTGGTTGAAACAGGATGTTAGGGCGGGACATAACGTGGGACTGGTCAAAACTGGGGCCACTGGGACGTCACCATGGTGCCTTATTTAAAGGAAACAGGGTTTTAAAGAAGTATTAGTGGGTCTATGGGCTATTTCTGAATCATCATATAGGATCTAACTATAGGATCTATCCATCTATCTTCACTCTGTTAAGGATCAGAGTTAACCTTGTGTCCCAGCAGCCCACCGCCCCGCCCCGGCAACATAAGGGGGCTCTAAAGATGGGGTGGCTAGCTGGCAGACTGAGCAGTTGTGCGTGGAAACCTGATAGAGCACCCCTCACCCAAAACTTAAAATACCAGCAGAGATCAATAGCTGCAGCATGTATCTATTGTCCGGCAGAGAGGATCCCGATGTTTCAGCCGAGACAGATAGAAACCTCACTCACATGCTGTAGAGACTCTAACAGTAGTCAAACATACAATGATCTTATTTATAATTGTGTTCAGATATGTGATCAGGGGTGGAAAGAAGTATTTTACTCAAGCACTGCCGCTACAGTTAAATTTTACTTTGTACTTTTTCATAAAAGTACACCAAATAACACTTTAACAGCTACTAAATATTACTTTATGTTTTTCAGTGAAGACATTTCAGAAAACCCGACACCCAACCTTCCCTCCCCTTCTGCCACAGAAGAACCACAAAACTGCAATTCTGGTCTCTCTTATTTTCATATTTGAATTGTAAGTTTCATGACCATGGGCCCTTCAAAAAATACATCAATAAGGACATAGGCACTCTTCTTTCTTCCCCTTGAGTTTAGCAGAAACATGTTTTTCATCTGACAACAGCATCATTCTCTTTGGCACAAGAAACTTTAAGGTGCTCAATGTTCGTCAGAACTTCTATCTATTCGAAACTTCATGAGGACAAACACAACAAACAAAGTTTTTGCGTGAAAAGAAAAGTATCTTAACTCGCATTATTCATCAACAGAAGTAATAAAAGAATTGTATATTAATGTTAATATAAAAATCGCTACCCCACAGGTCTCCCAGAGGAGAAAATGCAAATATTCGCGCACTTAATGAATATCTGTCGTCTTTGTCGTTTTCTAAAACAATATCAAAGAGACAATGAATTATTTCCCCGTTTTAAATAAAGAAAAATAAAACATTTCCCAGTATAATTAAAAGCTGGTCGGCAGCCTCTGGGCGTCTGAGACTATCGGCTCAAACTGCGAGAAAAGATGAAAAACAGATCCTACATAATCAACAATGCCTTCTGTGAGTCAGTGAGAGTGCACCTTCAGACGCCTGTGTGGAATGCATTCTGGGTAACGCGCTGTCTGATCCTCATGTCCGTCAACTTAAATACCAGCAAAGACAGAACACTTGTGGACCTTTCTGGCAGATTTATGGGCTTTTAATGTCCTCTCCCTTCAGCCTGCTGTATTCCTGGTGCTTTTGTTTTGACGGTGCTGAATGCGGGTTATGATTCTGCAGACCGCGGAGCGATAAATCATCGAATCGTCAGTTTGACTTTCGTTGAGGGATTTTATTCTTCTGAATGTCTCTGGATATGTCCGCGGCGCAGGCTCCCCGGGGTCAGAGGTCAGCCGACCCCCCTGGGGGCGGCGGGGTCAAGTTTAGGGAGACTTTTTAGCAGATGGTGTTTAGAGTTCAGTCTGTCACTCGGGGAGAACAGAGAAAGAGGAGAAAACACACTTTACGGCATTAATTGACTTGTGTGTGTCTCAATATTGACCTGGCTTCCCCCTGAAACGCGCCCCCTCTCATCTCCAAAATGAGACACTTAAGGTCAAAACGTCAGCAAAACAGTCCTTAAATACCACTAATTCACCGCTCACTTAAATATTGATGATAATCTGAGTGGCTATGCCCAATCCCCGTTCAATTGGAAATCAATTCCTTTAGTCTCTTTCACAAACTTCATATGCTCCTAGTGAAAAGTGCTCAAATTCATATATAGTGAATATGTTGCTTTGTTTTATATGGGATATATTTCAACCAGCTATTTCTGTTACTTATATCAGTGATTCTCAACGTTTTTCATATCAAGGACCCCTAATTTAGTTCACATTAGTGCCGTGGACCCCCACTTGAATTTGTCTCTTGGACCCAAATCTCAGAATATTTTTATTGTTAGATATGATTTTGTCCAGAATTCCTTGGCTATCTGTATTGTAGGCAGAGAGATAACAGTGGAACTATGATCAAAACAGTCATGCTTCTACATTCTCTGATTGTGTTAACTTCTTGTAAATGAAATAATGATGAAGTTTAACAATTCATCAATTTGCTGGGGACCCACTGGAACCCCCTCAAGGACCCCTGGTGGTCCCCGGACCCCACATTGAGAACCACTGACTTATGTTACTTATTTTGTGCTTTTTAATAAACTAGAAAGAACTGATTTTGCTTATCCTCCAGCAATAATCTGTATTTGCTGCTTCACACCAAAAAATCCAATGTCTGCTTTGTTCTTCTTACCGCTCGATAAATTTTGCAGTCTCAATCAATCAAGTGTTTTGTGTGTGGGGGAGCCATCTTTGTATTCCGATGTTAATCAGATAAACAGCACATGTTTTACAAGAGTTTACCATCCCACACTCGTCGCAGCTTGCTTGTATTCTAATGGCATAATTATTCTAATGTTGATTAAGCCACTTGGGTAATTTGCATTTTTGATTGCGACTGCAACCGCAGGTGAACTGAGGTAGAGGGGAAGAAACAGCAGACAGCCCAAACTACATTCAGTCATGTACAGAAGAAGCTTGTAGCTGCACTGCGGAAATTGATTTTCAGGAAGAGAGACGTGTGCAAATTAGTAAACACAATTCCCGCCTAACCTCTGAAGAATTTCTTACTGAACTCAAAAATTATTAGTTAAAGTGAAGTTGAACTTTGGTATTAGCTTGGGTTGTGTAGCTTTCTGGCCATGATAAAACCCCAAAATCGGAGATTCTGTTATCTGTTGCTCCGACAAAGGAGAATTGCGTTTTTTTGTCCCTCCATTCACTGCCATTGTATGGAGGAACAGTCTGAAAATCACACTTCTAGCACAAAAATGACCGCGAACAAAGCAGATTCTGACAGTATATAAAAAAAAACTAGTCATGCTGCTGAATTGTTTTTAAGTGAATCGCTTTCTTTATGTTCATTAAACCTTTCAGTTTGAACAATTGTAACAACGAAATCCGGTCGGAGGAAACTTATGTCGATGGAATGAAGAAAATAGCATGTATAAATAAGCAAAAAAAGTTGGGTGACAGGACTTTGACAAAGCAGATTCCGCCAATAAATTAAAAACGAGTCACTTTTTTCAACGTCACTTTAAAATTCGTATCAGAAAAAAAAAAACAGTTTCCCCCAGCACGGCTGAGGGAAGCCGTAGTCTTAAGTGAGATCAGATTCCTGGAGCGAGATAGCGCGGTGAACTGAGCCGTGACTTAAGGCAGCCCTCTTAGTGTACTTTTTTTCTTGCTTTGGGAAAACATGTCTGTTGAAACAGTCAACAGAGTGCACCAACGCATGGCGGCTTCACCCTGTGTTGACTCGGGTTACCCCATATGGACGCCTCGCCACATGGTCCCCCCGGCCTGCAGAGGCAACCGCATCTCCCTGCCCTTGAGAGGGACAGAGGATATGTTGAGGAGACGCACGATAGATACCGTCTTGTGTTGTGTGCGTTTGGGTCTCTGTGTGTGTGTGTGTGTTGTGTGAATTGGTCTGTGCAGATGTTTCTTTATGTGTGTGTAGGAGTTGATTGGTGACACACTACATACCAGGTTTCCCTGCCACCTCTAAGGCTTCGTTCACACTGCAGGCCTTCAGGCTTCAGAATTGAGAATTCATATCTGATTTTTTTTTTTTGGAAGACTGTTCATATATCTATTCTTGGATGTAACCCACATATGAATTGATGTAGAATATGATACAGATACCAATATGATGTTGACAATAACAAAAGACGTCACATCTATTTTTGTACCTATGTGTTTCGAAAACAACAGTATTTACCTTCAGGATTTGACTGATTTGAGGCATCTCCCCAAAAAACAATCAAGTCGGCTATTTTGCTTTCTTTCCATTGTTGTGTCTCATTGTCCTCCATGCTAACGCTGCTCAGCCAAGCTGCCATGGTGCTAAAATTATGACAACTGTCTCACTTGAATGACATAAGATTCTGGCAAAGCTGACAAATTCTGAGTTGAGTGTTCAAATACAAATGACATGTAGGTCTCAGGATCCAATTTTGTTCCCCAAATACGTGGTCCAAATCGGAACTGAAAATATATGACGGTGCAGTATTTTCTGTTCACACTGATTAGAAAACATCAGATCAGTGTGAGGGAAAAAATATCAGAATTGTGAGACTTTCTGCAGCAGTGTGAACGGAGCCTAAGTGCTTCACTAACCTCTCCTGGCTAACTGAGACGCGTTGGCTCCTCACACAGCGCTGCATAATTGATGGCAGAGACACAGTCAGCACTCTGAGGCAACCAAAACACAAGCGTCCACGCCTCACCGTGATGAGGTCAGAGATTAGGTGTGTGCATGAGAGAGAGAGAGAGAGAGGTGGTGCTGGTGGTGTGTGTGTGTGTGTGTGTGTTTTGGAGAAAGGGAGAAGAGAGAGAAGTGGTCCTGATGGTGAGGTGTGTACTGTCTTCCTTAAAGGGATACACTTTAAGTCTATTTGGGGGACTGGCCCGCTGACCGATTTACACGTTAAATGATGAGAACATAGACACCAACATCATCCAAGTGCCCCTGGTAGATCATGCTAACACTAGCATACACTATGTTGAGTGATCGTAGGCGACTAGCATTATCCAAAGTAAGAAGACCGACCTTTTCATAACATAAAGTTAATAGTTTTCTTTATATAAAATAGACTGTAGTTTCATAAATTGAGTGTGAAAAGGCTTCTCCCCTACCTTTTCACCTGACCCTATTTTCCCCAAATTACTGCATTCTAATGTAATATGTCACCTTACCTGTGCAGAGTCTTACCTGTTCCTTGGGCTGGTTAGGGTAAAAGGGAGAGCGTGTGTCTGCATCCCTGTATTTAAGGTGTGGCCTGGGCCATACCAAGTCAATGGGGGAGGGACTTTCCCTGACTAAAGTGTAATGTGGAAGTTAAATTGCCCACATAGAATGGTGACTGTTTATTGTTTTATTTAGATAGTCCACCTATATAATGTTTGAAAATGTATGTTTCATTTACATTTTAAGAACATTTATGATAACCTCCTCTTGTATAGCCTACCCTGTGTTTACCTATGATAATAGTTCAGTCCAATCAAGGTGGGGCTGGGGAGGGTATATAAGCTGGTCATTCTGACCTTGGTAGAGAGAGTGTAACAGCTTGCTCTGAGGCTGTGGAAGTCTTTGATTTGAGTTGATATTTGTAGCATCCCGGGGCTGTGTCTTTTTGTTTCCTGATTTTTGGCTTATCGTTTTTTGGTTAATAAAACCACAACCTTGTTTGCATTATACCTCTGCATTATACCTCTGCCTCATGGCTCCCTTCTTCAGTACACCGACATCTTTTTTGAAGTTTTTCCAGTGCCAGTCAGCCACACTAGCATCCCTTTTAAGTAGTGGTACAAGCGGTAACTCTACATTGAGATTGAAAATGAAATATCGTTAACTCAATATAGGCGATGCAGCTGGGTCTACTTTTGGAACTATTTCAGATGGGAAACCATGTATTCATCCGCTGTGCAGTGGCCCACCACCTTCTCTTCCTATGAAACAGGGAAAGTAGTCCCTGGTTCAAAACAGTTTAACTTTATTTTTATATCATATTTCACGTAAATTTTACCAATCACAAATATCATTTAAGATTACTTACTGTTTAACTCTAGAGCTGCTACAAGTTTTCATTTGTTCTTGAAATAATACTAGTCACCTAATATCACTCAACATAGTGTATGCTAAAGTGTTAGCATAGAGAGCCAATGATCTTCCAGGGACACATGGATGATTTTGGTGTCTTTATTTTCATCACTTTCATGACTCACAACCAGAATTAGCCAGCCAGTCAAAAACAACATGGTATGCAGGGAACGGATTTATTGTAGACTCAGGAATGCAGGAAGCGTTGAATCAGAAGTGAAACTGAAACATAAAATTCAACACAATTATAGTGAATCTCACTGGCCTACACAGAGGTAAGTAGTTTCAGTAGATCATGTGGTTGGTTGGCAGCAGTCCGTCGCCTCCTCCTCTTAACGAGGGCTTGTATAACGCTGTTGTGGGACAAAAACCAAGTATCTGCAAGAAGTGTGTTTTTTTCAGGAAGGAATATGTGAAGGGCCTGTGTGTTTTTGAAATGACACAATGGGGTTTTAATAGGGCTCAAGGGCCCAAGGATCATGAAGCTCTCTCAACACATACATGACGATGAAAACTTTCAATTTGAGTAAGAAACCGCATCAAAATCGCAGTTACGTGGTTATTCTGCGACAGCAAAGACAAGGCTGAAGGGTATGGAGGATGGGTGCTGGGTGCTGGGTGCTGGCGGGTGGGGGGTTATGACGAGCTGTAGTGCTCATCCATCAAGACCACTTACGCGCCATAGGATCCGCTCTATAGCTGAGGGGGGGAAATTAAGTTATAGACCCACATCTGCTGATACCCGCTGGTTCATTAGAGGATCCGCCTGCTTAGACAGCAACTGTACGCCACTGAACACACTGCAAAAAGTGGGGAGCTTGTTTCCAAAATGCAAACTAATAACAAAATACAAAAATGTCAAGTTCAGCATTCAGTATCTCTAGACATGCAGGAGATCCAGTCTGGAAAAATGGCATCATTTTGTCAAACACAGACATAAGTGACCTACTATTCTTTGAAAAATCCAATAATTTGTGTCAGCTTTGTGCTATTGTTGAATAACTTTGCTAGAGAAAGTGTTGCTTTTTTCAAATGGTGGATATCTAAAAATCTTAAAATCTTAACAAATCTCTTATCTTAACAAATCATTTAATCTTAAAATTTATGATATTGAAACAAGCCTTATTTCAAGATATCATCACTTATTTGAAGTAAATTCATGAAAAATATGGAAGCGCTTTGCAAAAGACAAAACTGTCTGATTGTTATATTTATTGAAACCAAAACAAGATTATATGACTATTTGAGATGGATATTTTCTGCAGTGTGTCTCTTCAGTAGTAGTGCTCTTTGGGTCGGGAGGTGGAGGAGGGGTGGGGGGGGTAGAGTAGAAGAGGAGGAGGGGCGGAGGTTTACAGTTCATTTTAAAACAGGAGGCCACTATCAGTGTGAGTCCGCCACCACAGCCCTGCGTGAATTAAACTGATTGGATGCAATTGGTTTGGAGCGCATGTTGCTTACATAGGCAAAAAAGTTAGTTGCTTGTTTCAATTAGTGGAGGAGGGGCGCTGAGCGATGGGAGAAGGGAGGTAATTGAAGGAGGAGACGGCCGCTTTTACTTATCCTGTTACGAGAATTTGCTTGTATTCCAGATAATCGTGCACCACGCAGGTTTGGGTACACCTTACACACTGCTGCTGTCAGGAAAGAAACCACGTATCTCAGTGATGGCCATGTTTTTTTTTTGGAAATTATCCAACAGGTTTTTAACAGGTTTCAAAGGCCCAAGGGTCATTAAAGTTAATCCACACTTAGATGACCATGTAAACATTCAATTCAAGTGAGAAAAAGAAAAGTGCATTTATGTGTTTATTCCACAACAGAAGAGATCTAGAAAATGCAATATAGAGACAAAATCCCAGCTTTTTTAACCTTTATCTAATCAGGGAAGGTTTGCTGACTAAGCATTCTTTCTTTCAGCAACGCTCTACTTCACATTCACACAGTTAAGACTCATTCACTGCTGGGAGCTGCCCATTATAACCACAGTCTTCTACTGTCAACCAATCAGCAGCCCCACTGGAGCATTTACATCATGTTTATATTTCACATTTTAGGCATTTAGCTGACACTCTTTTCTTACAGTATCTTACAGTGATTGCAACAGTAGAATAAGCTTAAATTCCAACATAGATCACAAACATTACAAGCAAACAATATTAGGCATAGTGCTCTGACAATAGGGAAAGAAATAAGAAAAAATAAGAGCTTATAAGAGGATTTTTTGAGAGGTTTGGAGGTTACATGCTTTGTTCAATGGCACCTTGACAGTTGAGGGAGGGGAATATGTTATGGTCAGTTATACCAGCAGGTGCAGGGATTCAAACCAGCAACCTTCCTGTCACAAACCTAACCTCACATGTCACTAGTAGAGGAATGAAAACACTTCAAGCACCCGTCGGAGCGTCTGCTGTTCCAGACTGTGGACCATTTTTCAATTAAACATTTCATTTCTGGCAGTTGAAGCAAAGCCACTGAGGCTTGAAACGTATGAATGATGGCACTTAGTGAGAAACTACCGTCCACACCCCATTAACTACCATCATTCACACAGAAGATTACAGGATTAGGGCAAGTCATAAGTCATATGCACAGCAGAGTCCAAAGACAATTCAAAACGCCTTCCTCAGGCCCGTATCTCTCTCTCTCCAGAGGTTTCAGATCTGCAGCGGTTGGAGATGTGAGAGCAGTAGGATGCTGGCTCGGCTCGCTCATTCAATAAGGGCACTTCCTCCCTAAGTATTGCTTTTCTCCTTATCTAGATTCCTCAGATTAGCCAATCTGGAGTATAAACAAGTGTTAAGAAGGGATAGCCTAACTGTAACCAAAGTTGTTTTAAATTGGAAAAAAACCTGTCCATTTTAACAAGTGATTTAGTGTCATATTCAGCCTTTAAATCTTATTTTTCTTAAACCAAGAGAAAAAATGAGGTGAGATGACTCCACTTGTTTCCAATGCAGTTTCACTTGTTTCAGGAATTTTCTAGAAATGAGTGTCAGTATCTTGAAACTGAAGTTGATTTGCATTGGAAACAAGTGAAATTATCTAACACCATTGGCCGATTTTTTCCCCCACTTATTTTAAGAAGATTATCATTTTAAGATTCAATGACAGACTAAATGACTTGTTAAGATGGATATTTTTTTCAGTGTAGTTGCCAAACCCTAACCTTCAAACCTCCAAAGTTGTTTTACTTAACCGTTAGCTAACCTTTTCACCTGATGAACGTGTGAAAATTGACATACTATTGTCAACACATCCTTTTGTGGTCAAGGAATGTAATCTTCACATTATTCATGTCCACCACATGTAATCTGTGTTTCAGAATTTGTGCTCATTTAAAAAAAAATGTATAAGACGGTGTTGAACAAAGTTAATGAACACTGTGATTCACTTCATTGTATAACACAGGCAGCTGTTACAGTGCTAATGATGTGTTAAAAAGCTGCAGCAAAATGCTTCTGCCTTATCACGAAAGATGAAATATCTCATCAACTTCACTATCTTCGCTGTTATGGCCATTCACCTGATCTCCTCTTAGCATCCATCATGCTGAGGGTAATGCAACTCAAGCACAAGATCAGAGATAGGCCGACGAATGAATGACTATGGGCCAGCTTGATTGAAAATAGAGCCATGGTGGTAGTATTTATGTTTCTCCAAACACTCTCCGCTTTGTCCCAGGATTATTATGGACCGACTTCAATGGTTTGAACCCCATATATCACCTGTTCAGTGATGGTGGCTGAGGGCGTTCTCACATCCTGTGAAGAAGATATCCTGTCAAAAAGCAGAGATCGGTATCAAGGCCCTATACAAGTAACAAGCCAGATAAAACTGCATGGGGTCAAACTTATTTCCCTGTTGATCGAGACAAACGTTAATGACTGAAAGGCTTGTCCTGTGTGTTGTGTGTACTCTCTCTCTCCGTGTCTATCAAATTAAATATACACCTGTGAGATAATAAAAGTTACCCTTGATCCCTGAAGGCTTACAGGCTGTGTAATAATCTTGAGAGCGCTTAAAGAGGTGTTTTATGTAGTTTTGTGTATAGGCCTAATTGTTCTCCTTTTATATTTTGTGTTTTCACTGAGGAGCCATGTCAAAGACAATTTACTGTCACCTGCAGAGAGACATTACATTTTTTTCTGATTCTGATCCTGATTATTCCTAAATGGAACATTTGGAATAAGCTTGCTGTTTAATGCTTTTTCTTCCTTACTAGATTTTTGTACCAAAGTCGACTTTGTTATTCTTAAAGCTGCATAGGCAAGATTTTTATGTAAAAGTGCACCCGTCTTATCTTATCTGCAAAAGAGAAGAGCGTCCTATCCCCACCAACTGAGATGCCAGATTCGCCCCATCTGCCCAAATGAAATTCTGGTGTCGGGTGTGAACACTTCTCCGCCCCCAGGAAGTGACGAATTGAAACTTAAGTGCGAAATCCAAACTGTCTCCTAAACAGCAGCAGAGAAAGCTGGACTCACCAACGTTAGATCTTTTCCTTTCTCGTCTCTTTGGTTACTTTGGTATGAAGCATCACAGACTGGCTAGTTGGTAAATATGAGTGTGCTGTGTGCAGTTTACTGACGTCACATTACAGGATTTCTGGGTATTGAAATTCCAATTTTTCAAACAGTTGCCTCTCGCTGCCTTTTAGAGCCTCCATCACGCAAATTGCCTAGTGCAGCTTTAATTAGGATTTGATAGACTTTATAGTTTGCTTGACATTTCTAATATTTTGTGCCATATCGTAACATGCAGATAACTCACTCAAAAGGTTAGCTGTAACTGAGCATGTATAATGATCACTCCATGAACACAGTAACACATTGACAGCTAAATATATACACAGATTCACTTTCCCCTGACGGTGGCGTTGTGAATCCCCTCACGTTCAGCAGCTGTCAGCAGGTCGGCCGCGGGGAGCGCAGAGTGCAGATGACAGGTGGAAGAGCAGAGCGGCTGGAATGGAATGAAAATGGCACAGCCGGGACGGCATGGCGACAAAACGTTTCAAGAGGCTCGATAGTTCAGAGGATCCAGGCGCTAGACGCTATCCAGACCCCCTTTCGCCTTACTTTAAGTGTTCATTCCATGAGTCAGTGAAGTCGATCACGGGTTTGCGAGTGGGGCCGGGGAAAAGGGAGACGTCGGGCTGCTGTTTTTTTTCCCGAGCTGTGATCTTCAGGCTTCTGCTTTGGCAAGACAATGGCAGATGGGAATGCGTCGACATTAGCAGAGGCCCTCGGCGTGCGCGGACACGCCATGCAAAGTTCAACAGTGTCATGCTCCTTCTCTGACTCTGCTGCTGTCTAGTGTTGCGCACGGCTGCCTCTTCTGTCCCCTTGAAGTAGCTCTTGTAAGTGGTGAAGTCGTGTGCCTGCATGTTCTTGTAATATCTGCGTGTGTTTATGATCCTCAGGGTTTTGTTCAAATAAAACATTACTTTGATTGATGATAACTTTACAAACCGCTAACAACCCTTGGACACCCTGAAAAAAAAACATTGTGAGCCAGACAGAAACTAGAGAAACAGTTAGTTGTTGTGCTAAGGTTGCACCCCAAACACCTGCCTTATCATTAACATATGAAACACCCAAGGAACAGGCTCATTTTAAGCTCTGACATAAATTAACTTGTGTCCTTCTTAATAAAAGCATGATATCTGGTTTCCAGAGCACTATGCTCCGTTGGGACTAATGCCTTTTCCTCCTGGTGGAAGCTGCGGTGTCGACGACAGAGACATTTCACACGACCTGCTGAAAATGGCAGCGGCTTCACCCATTCTTAATCCAGATATTTCAATCTTGACACTTTTATGGGTGGACAGTCAAAAGAGTGTTGAAGTTGCACTGCCGTGGAACAAAACAATCCCCTTAGTTACAGTAGCTAGGAATTTGGCCATGGTGGAAAGACGCAGATGTGAAAGATCACATTTCAGATGAGCGCTGATACACCAATAGCCCCAACAAGCCTCTGCAACAGTTCTGCACAGAGGTATGTGACACACTTTCCACGGGCGATCAAGTTTGTGTTAGATGACATATTAACAAATTTCAGACCTTCCACAAACACTGAGTCTCTAAAGGGGGGGAAACATGGCAAGACAGCTGAGCGCCAAATCTCGAAATAGCCGACATGTCTGTGTTTTCATCCACCTACGGCGCCCTCACCACTAAAATCTAGTCACCGCAAGTGGATTGACCTCCCTTTGTAACCGGAGACGTAGTTGTACTGTGGAATTCACAAACTTTCATCTCTGTAGTCAAAACCTTTCATCGCAAACGGCTCAGTGTCTTGATCTGCCGTCACTTATCTGCCAAGAAGAGTAAACACTCAACAAAAGGCGCACACTTTAGGTTTCGGCCGAAAACACATTTAGGCTTACAGGGACGCTGAGCGCCGTTTTAATTATGGGAGGTTTAGGATTGTTTAGCTTGTGTAAGTGGTTCACAGCTCCAATCCATAAACAGACACAGACACATATAGATACATGCACACACTTTCACACACATGCAAACACACACACATATTGTATGCATGCACACACTCAAAGCATGCACACACACACAACGTACCGTCTTATCTCAATTCTTTGACATCTTCATCATCAAGTACTATTATACACACATATACATACACACACATACCTGTCTTCATCATTACATTTGTTTTCCTCCCACAGATGATTTCACCAGACTGAACAAAGCTAGTTTGGGCTGGTGAACGCTGCATGCAAGCAGCTCACTGCCTTAAGAGTCGTTCTCTTCCCTCTTCCTGTAAAAGAGCAATCATTTCTTCATTAGCCTTTTATTTGTTTCTAACTGTTCCACTTCAGGGGTAACACACACAGTTTATTTGGGTACTCTTAATTACAAAAGGGAGATCGTGTGCCCTCCTCGCCAAAATGAATGTCTCTCTCAGACTCCCAGAGGGCAACAGCAGCTTAGAGTTGGACTGTATCTGATTGCGTTTTCCAGGATTGATGAAGTTATCGAAACACTGACCAGACTGACTTGGACCTTATCTTGCCTGTTTGCTGCTGTGACGTCCTTAACCTGGGTCTTGCACCCTTGCGGTGAGGAGGATTAAGAGGAGAAATGCCTTTATTTCCTATTTGTTCGTTTTTGAGATTTTTTTTTATTTTTCAAAGGAGAAGCCTGAGGGCGGTGAGCTCAGTCACGATAAATTACATTGCAGCGCTGTTTCTCTCTCTAGATAGCCGTTCAGGAGGAATAGCTACCTTCAGGATCTTTTCATTTTTCGTGCTGTTATTAAACACAGTGATAAAATCACCAGCCCCCTAGTTGATTCAGAAATGTCAGGGTTGACAACAGAAGAGAAAATACAGTTCAGTAGTGTTTGCACTTTACTGTCGCCTTCAACATCAGATCAAAGACACAAACACTTCTGCACATGCACGTATGCACTCGCATGCACGCACACTCATGCACATACAAACACACATACACACACATAGTGATTTCCTGAACAATAACATTCTTGAGATCCATCCAGAATCTTAGAGGGTGAGGCTAAAAGGCCTTAAATCTCATCCACAATTGATTATGGGCATCGAACTCGGTGTACATTAATTCAGTTTACGGCCATTAAAACAAGAAGAATGCTTGGGCTTGCAAATGGCAACTACGACTGTCAACGGCATGATGTATGATAGCTTATTATATTCCCCTCATTATGATTAATAACATAGGAAGGGATCCTCCATTCTTGTCGAGATGGAAAATGTAATTAGCCGCCTTGGCTGGCGTTGCAGCCAGGCCTCCTCTTGGCTGCACGCTTCCCCAAGATAAAACACCCAGTTAACAGCGGGAGAGCCGAGAGTCAGCATCAACCATATGAAAACCTGCTGCCGGTAATGCATCCTGCGTCCCGTCCTGCAAAATGCAGTTTATTTTCCCCAATATCCGCTGCTCCGGCCAGATTGTTGTACCTACGACAGCGGCGCTTTCATTTTAGGAAGTGCGAAACCCATTTGATCATGTTACAAGCCGTGTTTGGGTTAGGGATGTGGCAGGGATGCAGGTTACCCACCTTTTTATTTACAAAATAGAATTTACTCACGTTTTTAGGCTGACATAAATCTTTAGGACATAAATTCCTTCTATAAGTCATAGTAAGTAGTATGAAACTGCTGTTAGCTATAGGGAAGTTTAAGAAAAAAAACATACATCCAACCTTTTTCTACAAATATCATTGATTTTTGTTTATAGTGGTGGTGTTTGCCTTGCTTAACCCACATTTTTATTTACTGCTGGGTGGGGGATGGGTGGGGGCGGGTGGGGGGGTTGTGGCAGTGAGTAATAGCAAGGAGGAATAGGAGGTTCATTCTCATCATTTCTGCTGCTGCACCTGCCGTCAGCACCTATGAGACTGATCGCACTAAACGTCAATTAATGCAGCGATATTCTCATGGAGACCCGGCTCACTCTCACTCAGCACAGTAACACCATCTTGATAACAGTACTGAATGTTTTGAACCAAGAGTGATTGATGTAAAATGGTGCTTTGGTGTTGTATGAGAGTTAGGGCAGTGATACAGTTCTACAGTATTTCATGCATCAATTTGATTTACATTTACACTTTATTCACTTAGCTGATGCTCTTATCCAGAGCGACTTACAAATGAGAATTGATTACATCCACTTAATAGTTTGATGCATATCTGCAAGCATTATGTCCCATATGATAGGGAAAAGAAATCCCTTTTCTGGTGTATTGTACTGTACATCTGTTCAAACAAAGATAATTTAGGCAGTAAACAAGACATCTTTGGTTTATTAGTAATTTATTCTTACACAGACACTTTAGACAGTCAAATGTAACTCGAAGCCAACTTGAATAACAGAGTTGGTGTCAATCAAAGGACAAAGGCCATTATAAGTCTCTTTGCAAGGTTATGAAATAAAGGAATCATTGGTAAAAAATTACAGCAATCTGATCACAAAAATAGTTAGTTACAGATAAGAAGAAAGAAAGACATAAAGGAAAAGGGGGGAAAGATGCAAACATCATTTTACTCAGCTGGACAGTTTGTCTTACCAAATGATCACTGGCATGAAAGTAAAGGTTTCTATTCAAGATTTTTTAAGTTATGAGCCATCTTGAGCCCTTTAGTAATAATAATAACAACTTCACAACAATAACATCAGGTAATATTTTTTTCTAAAATGGATAGATATAACGTTTTGGATTGAAGCCTCTCAACTTGAAATCATTGTTGTAGATGATGACAGTAACACTGGTCAAATTACTATCAACAAACTGAAATAAATTAACTTCAATCCAATATAAACTGAACATAATCAGATTATATTTCCGAGCTGGATGAATCCAAATGGATTAAGTGGGTGATTACACTTTCAAGCAGGTATTCGCTAATAGATCAAGTTTTGAAAGTAACACTCTCGGACTTGGCCTTCTCTTCGACCCAGGAGAGCAGGTTGGCCTGGTGGGTCGAGACACCGTCCTGTAACCAGAAGGTCCGAGGTTCGATCTCCCGTAACAGCCAATGTGTCCATCAACATCCTTATGTCCAGTCAGAGTGTTCTTGAGCAAGACGCTGAACCTCTACCTGCCTACTCACTGTAAGTTGCATAACCTGTCCTAAACAGCTGAGTTTAGACAGGTTATGCTAGGCTCCATTCACACTGCAGCTGAAACTGTTCCAATTCTGATTTTTCCCCTCACATGTGACACAGATCTGATGTTTTCTAATCAGTGGGAACAGCAAAAAGATGAGAGTCACATTTTTCCATTAGTCTGTGAAGATTCATTTCAGTCATCCAGGTAGTAAGATGTCCAAGAAAATAGGACATTTTCCATTCCTCACATGGATATGTGGTACAAAAGGCATGCGACCTACATGTGTCTTGTATTTAAACGATCAAATCGGAATTTGCCAGCATTGTCATGACAATAAACAAATCTTATGGCATTCATGCGAGACAATTGTCATAATTTTGCACACGCTGCAGCTTGGCTGAGCAGTGTTAGCATGGAGGATGAGACACAACATTGGAAAGAAAGCCAAATACAGACTTGACTGGTATCTGGGGAGATTTAGTCAAAACTGGAAGGCACATAGCCTACTGTAAACGACATGTACTGGATATAAAACTGTCTGTGACATGTTTTGTTATTGTTACTCTGCACAGTTGTGTCTTTTCAACATTGCTGTCAGTTCATATCGGTATCGAAAATGCGTTACATCCTTATATAAATTTGAACAATCATCCAAAAAAACATCAGATATGAGCGTCAATTAGACATTGAGCATGACGGCCTGCGGTGTGAACGTAGCTGTAGTTAAGACCCTGCTGTCTTTGCAATCACTCTCCCCTTATTGGCCCGGGTTCAACTCTCTCCCTCTCAGCCTTCCTACTGTCTCAATAAAGAAAATATAAGGTGTGTGCGGACTGACGCAACTCTCCTATTAGGGGAGGGGGAACACAGAAAGCAATCGACTAACAGCAACTTGAGATGGCGGGCTCTCATCCATCACTCTGCATGTTCGCGGACGCCATATGAAAACACAAAACAAGCAATCAATTGTTTTCCGCACAGCTTGGGGCCTCCTAATAGAGCGCATTTATCTGACGCCGCGGTGGTAGCCCCAGCAATACTTTAATTTGTGAGACATTATGTTGAGTTAATGCCTACCAGGTTGCCGTTCAACCGGGGGGACTTGGCACATTTGGCAGTGTTGTAAAGCCTGCGTCGTGCTGTATTGTACTGGGACCGCTGATGTAAATGATCTCACCCGCTGTATCTTTAATGGCTTGCGAAATGAATTTATGTGGGAATATTTGCAATGGAATATTGCATTGTATCATGGCGTAATTAGAAACCCGGAACTGCGCTGCCCATATGGAAGCTCTTGTTTGGCGGCCGGTTTGTCCTTCAACCACCGCTTTGATTGGATGGAGAAGGCATGGAAGAGAGAGGGAGAGGGGGAGAGAGGGGGAGAGAGAGAGAGAGAGAAGCAAGAGAGGGAGAGACAGAGAGAGAGAGAGAGAGAGAGAGAGAGAGGGAAGAGAGAGGGGGAGAGGGAGAGGAGAGAGGGAGGGAGAGAGAGAGAGAAGCAAGAGGGGGAGAGAGAGAGATAGAGAGAGAGACAGAGAGAGAGAGGGAGAGAGAGAGGGAGGGAGAGAAGCCAGGCTCTCTAATAATGATGCGCCCTCAGGCCTGATGTGCTCTCTCTCTCTCTCTCACTCTCTCTGTCTCTCTCTCTCCTTTTTCTCTGGGTCTAGGAAACACATGCACACACACACTCGCACACACACAGCGCAATACTTGTTTCATTTTTCATTGTACTTCCTCAAGTGTGTGCGATGCCAATAAAGAGTTCATTTCCAAAATGCTATATATCCATTCATTTTGGAAAATAAATATTAAATTCATTATTTGATTTCTCAGACATACAGAGGGATTTGGTCTGGGAAAGTGTTTTGTCAACCAAGGACTTAAGTGACCTAATATCCTTGAAAAACTAGCATAATTTGTTTTAATGTTGCACTGTCCAACATTTTACAAGAGTAGATGTCACTTTTTATTCAAATGGTGGGTAAAATATTTTAGAACTAAACTCTTTAAATTGTTGTTCATTGTGTTCTGCTCATAACCAGGGATATAGCCTGTAAATCCACTTAAACTTAAGGAAAAACAGATAATTTAATAGTTTTCTGGTATTATAAATTCACTTTGCCAGAGCTTAACCCTGAAAAGGCTGCTGCTGCTGAGTGGTTGAAAGCCTATTCATTTTTGTTGTCCTTTTTTTTTTCTCTCTCTCTAGATTGGGCTTCTCTCTATCTCTCTAGTCCAGAAATGGATTGCCTCTACCATATTAATCGTTTTTTTTTAGTTTTTTTTGTATCTTATTGTATATAATCAGTGATGTAATTAAAAAGGTAAATAAACCTCCAGTCAGTGATCATCAAAAGGCACCACAACAAAAATCCACTATATAATCTCCTGTCGGTAATCATCACAAGGCAAACAAAAATGAAAAAGATTAATAACACACAAAAAAAAGGCTTTCAAAAAAGCAAGATAAGATGAAACCTTATGGGGAAATCAGGTGGCTGCAGCAGCAAATAATACTAGGATTCAGCAGGGAAAAAAGACAAATAGAATATAAAATAAGCAATAAATACTAAGTGTATGCTGGTGACAATTTAAACACATGGTAAGTATGATGTGATGTGAGATAGGCTATAGGAAGTTACTTATTGTTTCATACAGATATGCAGACATGATTGCTTACCCATATATGGGTTACAAAATTAAATATAAATTATCTATAAGTATGTAGAAAGTAATGAAATATAAAAATATCTGTATGTATACAGTCTGAAATAGTGGAACCAATATGAAAATATAATTAATAGCCTATATACAGAATGATGGGGATATGTGAAAAATGAACAAGCAGATGTGCATTTCCAGCAAAATACATTAGAAGATCCCATCTTCAATCGATTTTACTACTTACTACTTACTGTGATGTATATTGATTTTTATTATATTAGCCTATATTATATATTATATTGATTGATTGATTTTACTGTATGTTTATAGATTCATTTCAGCTTTAAAAGGCTAAACTGAGTCTGGGTGGGTTTATCCTCCACTACATCCTTGGACATCATTCATATATATTTTTATTGTGGAGGAGGCTGTCTGGCACACCCTCCCCCACCTTCCCCACTCATCTCTCTCTCTCCTACTCATTCTCTCCCCCTCTCTCCCCCTCTCTCTCCCCCTCCAGAAGCGCCCCGGGCCAGGCTGCTGCCCGCTGCCCGGGGTTGGGGAGGCTGAGCTCGGCCTGACAGGCGGCTGGTGGCTCTTCAATGCGGCGGAGGAAATTAAATTACCGCTCCTGTTGCCCGGTTTGTAAACAAGACAAAAGCCAATGATACGGCCAATTACACTTAAATGCGACGCATGTGTACAACAGGCTCTCGCTGCAGCCCGATGTATAGGGAGAGAAGCAGGGATGTAGAGGAGGGTGAACCCACCTTAAGTCATTTTAACCTTCTTTATATTTGTCCAATATAGAGAGTTTACTCACCTTTGTATAGGCTGATATCATTTTTACGAGGCAAATTCACAGTAAGCCTATTCATCATAATAATTTGCAGCAAACTGATGCAAGTTAGCTATATAAAGATGGTGTCTTTTGAGGAAAAAGGCCTTAATTAAGGCATTTCTTAAAGTTTAATTGGGCTACATAACAGTGTAAATGCCTTATGATAATCACCAACTGGAGATCATATTTATATATCCTCCTTTTATTTAGCCTACCACTGCATCACTATATAGGCTACATCAAACATAGGCTATTTTCTCCCATTAAATATAATTATTTTAAAATGTTTGTTGTGACATAAATAAATAGATAGATAAATAAAGAAATAATGAAATAAATAAACACTTCAGACTGTCACATAGCGTAGTGGGATAAAATAAAATAACCTACTAATCATGATGAGAACTCAGAAATAATTGACATTTCCCCTCTGGTTTTGCTTTACTGTACATTACTGCAGTAACGTAGCTGTGGATGAAATTGTTGATTTTTGTGACTCCTGCAGACAAAAACGACAATGCATATTAAAATCCACAAAGGCTACTTTGGTAATACCGTGACTTATGTATTGTGGGCCTATAATGTATCGATTGGTTTGCTGTAGAGCATTGATTGAGAATATATGAATGGCTTTATTGCAGGAATGATTGACTTTGCATCTGTTACACAGTTATAGAGACCACAGTAGCCTATATTGATTTTTGGAGCAATAATAATAATAATAATAATAATAATAATAATAGCAGCTAATAATAGGATAACAATAATAATAATAATAATAATAATAACAGTAGTAGTAGTAGTAGTAGTACTGGTCATTTACTTCCCGTGCTAAACATATGACATCACATCAAATCACATTGACAGCCATCAGTTGAAATCAGACATCCATGGTAAATTCATGATCCTAACCCCCCTTTCCCCCCCACAACACCCCACAGATTCTGCCCTTACAGTCTTACAATAAACCCCCGCTGAAAACGGCGATCAGAGTAAATAAAATCGATGGTCTTTATGAAAGTAAATTAGATTCACCTAAATAGTTCACCGGAGGGGCAGAGCAGTTCCTGTAATTCACTTTAAGGTTCACCAACTTACTCAATAAAGCCCGGGCTAGGAATCTAACTGATGTCTAATCGATAGGTTTATCTGAGGCAAACACTGGCAAGAAGAAAATGAATTGGTTTGCATTTAAAGTTGAGGGGGGAAAAAATGAACTTCGGAAATCTTAAATGTCGAATTAATGAAATTATAGGTTTTATTTACCTTTTTGTCCGTTTTTTCCCCCTATAGAAGATTGGACTGAGAAGGAAAGAGGAGTGAAATAAAACCATGAATTAGACTGAAAACGTGTTCATGTAGGTAAATTATTATTTCCAACATATATTAAGATACAGATAATTTACATCACAAGCAATATTCTATAAATTACCAAGTAAGGGTTACTTTTAATTCAAAGATTAAATGAATAGTTTACAGTCACTATGTTGAAGTTACATGATAATTTTGCACTGCAAAATTAACAAAAGCACAGTCTGGATCACTTGCATTATGGCATGAATTAGTCCAATAATAATAATTATTATTATTATCATTATCATAATAATTTCTTGAGACAAAATAGCAGAAATAGCACTGATAACATGGACAAAGAAACAGTTTTTACCTGATATTCCTGAGCAGCCTCTGAGGCCTGCAGCGCTCACTTCAGTGCAGCATGACATCCCTCCATCTCAGCGGTTCTTCCTCTATTTTTTCATTCTGTTTCTACTTTTTTCCCCCCCCTCCTTCCCTCCTTCCCTCCTTCCCTCCTCTCCTCCTCGTCCAGTTCCTAGTCGTCTGATCCGGGCAGGAGGCGCCAGGTTTTCCCCTGAGGGAGGCGAAGAGTCAAGGACTGAACCCTCCAAATGCAGAATAATGTAATTCTACACTCTCAGCAAAAAGGGTTCCACATGCTGAAGCACCACGGAACGGTTCTTTATAGGCTTGTAATATAGCAGAACCCCGGTGATTCTACACTCTTAACAAAACGGGTTTTATAGGCTACAGTATCAGAAAATGGTTCTTTATATAGGCTAGTAAAATAGCAGAAACCTGGTGATTCTATAGGATCACCAATTAACAAAAAGGGTTCTACAGTCTACAACACCAGAACCCTGGTGATTCACTCTTAACACAAAGGTTCCAAAGGCTGTAGAACCGTAAAGTAGTTGTTGTACCAGAACCCTGGTGATTCTAGGGTTCTCAAGAATATAGAACCACAAAATAGTCCTTGTACCATACAGAAAATGGTTCTTCATAGGCTTGTACCATAGCAGAACCATGGTGATTCTTCACTCTTTAACAAAAAGGGTTCTCAAGGCCACAACATGGTTAGTAGAACCCTGGTGATTACAGTACACTCTTAACAAAACTGGTACAAGCCTAAAGAACCATAAAATGTTTTTATATGGAACTACATAATAAGTACAAGCCTAACAATAATGGTTCAATAATGGTTCACCGTTTTCTGCTGGTTATTTATACTTGTACCAAGAAAGAACCCTTGCATTCTACACTCTTCACAAAAAGCATGAAATCTTCCAAATCAACAGTATTCAATGATCTTTTTAAGAACCACACTATGACCCTTATTCAGTTCGTCTTTTTTTTTTCCACAAATCAGAGTTTTTTGAGTATATAATTCATAGCAAACCCCTACTCTAACCAGAGAACCCTCTTTTTTCTGTGTGTATCTGCTCTGAAATTCAACCTAATTACAGCAGAGAGCCGAACAGGGCCGAGGAGAGAGGAGGATGACAGGCTTCGTCACTCTAATCTCCGACATCCTTGATTGGAGAGCCAGTTTTTTCTTTCAGGTCTGGAATCATTTCAGGAGTCAATGTAAAATGCGTCCGTTATCGGACAACCTAGCCGGCTAGACATCCATTATCCTGTCTGTCTGGCGTGCCTCTTTCCCCCATTTCCCGAAAAAATTGGACGACAACCCTGCTCAAACAGTCAGCTGACAGCATGTAAACAGCTTTAACAATGCATAGGGGCATTTTTGTGATGATACACTCATATTTCGAAGTAAAAGGTCAATATGATCTCTGCGGTTCCTGTTGGTTTCCAGGCTCTATATACCTTGTATTAGTGGGCAGCTGTATAGCCCAGACCCCATCTTGTCATCAAACATAAATTTAGAAGTGATGTTGGGGAAAGGCCAAAACAATAACATCAAAATGACAACCTGTCCGATAATGGAACTACAATAGCACAATCACAAGAAAAATAGACGGTGGTTAGCCTACATAAATAAAAGATTGATAGGCTACGTGATTTTAAACTGTTGTGATGTCGTTAGTTGGTGGTTTATCTTCGGTTATAGTGACAATATCGATCGGACTAAAGGCTGAAATCTCGCCAGTGTCCGATAATGGAACCCGATTCATTTTACATTAAAACAACAGAGACTATCAGGGGCCAAGTAAAGGGAACCTGGTATTTCCAAACCTAGTAGTAACTTATATACCATGTCTGCCACTGTCAATGGAGCTGATGCTTTGTTAGCTGTATTTATTTTTTTTGTTGTTGCTTCCTGTGCTTTCTTATGTCTTTCATTTTTTGTTTACTTAGCCTATTGTAAAATATGTAGGCCTAGACCTATTTAGGCGATTGTAATGGTTTACTCCGCCTTTTGCTCCTATTTGTCCTATTTGTTTAACGTCTAGGTCTACCGTTAATTCAGTTTATTTTTTATTTTTTTTGTAGGCTATGAATGAAAACCTGCATAACTTGAGTGATAAAACAGGAGGTGGATGACAGGTTCGTCACCTTAATCTCCAGCATCCTTGATTGTGTGTGTGTGTGTGTGTGTGTGTGTGTGTGTGTGTGTGTGTGTGTGTGTGTGTGTGTGTGTGTGTGTGGTTGGCACCCTGGGCGCAAACGTGAGTGACACGAGTCAAAGTGTGGTGTTTTCTCCCCGGCCGTTCCTCTTTACAGAAACAATAGTGGAGGATGGTGGAGTCAGAAGAAAAACAGTGCTGATAGTCTGGAGTCTATTTGTGACATGAAGTCCAGGAGAGATTTCCATGAACTGTGGAAAAACCCTACAGGGGGACTGTGTTGATGGAGAGAAATGTTACACAAACAATGTGTAATAACAACAGCACCACCACCACCACCACCACCACCAACAACAACACTAATTAATAGGATAAGGATAATGATGATGATGATAATAATGATAATAATAATAATAATAGGCTAATAATGATAATAATGATAATAATAATAATAATAAGCATCATCATCATCATCATCATCTTACTACAACTAGCCTACTAGGCTAGGCTACTACTACTAGTCTACTACTAGCTTACCACCAATGTAATAATAATAATAATAATAATAATAATAATAATAATAATAATAATAATAGGCTAATAGTAGGCTACTACATATAATACTAATAGGGCCTACTACTAATAATAAAGTCCTTAAACTTTTATATTAGCTATATAACCTCTAGTTGATGGAGGCCTAATTTGCCATAAATTCACACTGATGACTCTTCACTGTTTCTCTCATTTATGCTTTAAAAACAGCATTATAACCATGAATGTGGGTCTATTAATGTATTATAGCTCCTCTGTTCTGATTGGCTGAGTCGCATTCGAAACCGTTGCGTAGCTACCAACCCGTCAGATATGAACGCGCTAACTGGAAATCAACACTTAGCTATCTGTCGCCAGAGATGGAGGATTAAAAGTCTCTGGTGTCGCTTAGCAACGACTGCGTTTTTATTTTATTATTTTATTATTACTGCCTGTAGCAGTAATAGTGAATATAACATTGAACATGTGTGCTCCTTCTTTAATACAAACGGTGTGTTGCCACCTGCCAAGGCCTTAGCTGCTCTGAAATCAGTGTAAACCAGGCGTCTGGTGGCTCATTGCTTCATTCGACACTGCTCGTCTTTTCTTTTTTAAATGCGGCGTACAGGCCCACAGCCCCTGAAAAAAAGAAACAAAACGTACTTAACCGGTAGGTCACTAATATATCGGGGAGGCAACTGTGACAAATTCCTTTTGTCTCCGCTTTGCTGGTACTTTATTACCCAGACGAGCAGCATGGCCTGGAGATAACGATTCATCACGCACAGCCGGCAACCATAGACAACGCCTTTGGGCAAAGCCAGCGAGGGGTTTCATATTGAGAGAGAGAGAGAGAGAGAGAGAGAGAGAGAGAGAGAGAGAGAGAGGTGTGTGGGGAGGGGGTTGGGGGAGGAGGGGGGGTACACCCTAATTGGAAAAGGGTTTGATTGTATTAGTAGGCTAAATTTGTTGATTACAATCCTGCACAAAATCATGACACTGTTGTCTATAAAATAAGCCCAGCCAATACAGCATAGGTCTATTTTGTATTTTGTGACTGGTTCCTATCAATAGCCTGTGTGGCAGGCCATAATAAGTCACAGGCCTTTTTTTTAAAATAAAAAATCCTTTAAATTCCCTCATGTTTTGCAACTATAGCTTATTAGATGAAATTTTAATGATCCCCGTGGGGAAATTGGGTTGTTTCAGCAGGCAGAGAAGGATGTAGGTATAAGAATAAAGCAAGTGTAGAGTATTGAAGATAATACAACAAGTAATTACAGTAGGATAACATATTGAGAATAATCCAACACATGAATAAATAAATACATACAGAAACCGCATCTCGCTTTACAGATTTACAGGATAGAAGCGGATGTGCAAATGTGCATCCTTAGCTGTTCACATTAAGATGTGGAGGGTTTGGTGCATCAGTGACATTTTGGCTGAAAATGAGTATTATATATCATTGGAAAGCTCTCGTCGAGCTCTCTATGATGATCAAAAGAACACATTTCTAATCAAAAACAAAATTTAAATCAATGGGAAAATCCAAGACTCAAGCAAAAACCTACATTAAATTTGGTGCAAAAGTGATGTAACTGTACTTGATCACTTTTTAAGAGAATATCAATGTTCTGAATCTTAATCTCTGTAAAAGTATGAATGGTTCCTGTTATGTTTTGAATAAAACAAGATTATATTATTTAATTTTGGTTTTTGCTCTGCTACAAAACTTGGAAAATGTCACTCACCCTTTCTCTGTAAACCCTCCATGTGTGCAGAAATATGTGCAGAAAGGAAAATGTGCATTGAAAGCTGTTCACATGATCAAGAAACTACAGATCAAGGTAAAAGGTGACAGATGAGTCTGAAGAGTCCCAAATGTTATATTCTTATAAGAAGTCAGACAACTTTTTTTTTTAAACCCCTTTAATTCCCTTTAGCTTTATAACTACAGCCCATGGGAACTAATTATGGTGACCGGCCTAAACTGCTGAGTATAATGAAACAGGACACTGGTTGAGTAAGCTTGGATTGTCAGGTTCAATAAAGAGAGATCCTATA
This sequence comes from Centroberyx affinis, assembly GCF_046629955.1. NCBI lineage: Eukaryota > Metazoa > Chordata > Actinopteri > Beryciformes > Berycidae > Centroberyx > Centroberyx affinis. Next base: position 286,788 of record NW_027280869.1, on the reverse strand, counting down.
TTGCTCTAATAATCAGGGGTTTAAACCAATTAAAGGTTTACCATTTGCATCCTCTTTGAATTGGATTTGTATTCAACATGCAAAGATAGTCTCAACCAAGGAACCTTGTTTAAACCATGTTTATCCACCTATAAGGCAAATGCATTGGAAAATGTTTAAGTTACAGGTCGAGATTTTCCTCCTGCGTGGCATATAGGTTGAGTTATAAGTGTAATTTTGGTGTCAGATGTGGGTTTAGACTGATGTATTGGTTTGCCGATATTGGCCTTTTCAAGAAAAATCAAATATTATACCAGTTAATATTGCTCTCTGCTGATATAATGGAGGTGAGAATATGATAACTCAACTTTTCCTCCCTGACAAGAACATAATTCTGTGAGAATCACAAATTTTGTATTTTTGGATATACAGTATATGTTTTTAATTTTGGCATGAAATGGTCAAATTTGAATGCAGAATAAAATATCAGCCTATATAAAATATCAGCTATTGGCAACTTCAATTAAAAAATATTGGCATTGGTATCAGTATTGGCCTTGAAAACCCCATATAGGGGAACCCTGTCAAAGGTAATAACCCACAGCTCAGTGAGAGGTGAACTTTAAATAAAAAGAAGGCTGTTCCAGTTTGACTTTGGGCTGATGAATGTTAGGCCTCTGACATTTTGATCTACATAATTTGCATTTATCTGAAAGACGAGAAAAGGGCCTTTTTCATTCAACTTCATGATTATAAATTAACATCTTATCAGCCAACTCAGTAGGTTTGTCCAACGGTTTGCCAAAGAGGAATCCAGGAAACTCCAGGGCTCCTTGAGGGGATCCAGGAGTCATTAAATTTCACTATTATTTCACTGACTAAAGACACAATGGGAGGATAGGGATGACTGTTTTCATCATATAGGTTCCATAGACAGTCATGCAATTCTACACTTAACCAAAACTCACTTCAAACTTCATTTTAGATGGAGGTCTGATGTGTGTACAATTGGGGGGGGGGTCCTTGATATGGAAAAACTTTGGGAAGCCCTGGATCAGGCTATGAGCACACAGCAGAAAGCATCTGTGTTAATTAAACTCAACATCATGCCAGCTTTCTATCATTCATAACTTTTATATCTGCTTTTGAGCTCTATGATTGGACAAACAACTCTCCAATCAACACTGGTCAACTCCTGCCTGAAAAATCAACACTTATTAAGACTGGGACATTTGCTGTAGAGGTTGGCACAATAAGAGAAGGTGTGGAGATGGCTGTTTTGATCACAGAAACAGTTATGAAATTCTATACTAAATAACAAACATTGAGACACTGTGTGTATATTTGGGGGTCTTTGACATGGAACAAGTTTGGGAACCTATAAGCATATGGTTTGTGGCACTAACAGATAATTTGGGGCATCTTCTGGGTTTGAGATCCATTGATAAAGGTGAAGAACAAGCGGAGAGATCACAGTCCTGCTCGTTACACCAGCAGCTGGTAGAGACGTGTCACCCAGAAGAGGCTTTTAAACATCATTTTCTTTCCACCTTAGCCATACGTCTTCCTGGATTTGCATAAACGGCCAATTACCTTGTCAGTAAGCTGGTGCGAGGCGGAGATGCAGCCTCAGTGCATCCGATCATCCCTATTCATTTTATTATAAGACGCACAAATATAAACAGACCTAATAGCGGGCTACACTCGCCCTGTTCTCGTCCCCGCACCGTTATTGATATGGCCTTGAATTCACACAATTGATTTTTATGCTTCCCTCTAGCCACCTTGTGCAGTTGAGAGATATCTTTATTCGCACGGAAAGTGAAATAAGTGCGTAATAAAACGGTGATATATTAAATTCGTTTTTCCCCGTGTCGCGGTTTTATTATGAGCCATTTTTCATTTTTATTGAATTGAGACCCTGGCGATCCGCGGCGTCGCTTCGGGCGGAGGAAGGTTAAATAATTTGTGCAAATCAGCGTTTCACATTGGGCTTCATGATCTGACTCCAGCTGGTACTTGTTTAGGCTATTTGTTTATCTATCTATCTATCTATCTATCTATCTATCTATCTATCTATCTATCTATGGGCTTAAATGGCTGGAAATCTTAACTCTTTCGTTTAATGATGAAAAGGTTTTACTTCACTCCTGGGTATTTGGTGTTTCCTATACACAGAGCAAATATCGCTTAGATGTCGAGTTTACATTTCATTACTTTGTAATAATGCATTAGCCTACTATCAGTGCCTTTAAATCAGGCTTACTCTGCACAGTTTGCGTCAATATTTGTGCATTTATGTCTTTATTGTGTGCAACAATGCAACAGACTATTGCTTCAGCTAGGTTTAAATAAATAAACCTGGTCTAATGTGTGTAGTATCGTGTAGGATCCAGTGTGCTGAACACCGTTTAGCTCTTGGCCTATAACCTGCCTTTAATTATTGGAGTCTAACATTATGATTCGTTTTCAAGCATGATCTGCAGGCTGCCATTTCATTCCACGTCTTATATTCGCCTAATGACGAAGCTGCGCCATTGATCGGGGTTGGTGCTAAAGCAGCGGTTCCCAAACTGGGGTTCAGGGACCTTCAGGGGTCCGTGAGCGAGGGTTAGTTTAATTTCACCGTTGTTTCACTGGAGGATAAGGCAGTGAGAAAATGGGAACTACACACTGTAAAAAGAAAAACACGAAGGCACTTCAGCTTAAAAACAAGTTTCCTTGCTGTGTTGAAGACGCGTTCTCCACTCGCTGTAATAACAAGTTCTGAACCAAATCATATCCAACAGCAGAAACCGTTTCAGATGGCAGCAGGCAAAACCTTATCAACTGGACGGGGATCCTGACCTAATATATGGGCCTCTCTACTCTGGGGGGCCTTGAAGACTTTGAGACCTACTTTTGACCTAAAGCCTCACTAACATGCTCACAACCCATGTGTGGACTTTTCTACTTTCTACCACCTTATCGGAACAACTGAAGAAAAAATAGCTGCATTTCTGTGCCAGATCATATCCAACAACAGAAACATTCCAGAGTCTCAGACACATGGGGGTTCCTACACTGCAAAAACACACATTTTAACAAACCATTTAATCAAGCATTGAGTCTTAATATGTTATTTTTATTGAAACAAGTGAAATACAAAATATTAGAAATGGGTGAAATAATTCTATTTGTTTGCAAACCGAATTTGCTTGATTCAAGTGCCATCTTCCTGATATAGAGTGATCTCTCTCACTCATTTCAGTGTATTGACACTTATTTCTAACTGAAAAAACTGGAACCAACTGAAATTATTTCACCCCCCCTTTATCAGAATTTTTTTAACTTGATGCAAGAAAATACGAATTTAAAACCGAACATGAGAGTGAAGAACTTGTTAAGATGGACATGTTTTTGCATGGAGGGATACTGACATGAAACCGTTTGGAAACCCCTGTCCCGGGCCTGTGCAGCACCAATAATATGGTGAAAACCCTCATGTTTAATACTAGAAGAGCTGCAGAAAAACAGGGAGCTGCGGCTTCTTTAAGAGATGGGAGCAAAACAACTGTCCTACCGGGGGAGGAGGGAGGTGGGACGCGGGGGGTGGGGGGGGGCGGATGACCGAATGGCAGCTTTTACGCAGAGGGCTGTCTCACCTGCTGAAACGCACTTCACCATTCAACACAACAGAGCTATCTTTCGCTCTCACCTCCAATTAATATCCACGTTTTGCAAGGTTAACACTTCATTTTGTGTCTTTTTTTGGTTTTGTTTTGTTTCTTGTGACACGACGAGCTCGGCTCTCCTACCATGCCCTCTGCGTATGGATCGTCTCTGCAAGAGTAGGCGAACAAAGCGCATCAAGCCTCTCCAGAGAACTCCCTGCCCGAAAAATCACGGATTTTTGTCTGTAAGTAATAAGGATAAGCATCTTGGTTTTTCTTGTTACGCTGCCTTGTGTCAAATTCATTGGGAAAAGAACGCGCTTTTAACGATGGATACGTTTTTCCTTAGCCCGACGGATAGGCATTTCATTTAGGAAACACCCGATCCCACTGTTGGACAAAAATAATGGCAAGATTTTGGATAGCGTTGGACACGTTGGTTTCCTGGGAGTAGAATAGGCCCGTGTCGATGCTCGAAAACAACAACAGCTCTGTATTGCAGCATATAAACATTTCCTTTCCCAAAGGCCTGAATTAATATATGAAAAATTATCCGAGCAGTGATAAAATAACAGCCACAACCGCACCGACAAACCATGGAGCACACCGGGATCGAGGAGGTGAACCAGACGCACCAGCAGCAGCATGAACCCATCAGCTTCGGGATCGATCAGATCCTGAACAGCTCGGACCAGTCCAGCGGCTGCATGCTGCCGAACCGGACCGGCGACCCGGATTACGCGCTGGCCTCCAACGTCTACAGCAACGGGTACAACAGTGTCTACAACCCGGCCTGCTCCATGGCGGCGGCGGCAGGTCTGGCCGGCTCCTATAACGTCAACATGAACATGAATGTCAGCATGAACATGAACATGAACGTTAACGTGAACTCGGGCAGCGCCGGAGGAGTGATCCGGGTACCGGCGCACAGACCCATGCCGCCTCCGCCGCCGCCCGCCGCCGCGCCGCATCCGCCCCCTCCGACGCATCCGCCGGGCATCGGTCCTGGCATCCCGTCGGTGACCGCGGTGCCCGGGATGGGGATGGGGAATGCGGCAAACTTCACCTTCCCCTGGATGGAGAGCAGTAGGAGGTTTGCCAAGGACAGATTAACAGGTAAAAGAGTTTCCTGCTATGTGATGCTGCCTGTTTAGATGTGAAAACACACCTGGAATCTGTCTTTCCCATTACAGTAGATGCATATAAGCTGTTGGCTCGTTTCCCATGCACCTACACCTGCATTTTAGACCTTCATAAATTAGTCCAAAGACTTAAATCCACTCCTAGATGGCACAGGCGACTTAATATTATTGGCTATTTCCCCCATGGCCTATAGGGACATTTGTCAGAGGTGTGAATTTTAGGATAAAACTGGCATTTGTGGTTAAAAACTGGCACTGGCGGCACTGGGGCGATAAAGTGTAAAATAATAGCTCGATAAAGTGGAGCTGATTCCATGCTTAGGTTGTGATCTATAACGAATCGTATGCACACAAAGTCAGTTTTATTATCGTGGAAGGGCAGCCTGATGAACGAGTGGAGAAATTGACATGGACATGCTGATGAATCAGTATTGGACCATCACTCTCCATTTGCAGCGGATGACGGATAACGACGTTCCCCATTTTTTCACGAGGATGAATGATTTTTTTTTTTTTTTTTCTGAAAGCCAATTGAGAAAACAGGAAGAAACTGGACGCTTACAAAAATAGACTACGGCAGGGAAAAAGTTATTAAACAATAGCAGATAATAAAAAAATAACAAGGGCAACACCAGCTATTATTATTAGACCTATCATTATGTTTATTCTGATTATATTATTATTATGATTATTATTATTGTTGTTGTTGTATTATTATTAATTTATTTCACCACTACTGGATAATAATAACAATAACATCAACAGCAACTATAATACTAGCCTACTACTACTAATAATAATAATATCAATTGTAATAATAATAATAATAATAATAATAAAAGTTGTAGTAAAAATAATAATTTTAGATTTAAAAAAAAAAAAATTTACATGCCTGAATAATGTATAGCAGTCAAAAGAGCTTTACACACATAACCTGCATAACTCCCATCATAACACACACAGTGGGCCAATAGCCAAATATTATACAGCTCACATTCATCTGATTGACTTTCACTGGACTCATGAAGCCCAGACTGGAGACTTTGAGTCTTCATATAGTTCACATTCTGTAAATCAGATAATTATATATAAAAAAAAAAAACATGTCGTTTTCTTTCTCTGTGTGGTTATATTATGGAAGAAAAGCAAAACCAGCACTTGTTTGCTGCTTTTTCATTGCGCTGCTGCAGTTAGGGAATGCCATGACGCAGTAGGATATATGACTAGAATAAGACGGTGTTCTGGTCTAAAAAGAAGAAAATATAAATACAAAACTAGTTTCTTCTTCTAAAAAAAACAAAAACAAAAACAAAACCCCGAGGCATCGAAATTAGACTAGCAGGCTTCCTCTTATCCATTCTTGCCACTGTTGGCCTGTAGCCTGTATTCTGCGTTACATAATCCTGACCTAACTGCAGGCCTACCAAAGGTGTCAGGAGAAATGAGGAAGCTTTATATTGGCCACGCACACACACACATACACATCCACCATTTATAAGATTACGCATGCACATAAATTGTTCATATGTTGCTGTATTCTAAGACAAAAATAAGACCAATCCATCGACAGGTTTTTTTTTAATCCTGGGTCTCGTCTGTATGTGTTGCAGATTTTGTGTTTTTCAGTGTCTCGTCTACTGTAGTTAGGGTCTGGATTTAGGGGTTTGCTGCTTCACTTAAAGTAAATCCATAAAATAAATCCATAAAATAAAAATGATTCCACTCTGTCCATAAGCAGAAAACTTGAGAATGAAGATCGACCTCGGAGGATTATATTTATTTCTGCTGTAAAAGCCATGATAATCCTGCCAGATTTCATATTATTGCCTCTGTATAATATAAACCCTGTAGTTTTCTCTCATTTTGGGGTTCACGGGTCTTTCCGCATGACCTCATCGTTATGAAGATGAAAATGAAGAACATCATGGATTTGCCCCCCCCACCCCCCTCCACCTCCCCCACTTCTCCCCCCCACATTAAATATTCACTATTCCGTTCTTTCTAGCGCATTAATTATTAAATACTGGGGGACGATATGTCAACTGCAAAAAGATACAGTGTAAATAGGCTTATCAATTTTACTCATAGTCACCAAGGGCCTCTCGTTTAATTTCTCTCAGCTTTGTGTCGCTGTAATTATTTCGCAGCCTATATCTTTCCACTGTATTGATCAGGCAAGCCCAGCAGCACGCGCGCACACACACACACACTCACACACACTCCATATTTAGCCCGGTCTGTTTCCTATAAAGGGCCGTAAATCAAATGGACTATCATCTATCACAATGGGTAACCTACCATTTGAAATCTTTTAGTTTCTTTCAGTATTTTTCGATTTTCTTCTCTCCTCCTCCTCCTTTTTCCAATTTGAAAAAAATGCCTCCATGCTTGAGACTAAAGCTAAAAATGACACTAAGCTTTAGGAATGTGCAAAATGTATCTACAGTATAGGTCGATATTTCTAAAATTCAACAGTTTTCTTTCTGGAAGCCATGTAGAGCTTTTCCATGGATGCAGTGGAGGGCAAACCAAACCTTTTTTTTTTTTGCAGAATAGAGTTTACTCGCCATGTTTTAGGCTGACATATAGCCTACAGTATATCTTTATGGCATAAACTCATGTTACAGCCTACATTTGCATCAGACTGATGTGAGCTATATAAAGGTTTTTAATGGGAACAGGGGCATAGCCTACATTAATAATTTTCTAAAAATATAATTGTTTTTTGTTTATGTGGGTTTGGTGTCTTATGATGATCACCAGCTGGAAGTCATAGCTTACACTCTTTTTTTTATTTAAGCTGGACTTTTCTTACCCTATTTGCAACGAATTCGATTTATTTATTTGTCTATTTATTATAATTATAATTTTAATTTTAATATTTTCCATCTCATCGCCAAATTTGGCCACGAGTGTCCCAGCTCGGACTGGCCCATCTTGAGATCGGATATTCCCAGCAGAGCTCTGCTGTATCTGGGGGAAAGGAAACACTTCATGTTATTTTTTGGGGCTTAATTGACTTCTTGGCAGTTTGGAAGTGGAGCTTTGCACCAGCAGGTTTATCTCTCTGTGGTGGACTGGCCTGTGACGGCTCAGTCCGGCCTAGACTAAAGCTTTATACGCCTAAATGCTTTGAGTTTTCCTAAATTCAGTATTTATGAGATTTTCCTCAGATATAGGCTGTTTCAGTATTTTTTTTAAAACCTGCTCGCTGCCCGTCAACGATTTTGTGGCGTAAAAACTAGGCAGTAATAATAATAATAACAATAATAATAGTAGTAATAATAATAATAATGATAATAATAATGATAATAGTGATAATAAAAACTTTATTTTAATAGCACTTTTTAAATAAAATGTTACAAATTTCAAGTGTATACAAGTAAATATAGAATAGCATACTAGACAATTATTAAGCCATTACAACACACATTATAAATTTTAAATTTAGTAGTAGGCTATAATAGCAGCAGCAGTAGTGGTTATAGTTGTAGTAAAAAATAATAATAGGCCTAATGATAATATCACTAATAGAAGAGAGTGCGAGTAGAGGATAGCCGGGCCCATATTACAGCATGTGCGCCCTTATTGGCCACATAACACCAATAATAAAACATAATCAAACATGTTCTGCGCCAGTAAATCTCCTCCTCGGTCTTAATGGCAGCAGTGCAGAGAAGCAGCGTTTTATTTCAGCGTCAGATCCGCCGATGTGTCTCTGCTTCCTGATCCTCGGTGTGACAGAAGACAGTCTCCCTGCTTTGTCCCGTATAGTGTAATAAATAGCAATATATGTTCATGTTATATTTCAATATCCCCTTTAGAAACCTTCACGGATATATTTATTAGATTGCTACAAAGGTAATATCCGCAGTGGGGAAGGGAGGCGCTGTCACCGTGAAGTGTTATTAAGTATAAGTGGTTTTATTATGGGAAACATATTCTCCACGGTAGCATTTTATTTTTTGATATGCTTATGCTAAATTGTATTACCAAGGCAGCAGATTTAGTATTCTCGCCCATTTCCTTGTCATTTCACGGAGGTAAAAAAAAAAAAAAGGAAGAAAAAACAAGGTCAGCTTGGATGATAGTTTGCAATGTTTTTTTTTTTTTTTTTTTTTTTTTCTCTCCAGGAAACAAGATTTTCCCCCTTTTGAAATGTAATATGTGGCCCGATGTGGCTCAGTTTGTAGAACACAATAATGTCTTTCCACTGCTGCTGCATTACAGCCTTTAACTGTTTTCCATGCTGTTCAGGATAATGTTGTTCGACAAATAGCCAATTATTCTTCTCATCATGGAAATAATTAACATCTTCACTTCTGTTTTTTTATATCACAGAAAACTATTTTAATCTATATATATTTATTGGCAGTCAGTATTTAGGACATTACTCTTATTAGTCCCTATAGCAATATTATAGGAATATTATAGTGATATCATAGGAGATTAAATATACCATGAGGTCACTATAATATTCCTATAGGAATTTAAAGTGTGTCTATGGTAATCAATAGTGTGTTTATAGTGACCTTATTGTACTTTATGGTATTTTTTCTACCTCCTATGGTATCACTATAATATTATAGGAATATACACCGTGCACAATGCAGTAAAATAAGGTCATTACATACTATTGAGTACCACAGACACACTCTAGGTCCCTATAGGAATATTATAGAAACATGATAGTGGGACCATAGGAGATAGAGAATACTATAAAGTACAATAAGGTCGCTTAAACTCACCGTGGAGTGCCACAGACACACTGTAAGTCCCTATAGGAATTTTATAGCAATGTTATGGTGATTTTATGCATGCAACATGCAGTTTTGATGGAAGCGACGCAGCAGGGAAAGTCCTGCAGTTTGGCTGTTGGTTTAAAATCCACCAGATTATATGGACATTTTTACATAAGCTCCAGCATTACAGTACTCTATATATAGTTCAGGGTCGTAATAATAATAATAGTAATGCATAAATCTGAAGACACATCTGATTCCTGGATGGTCTTGGGGCCAATACCTTCAGCCAAAGCGTTAAATGTGACTGACAGAGTATCAGTAGACTGTATTTTATATTTATCAGCATTTTGCACACTGTATGGCCAAGCTGTGCTGCAGTTGCCAGGTTCAAAGTGTCCTTGTTGTTGCTCCACTTGGGTTGCCTCTGAACGTGCTTGTATGTGCCTGGTCCATTAGTTAGCCCGCAGATGGCCTGAAATAGCCATCTAATGCAGTATTATCTGTTAGCCAGGCCTGCTGCTGGGAGCAACAGCAGACCTGCTTGATCTCAGCATGTGACTCGGACACATAGTTTTGGGCAAAGAGACGCCATGAGTTCCCCTACGAAACAGAACTATAGTTTTCCAATGGCAATTTTAGATGGATAGAAATATCATAGCAAAACTGTAAGTAAGTGTAGGGATATAATAGGGATATCAGAGGAGATGAAAAAAATACCATAAAGTATGATAAAGTCACTATACAGGCGCACAATAGGACCTTATAGGAATATTAGAGGAATATTAGAGGAATAAAGTCACTATAAACTCATGATTAAATGCAACAGACACACTATAAGTCCATATAGGAATATTATAAGGATACCATTGGAAATAAAAACACATAATAAAGTAAGGTCACTATAAACTCACTATTAATTATCACAGACATACTCTAAGTCCCTATAGTAATATTATAGGAATATTATAGGGATACCACAGGAGATAACAAAAAAATACCATAAAGTATGATAAAGTCACTATAACCTGACACACTATAAGTCCCTACAGGAATATTATAGGAATATTATAATGATAAGCATAGGAGTTTAAAAGAAATACAGTAGCCTACCATATTGTCCATAATAAACCCACTATCGAGTAGCCTGTAACAGACACACTAACTCCCTATAGGAATATCATAGGAACATAATAGTGATTTCTCATTTTAGACACTAAATCTGTGTTGCTAATTTGTACTCAGGTAATGTTAACTTTATGTGACCTGCTGTAATTGCACAGAGCAGCAGTTAATCTTTACTTTAGAAATGATTTGCTCTGCGTACGCCTCAATTTGCCACTCGTGTTCAGCACTGTCAGGGGACGTCGGCGGGTCCCTGGAAATGACTGTCGAGCGCGTAATAGCTTCATGTTCCATTTTCCATCCAAATTGTCATCGTCTGCGTGGCAAATGAATTTTCAGGTTGCAGAAAGTCTGAGCGCGGCGGCGTGTGTGTGTGGCCCTCGGGGGACACCTATATGCAGATGTTTTCATATTCATTTTGGCTCCTGGTGAGCTTTCCGACAAAACAAAAACAAATAAACACCCTGTAAGACAGCAGGCAGAACAGCTTGCTGGGGAGGAACCGAGAGAGATAAAAAAAACTGTTTTTCTGTTGTTGGAAATTTCCATTCTGGGTCAAAATGAGAATGTGTCTTGGGGAGTGGATCTATGGCCAGAAACGATCTCGTTACATTTATTGATCTTCTGTTTACCCATGGCTGACAAAATAGACAGGATTCATAGATATTTTATGATGCAGAAGATAAGTTGTTATTAATACCCAGATGCAGTGATATGTGAAAGTGAACTACTGAAGTCAGGCACTGAGGCACAGCTATAAGAAACACATAATGTGGGCTAACTGCGGTGACAATGTGCAATTTACATATTTGAGTAGCTACAGTCTAGAAGCTACAAAAACAAAAGAGTTCATTTACAAAACACTGTATATCCATTTTGAAAAAACAATCATGACCTAATTCAATATCTCTACAATATAGAGGAGTAAGCAAAGACTTGAGCTGTCCACTATCCTTTAAAATATATAATTTACCTTAATTTTGCATTGCCAATCATTATCAATCATTTTGTAGTTGTTCGGTTTGACTGATATGGATTATTAAATATCTCTATAATATAAGAGCATTAAGCAAAGACTTGAGTTGTCCACTATCCTTTAAAATGTAACACCATTTGTCTTCATTTTGCATTATCAATCATTTTGTAGTTGTTCAGTTTGACTGATATAGAATATTGTAGGCAGATATGGATATTGTGAGTCGAAGATTCCACTAGTAGATATTTTGTGCCAGTATTTGATATCTTAAATGTGACCATTTTCATGACAAAAGAAATTAAAAAAAGAATAATATATATATATATATATATATATATATATACATAGGCCTATATATATTCAGTGTGTCAAAGTTTATTTCAGCAGGGTAGAAAAGCCTCTGAAACAGCATTTAGACCATCATGGGATGTAAAAAAAAAAATCATATCCTCACCTCCATCATATTGGCAGTGGATATGATTGTGACTGATATCCGATATTAAAAGACCGATATCAGCCTGATATATGGCCAGCCAGTATATTGGTCTGACTCTGACTGTTGTCACTTTTTTCAAAAGGCAGATCTCTCATTTTGGAACAAACCTCTTCAGATGATTACCTAACAGAATAGCAGTAAATAACATTACAATAGAGTCTCTGCAGCATTCAAGCATCCTTCATCTGATTAGCTACTGTGCATTGGTGCCACCCGGCTGCTGTGCTCCAGATGCGGGACCTTACTGTGTCTCCCTTTCCTTTAGGGGAGCAGGCAGAGGAGAGCCGAGCGGGAGAGGCCCCAGGGGGGCCGGGGGCCACCGGGTCCCTGCCAGGCCTCTGTCCTCTCCCCAAGGGAGACATCGGCAGGGTCCCTGTCTGGAGCACTGTGGAGACATTAGCAAAATGCTATTACCCTGAGCTCGCTCACCTGCGAGACGGCAATGGCCTTCTAGCAGAATATCCTTTCCCAAAGGGTGCTTGCCCAGGTGAGTCACCCATCCCCCCCCCCTCACACCCCCCACATCTGATTTTTAAATGCATCCCTCTTGACTTGTGCCCAGCAAAGATAGTTTGGATGACCGACGATGTCAACATCCAAAGCTTGCCTGTGAAAATGTGCATTTTTGTTACAGAGAAATTACAATCTTGGTTTGTAATTGTGCTCTAATTCTCACTGTGTAATGATTTAACACTAGAAAGGCCAAGCCGCCGTCAATTGAGGGCTATACTTTGAATTTTAGAATTGAAATATTGCAGCTTTCAAAATGTTCCTCCATAACTTTTCCTAAACCCACTTTATGTAGTGGGTCAGTGTTGTTAGATTTGAGGAAATAGCAGTTCTAATTGCATTTACCCCTTCAATTGATGGCTTGTTGGCCTTCTCTTAGACCTCCAAAACTCATTGGCCTTTCTAGAGTTAAGATAAAACAGACAGTATTTTTTATCTAACCAAGGACTGGAAAACAAAATTGCGCTCATAACATGAGCATATAAAACAAAACCTCAAGGGAAATATAAGTTTGTCATTTAGAGGCACTCATCTGATCAATCCAATTTAGAAATGGAAATGAGATACTCACCCTAATTATCATTAATCTTAATCCCACACTAATCCTTAACGTCCTCTAATCCAAACACTAACATTAACCTTTGAAATGTACATAAACTCCCCTGACCCTAATGCTAACCCCAACCTTAACCCTAACGCTACTAACCCCGACCCCTGTCAGCTTTTTAAGAATAAAGTGCATGATATGGTCTCTGCTCTATCTATTACACACATTACTTTCCTTGAATTATCAAACAAAGTCAAATAAATCCTCTTTCTCTTTCCCTTCCTTTCCATTCCAGCCGCTCTCTCGCCCTTCTCCGTGACCCGCCGCATCGGCCACCCGTACCAGAACCGGACGCCGCCCAAGAGGAAAAAGCCTCGCACCTCTTTCAGCCGGGTGCAGATCTGCGAGCTGGAGAAGCGCTTCCACCGGCAGAAGTACCTGGCGTCGGCCGAGCGCGCCACCTTGGCCAAGGCCCTGAAGATGACGGACGCACAAGTCAAGACCTGGTTCCAGAACAGACGGACAAAATGGCGGTAGGGTTCCAGCGGAGCGTTTCTCTCCACGAGTTTTGATTCAGTTCGGTTCAGCCTGCTTTGTTGGCGTGAAAGTAGAGAATAATAATGCGAAAGAAGCCGTATAAAAGATAAACTCTCCCTTCCTCTTGCTTTCACATGCTATATTTATCCTCCCTACACAATTTGTTTAAGCAAACTAAGAGGCCTTGGTGGATTTTTCAGAGGATTTTAGTCTTTATGAGGCAGGGTGTGCACTCATACAAGCCACTCCTTCCATTTTTCTTCACTACCTGTGATAGTGCCATAAATCGACAACAGTCAATGTGTCTGGATTTTGCTTGTGGATAGGAAACGCTCACTGATGTTTTACTTTAAATACCAGTAAAACGGACTGCAGCTGAAGCATTCAAAGCTTCAGTTTGTACAACACAACACCTATTTTGCTTAGCCTAGCGACCAGTTGAGGCCAGTTCACTTGACCAAGCACAATTACTCCAGCCTCCTAAAAGGCTTTTTAGAAACTTGCTGTCCAAAGCAATACTGAAACACTCACAAGAGGAATTGACTGCCAAGTCCATAGACGAAAAAAAACACACCTCTCCACTTCATTCTAGCTGTTGTTTACAGCCATTTTGAAGTAAATGAGTAGGAAATCAAATTATGATACTCTGCCCTTACTTAAGGGGACAGTGCACATATTTCAAAAGCATATTAAAAACAGCTAAATTACCTTTGGGTTATCATGTTTAAATGGCCTTTTTATTGGCTTTACAGGGGGAAGCCAAGGCCCCTTTGTCTTGAGGAAGCATGTAATATTGAAATTTGGCTTGACGATCCCTTTTTAAAGATGAAAAGGAATATTTCTCTTTAAAAAAAAACAGTTGTTAAATCAAAAGCCAACAGTCGGATCCTTCCTTTATATCCTTTTTTATAATCCTTTTGCAGTCCAAATGTAGACAGACTGTAGCAGTGAAACCTATGCTGCCTACTGAGATGAGTGTGAGGCAAAACAAAACACATTTCCGCCCCCAGATAAAGATGGAGTGAAAATGAATTTGCTCAAAATAAACGCCACCAAACTAAATGAGCAGCCAAACCAAAGCCAAGACTAAATGGCGTGTCATGAATAACCAGGGAATTGGCTAACCTGCTTTTCTGATTTCCTAGTTTTGCTGCGATTTATGCCATTTCCCTACAGTGTGCACCTGATAGGATGAGCATGAGGGATGTCTTTGCGTGACGGCTACGCTAGTAACAAGAGCATGATCAAATCAACAGCCAGGGAATCAGATTATGATAATGCTGTTAACAATAATGTGTGGCTAATGGATGGAGGATGGTGTGCATGAAAGAGTATTTTAGAGGTGTGTTTCCACCTGGGCTGCACATGTATACCTATAGCATGCATGGCTGTGTGTTTTGGTGCTAATTTGACAACAATCAATGATATCTTACAGTGCATTTATTTTGGGATGTCATATTAGTAACAAAACAATCAAAACCACAAGAAAAAGTGTTCATTGTGCCATATTCGATATAGCTGATAAAGGGACATTTCTCCCAAATTTAAAAACTACACATTTATTAGCTGAAAGCAGACATCCAGGAGAAAAATGCGTATTCACTATGTAAACAACTGTCAGGAGAAATTACCTAAATATCAAAGAAACTGAAACTCAGGAACTGTAACTTTGATCAACCATTTCAGCTTTTCATTAACACTGAATCAAAATGGAAGCAGTATGTGTCTTATTGAGGAATCACTGTATATCCACTTCTCAGCTTATAGACCTATATCTAACTTTACACATCGCTCTTACCTCTCCTACACCTTTCTCCTCAACTCTACTTTTTCTAACCATAATCCTACCTGTGTGCGAATAACTAAACAAATATAAATATACAGTTGTCTAGTGAGAGTGCTTCTCTCTGGATGATTTACTACACAAGCAATGTACTGTAATTCTCTTATTTGTGACCCCTCTTAACTTAAAAAAAAGGACATATCATTTTCAACAACACGTTTATTTTACTGTTTTTTCAACACAGCATGTGTTAATATCAGCACACACTGACACATAATACAGTATGCATGTTGTTGTTAACATGTGCTGGGTTGAATAGAAACAAAAACATGTGTGTTGCCCTAAACATAGACATAGGAATGTAATTAAAAATGACACTATATATGCAGCTTTTTGCTTTGAGGCAGGAAGTATAGTGTTAGTCCCGCCCTCCTCCTCTTCAGTTGGTCAAGTTCCTGCCCTAACACTTGTCACTCATAAAATATCCTATTTATTTCATGTTATTTTAATGTCAAATAAGTTGCATATTGCAGCTTTGATTATAGTGGCATTATTGTGCTTTCTATCATTGTTTTTTTTAAGATGGCACTTTTTTCAAATGGTAGATATCTAATTTTAGAAGGGAATTGGACATATAATGGATATACTGTATGCTGGCTGCCATATAGTCAGACCAGACAAGTCGGACATACAATCTGATATCTGATAATGTATAGTATATCCTGTTCATTTGCATACTGCACCTTTAATAGGAAAGGTCTTAAATCGTGCTCTTTCCTCTTTGCCTCCCCCCCCCCCTCCCCCCCCCTTTCCACCCAGGAGGCAGACTGCGGAGGAGCGGGAGGCCGAGCGGCAGCAGGCGAACCGGCTGATGCTGCAGCTCCAGCAGGAAGCTTTCCAGAAGACGTTGAGCCAGCCGCTGCAGCAGGACCCGCTCTGCCTGCACAACTCCTCGCTCTACGCTCTGCAGAACCTACAGCCCTGGGCAGAAGACAATAAGGTGACCTCCGTCACCTCCGTGGCATCTGTGGTGTGACTGTGTGTGTGTGTGTGTGTGTGTGTAGAGGAGAGAGGGAGAGAAAGCGAGAGAGGGAGGGACGGAGCAGGGGATGAAATGTGTTTATCAGTGTCATCGGTATAAATGGACAAATGGGAGGAGCCTGTTTCTTCAGTCTATTGTTGAAGTGTCTGACGTTCAAAAACGCAGCACCATTATGGGATTGTCATAGATAACAGGAAAATGATGTTTGCTTTGGAAAAAAAAATTTGAATGGACATTGTGTTTCCTCTTGCATTGATCGTAACCAGCAACAAGGTGGGGGAGATGTGTGTAGAGAGACAGCTATCTATTACTGCCAAGACCCACAAAACACACTGTGTGCGGACCTCACAGCGTAGGAGCCGTGCGTGTGGGCCTGCTGAGATTGCCGATTGCTGTTTTGTCAAAGTCGAAATTAAGCAATCAGTCTACAACAGTTGTTATCTTGAATATCTGAGTCTGTTGAGTCATTTTCCTGCCTTACACAAGATTTCCGCTTTCCCTTCAGCTGTCGGTCTAAAAGAGAGGAGGGCACTTTATCCCTAAGTGCCAGGAAACAAATGGACACCTCTATAGATGCCCAACTATCAAGACTGTCCCCCCCCGTTGCCTCTGGAGCTCTCAGGAGGCGGCAGAGACTCTGACTCTCTGCCAAATGGCAAAAAAAATTGACCTCCTTTTTTTCGCTTTTGACTTTGTACAATGTAGTAAATGCATGTTTCAAACCTTTTCTGTGTGCACTCGGAAGTACCATTGAAGTCACCTGCCGTCGAGGCGGATCTCTGCCCCGATCGCAGTTTGCAAGTGGTAGTCGATTGGTGGAATTCCTGCTCATGGATTCCTCATATGTTCAATTTAAAGGTGTTTTATATTAAATGATATTGTGACTTTTTGAAAAGATGACAAACCTCTCTCTTTTTTTCTTGCCTCTTGTTGTGTCCTGTGGATTCTTTCACACACTGCCTGTTTTTTTGTTGCCATGCTGAAAAACCGTGCAAGAATACATTAGGATTTTAGCGAGGTATTCAGCCTCATGGTATTAAGCTATGATTACACATTAAAGTTTCAAACCACCCAAAGGTGAGATAGCATTGAGCTGTATCACAAGGATACGGTAATACCTTTTTTTATCCATAAAACTGATGACTACAGCTCCCATGTGTGAATATGAAGCGGGGCGTTGCCGAAAAACAGCAAGCATGCTCAGCAAAACCTTCCCTGGATAAATAAAGGTTTGAAAACTGATGCCGGCTCAAATTAGAACGAGAGCACAGGAGAAAGTACAAATTGTCAAGCTACCATCTTAATTGCATTGGCCTGTTTGTTTTTTTTCCAGTGATTCCAATGTAATACCTCCAGCTGAGGACCATCCAGCTGTCAGACAAACTAAATAAACCTTTGTTTTTCGGGGTCCTAACTACACCACACCATGCCACTTAGCTTCCAGTGTTGTCTGTGACGGCCACCTAGACACCAGACAGCTGTAAACACTCGTTATCATCACATCCTCCCTATCGTACGAACGCTTATCGCCCAAGTCATAACAAAAAGCTCCTATCTAGACGCGCGGTCAACACGCCGTCGAAGCCGATCTGCAGGTTCCTTGTTGGTAAATCATGGACTTCTCATGAATTTGGGCGTCGTTGCACCTCCCCGCAGGAAATCACTCCACTGCGTTGGACTGGGCGTGCGTTGGCCTACTGTTAGTCTTGGCCATGCCTGCCGAAAAATACCAAGCACACACCTTATGACAGAACTGGGTGTCACAAACTCCTGGGTAAATAATCAACATTGTGCACCTTTTGTTGGGATATCAACGGCATCTGGCTCGCCGAGCCTCCGGGACGGGGCTCAGAGTTAGCTTGATGATCTGGTTCGAAACAGCTGTCTGCAAGTGCAGCCACCCCCGACACCCCGAACCGCTTCTCTCTCAAACGTAGGCTCTATGTTTAGTCAGTTTAGAGGGCGTCTTGCCTGGTTGGGATCCTGTCAATAGCAGGCGGTTCTCCAGGTGACGCCTACTCAACCCCCATTTCCTCTGGCCAAACCGCGTCTCATTGCTCCTTTCATCTCTCTGTCTCCGATGCCATGAAGACGTGACTTGGCCCATTCTGCAAAAATTCCTCCCTTCACTGTTTTCAAAAGCGTGCATTGTGTTTTACTACAGGTGCTTAAAGATTTTTTTTTTTTTTTCTCCTGCTCTCTTGTCGTGGCTCTGTATTTATTTCTCACCCCCTCTCCCCCTCTCCCCCTCTCTCTCTCTCTCTCTCTCTCACCGCCTGTCCTTATCCAATAAAATGTCACCACACAAGATGAACAAGAGCAAGAGGCTCAGCGTATATCAGACTTCCTATCAAGCACTTTGTTTTGAGCAGGGCACCAAAATACTACTCATCACATAGGCTGCTGTGCTCTGGGTCACGCTCAACCCGCTCCTATCAGTTGTTTCCATTCCTGTGAACTGCAGTAAACATTTAAGTCATAGTCTGGGAGCTGCGATGGCTTCACCGGCTCAGTGGGTTGAGCAAAGCACTGACACTGCCAAGGTTAGAGGTTCAAATCCCACTGGAGTCACCCAAACTAAAACAGCACTGTAAGACCTCCAGTAAATGGCATATTTGGTGTTAAATGGCCATTTTCCAAAATTACACGGTTCATTATTTATTATTATTATTATTAAACCTTTATTTAGACAGGTAATCTCATTGAGACACGGGGTCTCATTCACAAGAGAGACCTGGATTATAAACTTTGTATGGATAGTCCAACGCTGGGACTCAACTATCAGGTGACAAAAAGTACATGTTCAACAAATTGACACTTGCCTATTTGATTAATCTTTACAGACTATGTAACCCTAACCCTAAGGTTAACCCTAACCCAGATAATGAATATCGAAAGACTGCTTTTCACATTATTGCATCACCTGAAACTGTAGTAGACTTTTCAGTGACACATTATACTCAGTAAGCTAAGTATCCGCATTGGACTATCAAAATAAAGTGTGACCAATTATACTGCACAGCCTGGCTCATCACTTGTTTATGGCTCGAGACCCAAAAGCCTATCTGCGGTACGTCCACACATGATTACTTTACTAATATGTCTAAATGAGCCTGGGAGAGATATTGAGATTCTTATTCGGGAACCACCGCTGAAGGGTTTACTTGATACCAGATGTAATAATATCAGGCCAAAGTCCTAACAACCATTTTCAGGCTATGACAGCTGGTGTAACCACTACATTTCAGAGAAAGCAATCCGCGGTCTTACACTGCCAAAATCTATTAGACCATTGCTAATGTGTTGACATGTGAGGCTTTGTTGACAAAAGCCCTTTATGGTTCTTGACTTTAAGACACTGCTGTTAGTTTGGGTTACATGTACAGTGTGCAGGCTGCTTCATGCAAAATAATGATTCCTTATTGCAGTGGAATTTGACTGTGGAGGGAAAATACTAAACTAAACAAGAGACAGTCTCAGTGTGTCTAAATGTAGGTACATTTATACATTCCCACAATACACAACATTTGATATATTGTAAACTTTAATTTATACAGCTACATCTGGTTTTTGGTCAGATATGAGTGATTCATGTAAATCTATAAACAGGTTTGTACATGTTGCTGAAGGCAGATTTTTGAGTGTGAGTGAGTGGGTAAAAATGCCAAAATAGTTACACATTTTACATTTACATTATGGCTATTTAGCTGAAGATTTTACCCAGAGTGGTTTAAAATGAGTGTATCAGCAGCATAAACTTAAAATAATTGATGACTAACATTAGAAAGCAACAACAAGTAAGTAATGATTTTGTTTTAAAATCTACTCTGGCTCAGGATAAGAATAATGATCATGTTTTGCAAATGTATGTAGTTTAGTTAAAAGTTTAATTGAATTAGTTAAACTGAATGAAAGTGAAGACTAAGTCGCCACAATACTGGACCTTGATTGGCTGACAGCAATCAGGGTCCTGATGAGGTAAACCTGCTGAGCGGGGGCTTTCAACTTCCAATCCTGCAAACTGGCCTGATTGGACCGATTTCAGTAATTCTTTAGTTAGGGGAGCCAATCAGGACCAAGTCCAGCTGTGATGCCTTTCCGGGTCAAGCTGCCTGGAAAAAAGCTGGATTTTTGAAAATGCAGGAACTTTAAATTTAACCACTCAAACACTGTCAAAATTTAACAGTGTCTTCATTAAACATCTTTGATCATATACGTATATAAATAGAAGAAAAGTTGACTTCCTATGAAAGGGGCCCTTCAACAAAATATTAATATGTCCCTAAGGCATGTATGTATGTATGTATGTATGTATGTATGTATGACAGAGACATGCTAGGAGGGAAATAAGAGCTTTTTTTTTTTTCTTTTACTGCTATAGGTCTTCCCATTTTGGATATAATGATTTTGCATATAATGCATGCAAAATGTCTGTTATTTTATGCAGAACATTCGGCTTTTGTACCTGGAAAAACCAAAAGCAGTGAGCCGCTTCCTGCTGACTGGAGTGAAGACTGAAGGACTCACTCTGCAGCCTGACAATATGACAGAGACTCCAGAGCTAACCTGACCTGCTGACATGACATGCTTTCATGGTTCTCTCTCTCTCTGTCTCTGACACACACACACACACACACACACACACACACTTACACACACTTACACACACTTACACACATGCATTTTTGCGTACAAGCGTACACGCATAGACAGAAAGCAAGCATGCACATGCTCACACACACACACAAAAGCAATCAGTGTGTCCGTGCTCACACACATACATATACACTCATGGATGTACATCTACATGCACACACACACACACAAGCAAAAAGGGGGGTAAGTGATATTTTCCTAATTATTTTCCTTTTATTGCAGTGCAAAACCAAAAATGTTAATGATTGTTATTCACAACATAACATAGGAGCTATTTATATTATTTACAGAGATTAAGATTCAGAAAACTGATATTCTATAAAAAGCTATTAAGTGCAGTTACACCCTTTTTGCACCAAACTTAATCTAGAGTCTTGGACACTTGAGTCTTTTGGATTCCCCCTTAATTCAATTTCGTTTATGATTACAAATGTGCTCTTCTGACCATCAGATAGAGCTCAACAAGAGCTTTCCAATGATATTTAATACTAATTTTCATCCAAAATGTCACCTATGCCCCATTCGCATCAAACCCTCATATTGTCCTATAAACATATCCTGGTGCAAATTGTAAAGCTACAAAAGAGAATGGTTATGCAATATTAACATACTGGGTGATTCAGAAGTAGGTAATAATAATAATGAAGAACAAAGCTGTACAATTTTATAAAAATGCATATCTACTTTTGAAACGGGCTGTATTATGATAGGATGCATGCAGCTGGGGAATAAATAATGAAATGACTAAGTATGAATAAAAGCAATTTCTTCTCCTCCCACACCTAAGGAGACCCACAGAAGGATACCAAGCAAACGTGTTGAGTAAGTTCACCTGCACCAAGGGTGCAGATACCAGCGTATCAGCTATGAGAGCGGATCCTCAGACGTGTCCCGGCAGTTTGTGACACATTAAAAACCTTCTTGAGCTTTCAGGCATGCATGAAGACGAGTCATTCCTTCTGGGTAATACTGGTAGGTAGCTCTGTGACTCATCGCCTGTTTGATAGGGGCCAGTTACCTTCACAGTGTCATGCGACTATTAAGCTTTGGAAAATGTTTCACTATTAAGCAACTTAGCTGCCGTTTTACATTTAGACTTCAGGCAGACACTCCTATCCAGAGTGAATTACAATGAGTGCAACTGTAGAATAAGTTTAAATTCATAGGTTCCCTCCATTATAATCAACCAATAATAAGGACTGCAAGGGTCAGAGCCACAGCAACCTGACAAGAGAGGCTGTACTGTACAAAAGAGAAGTACTGGGTAAAGAAATAAGAGCCTGGGTGAAAAGGTGGGAACGTTTTTTTCATCTAGGGCCACTTCAAAGATAATAATATAGTTTATGTTGAAGTAGAAAGGCCAGCAGCCCGCAGGAAGGTGTAATGAGTAGGTATAGACCTTCCTTCAACTGGAAGGTCTTGGTTCAAGCTTGACAGCAAGCACCCGCCCTGATGAAGTGCCTTTGAGCAAAACACTGAATCCCCCCCACCAGCTCCAGGGTGCTGGTCTGTAGCTGAGCCTGACCTCTGACCTCCCTTTGGAGGGGTGCAAGAGGAAAGAGAGTCACAGAATTTAATAATATGCTGCTTAGAATTACAAGAAATAAGGGCCAGTTTGATTGACATAACATATAGCAGGGACTGTTTAAACAGCCACTCTGAAAAACTGACAGGGCCAGTTGACACTTTATCTATTTTCATGATGAACATTTTGACAATGTTTGCTGTCATTGCTATTCTTTGCTAATGAAATTAAAACAGTGTATTTTAGCTAAAGGTATGGGATGAAGAAAATAAAAAAAAACCCCACTATAAAATACATGCAGGTTAGGCCTGTATCTGCCACTGCACCAAATTTGATCATTTGAATAGCGTGATCTACCTGTACAGGAAATATACTGTATCTTCATGCATTAAACAAACAAATTCCAAAATGAATAAACAAATAATCTATTTTTATACAGTCACTTAAAGTTGGGTTAGGCTTCTCAAAACAAACAGTGCCATGCATTAAGCATGTAGTTTGGACAATTTTATAGCAGGGTCATTTCTTCCTTTATAACTGAGTTTGCCACGGCTCTCCATTTTATTATCAATATTATTAAGAACCACAGAAGACTCTCACAGACTGCACGCGGCCCCAGGGCCGGACTTTTAATATCATTGGCCAAAGGCCTATTTCATTTAGCCCAAACAACACATTTAGCAGTGCACATTAGGGAGAATGTCCTAATCTCAATTTTAAAAGCTTTGACTTTTATGTGAAGAACTCATTAAAGTGCCTAGATGAAAAAGACACTGAGGGATGTTTAAATACCCTGTAGCTTTTTAGTAAACTCATACTGCAGGCTTGCATTGAATGAAAGCCAGTGATGGAAGTCCATATAACCCATGGCTGGTTTTCTATCACAGGCTAGCCCCTGCTGGAGGCTGACACTTATTTTAAACCTTTTACAGCAGCTCCATCCAGTGTTCATCCGTTAAAACAGTTCAAGTTTTTCAGTTTAATTCGCCCCGCCCAGTCTCGAATTCAATTGGCCCGATGAATCTTTCACCCCCAACGCTTTCTGCTGTCTCATTGGCTCGCTGATGTGTCCGTCACACCAGTTGACGGAAGTATAGCCACCCACGGCAAAGATGGAGGACGACATCCCAGATTTGAGCAGACCACAAATGTACTTGTTTGGTGAGCTCGCCTATTCTACCAAGCTAAAATATCTAGTTGCACAATCAGTTATATCGCCATGTTGTCATGCAGAAATGATAAATCTCTACATTTTTTAGCTAACAGACAGATAAAGAGCTGGCTAACCCGCCTGCTCCCACTCGCGCCAATTCAGCCCTTTTGTTAGCTAGCCGAGCAAGGGAGCCACATTTAGCAGGATTAAACCCTCCTGTCTGTAACCGGGGTTTGCATTTGTTTGTATACTACAAAGTAAATGCGCACATAACGTTAATTTCATGCTGCACGTATCGTTTTCATCCTAGGTTGTACTCTCAAATCGGACAAAAAGGAGTTTAAAGTTGACGTAGAGGACGATGATACGGAGCAACAGCTGTCACTCAAAGCAGTAAGCAAAACACTCCTATTGCACATAGCGGTGGTGAACTGCGATGCAAGCTCAGCATGTAGCTACAGTAAAATACAAGGATTGCAACTCTCAAGCATGTTTCAAAATTAAGTTCAAGTGGGTGAAATGAAATTGTTACTTGAAGTTTGATTTTGTTTATAAAGTAACATGGACTACTTTTGGCAAAATTGTCTCTGTATATCTCTAGTGCCAGTGTGCTTTTGTGTTTTATTACTGTTCTTGGAGGACAATCATCTATCTATCTATCTATCTATCTATCTATCTATCTATCTATCTTTAAGAGGGTGGTAGACCCAGTTAATTTGCCCTTTCTATTTTTGGCTTAAGGTTGATCATTTTCCAGTCAAGTGAAGTCAAATCTCTTTATATAGCCCTTCATCACACAGCATGTCTCAAAGGACTTTACAGAGAACGAGCCTACCTAGATCTAACTGAAATCAATCACAAAACAAAAATGAAGCAATGTATTATGCAAAAAAAAAAATACAACACAAGGAAGGAAACAAAATAAAGACACAACAAGCAAATTAGCATGTTGTAAAGAAATAACAAATCTACCTAGAAACCTTGGGAGGGCCAGTTCATAGACTGATCCCCCACCAGGACAGTCAGACAAAACAATCCAGGTATACTTCATTACCACATGCATAAGAGTTTTTGCAGTGGCCTGATGCACTACTCATGGTGAATTCACCTGCTGTACCTATCTATTTGTAACTAGACAAAGAGACACAGACATCAGGGACAGTAACAGCTTGATCATGACAAGATGTGGAAATGTTGTTTTTAAGAATGTGCTGTGTCTGTGTTCAGGTGTGTCTGGGTGCGGAGGCTGAGGATAAGTTCCACATGGTGGAAATCGAGGGCCTCACCTATGATGGGAAGACGACCAAAGTGCCACTGGTTGTCCTGAAACCATCCGTCCTGCCATCTGTGAGTCTGAACACTGTCAATCTCAGCATTTTAACGAGCATAGTAATCTGATCATTGATTTTACTCTGATTATGAGAGCCGTTTTTTGTGTCTCCTGTGCGCTTTTGTGTTTCCTGCACGCTTAATCACTCATACCTAAAACCTGGGTGAACTCGATAGAGCTGTGATGTAAAACACATTGTTCACTCCAGTGTTTTTACTTAAATTTTGAGAAAGTCAAAAGGTAAATAACTGAAACGAATTGGTCTGTGAGAGATTAAAAGTGCGGAAAAGCAGCCATTGGATTAAACTTCATATGTGGAGCAGATGTTCCTGTTTTCATGGAATCTTGCTTATAGGTCGTGTCCAAGTTCAGTAATTCCCCTTCATAAATTCCAGTCTTATTGATATTCTGCTATGTAACTGTCCCATGTAGAGTGTGGGATACACTCAGCTCAAGGTTGTGTTTGATACAGCATTTATAGTTTGGTGCATTAACAAAATTATAAACGTTCTATATATTTAGATAAACTATTAAGATAATATTATGCTATTAGAATAATGTTTATATTAATAAACCTAACCATCCCCCCGCCCCCTAAGTTTAAATGGAAACAAATTTTGTCTGAAAAAGTTTCCTCAGTTGTTCCTCAGGCATAAAAGTGCTAAAACAATATTTTTAATGATCCCTTTTCTTGGTAAACAATAACGTAATTGCTTTGTTAAAGGGTTAGGCTTAGCTTGAACTTTGTTTTCAAGCTACGGGATGTCTTGTTGTAAAGATCAGATATTTGCATGTTATTGTAATAAGTGCATTCTCAGCATAATGTTTCTTAGACATTGACATTTTAGTCTTTAACCTGATGCCCCTAAGCAGAACTACATCAGTAGAATAAACCTTTAATTGATAGATTGCCAACATTACCAGCAACCAGTAGTGAGGAATACAAGCACAGCACCCTGTCAATGAATGCAAAAAAAAGTGTATTAGATAATGTTTTTTTCTTATTTCAGGGCTGTGACATTCTCCTCTTGTTTTTTGTCTAGATGAGTTTAGGTGGATTTGAGATCACCCCTCCAGTCACCTTCCGTCTCCAGTCTGGCTCTGGACCAGTACACATTAGTGGACAGCATTTTGTTAGTGAGTAGACATGTTACTGCCACTACTACTGTTGCTGATACTACAGTTACTACATATGTACCTCACAGAACACGACTTAAAGGATGCTGTAACCCGTGGTCACTTTGTAGGTGTGAAGGATTCAGACGATGAAGAAGAGGAGAACAACTCGTCGCCTGTGAAGAGGCCTGCAAGCCTGATGACGGGGAAGAAGCCTGCATTGGTATTTACCTTGGTCATTTCTTTGAATTAATTTACCTACAGTGTAATGCAAGGAGAAAACATGCTATCACAAAAAAGTCTATATTAAAAGATAAACAATTAACCAATAATTTAGCTCCTCAAATGTCATTATCAGTATTGGATCCTAAAAAAATCCATTATCATTCAGCCCCTACTGTAATACTATTCATAGTGTGTCTGGCATTGTTTGAATACATAATGATGATGTATTTTATGTTGCAGAAAAAACTAAAGATGGACTCAGATGATGATGACGACGATGAAGAAGACAGTGATGAAGATGATGATGAGTATGCTTTGGATTTATACTGAATTAATTCCTTCCCATGTCTGTGATCTGGTCTGACTTTTTGGAATAGTACACAACTGAGAGTGCCAGATCATTAAAGAAAAAAAAATTATATATATATATATTAGAGCTGCAATGATTAATCGATTAGTTGTCAACTATTAAATTAATCGGCAACTATTTTGATAATCAATTAATCGGTTTGAGTAATTTTTTAAGAAAAATAAGTCAACATTCTCTGATTCCAGCTTCTTAAATGTGAATATTTTCTGGTTTCTTTACTCCTCTGACAGTAAACTGAATATTTTTGGGTTGTGGACAAAACAAGACATTTGAGGACGTTATCTTGGGCTTTGGGAAACACTGATCCACATTTTTCACCATGTTCTGACATTTTATAGACCAAACAACTAATTGGTTAATCAAGAAAATAATCGACAGATTAATCGACAATGAAAATAATCGTTAGTTGCAGCCCTAATATATATAGTACTGTGTAAAAGTCTTGGGCACATGTAAAAGAAAAAAAGTATAGTGAAGATGCTTTCAAAATAATTAAATGAAAAGTTTCTAAATATCAAAAAATATACTATAAAGAGCAGTCTACTGACACACTAATACAGAAAACAATGAATAAACATCTAAGACACAATTTATATAAAAACTCTTGGGTGCCTAAGACTTTTGCACAGTACTGCATATATAATAAATATTATGTTGTATATATCCCTACATCCTGATGGGAAGTTTGACCAGTAACACATTTCTCTACCTAAAATCTTAGTCAAATTAAAGCTCTGCCAGCCAATCTGAGGATAAATTTTATGCTTTGGTTTTTGGTGGTGGGTTTTCCCTTAAGTACCCTTAAGATTCTGGTTGTGCCTTAAAAACAAGTGAAGTGTACGTCATGCAGAGTAAATCAATGTGTAGATTTTTGTTACAGTTCGTCACAGTCATACACCTGGTTCAACTATTCCTGGACTACGCCAATACACTTGGTTGATTTATGAATTTGAGTTGGGTTTGCCAGAAACTGGGCTTTGACAAAATCCTACAAAGTATATAAGGAATCAGTTTATTCACCAAGCAAAGTATTTCTACAGGACTTGGTTCAAGACGTATCAACAACTGGTAGTAACAGAGTGGGACAGCAGGGCCTACATGCCGTGATAGGAATGCTTACATTTGCTTTTTTATTCAACACTTTTCCATGAATTCTTTAAGACTTCCCAACTGTAACACATTGCGTTTTGTTCCCCCCCCCCACCCCTATTTCATTTGTAGTGACGATGATGATGATGAAAGTGATGAAGATGATGTGAAGATTCAGAAGAATTCCGTAAAACCACCCAAAAAAGTAAGCTTGGTTTGGTTATGTTTTTTGTTCATTCTATAAAAGATAAAATTGGATGAAAGTGAAACCTTAATGATCCCCATGGGCAAATTTGGCACAGCGGTGCAGTAATAGTTGTAGCATACTGTGTAAAAAACAATAAAAATAAGTATGAACATAAAGGAAAAGATTGAGGTTAATAAACATATGCAGCTGACAATTTCAACACATGCAGTGTGCAACATTGAGAGGGATATGGGGAACGGAAAAAAGCAGATATGTCAATCTACTGCCATATGCATATATATATATGCATACAGTACATTATAGCAGTGGTTCTCTAGGTGGGGTCCAGGGACCACCAGGGGTCCTCGAGGGGATAGTCATTCTTCATGTAGAAGAATGACTATTTTGATCATAGTTTCTCTGTTATCTCTCAACCTACAATAGTCATGGAATTCTGGACAAAATTGTATCTAACAATAAAAATATTCTCAGATTTGGGTCCAAGAGGAAAAATCCCATCAAATGGAGGTCCATGGCTCCATTGTGTACTAAATTAGGGGTCCTTGATATGAAAAAGGTTGAGAATCACTGCATAGGATATACATAAGTTGATAGACATATGATACATATAGCAGAAAGAAGAAAACAGGGTTTGGGTGAGAGCTGGTGTGTCTGTAGGGTTATAAAATGGACATTTCCCATTGCCGATATTATGATGGGCCCACAACACCTCCAACCACCCCCCCACCCCCCAAACCTCCAAACCTGTTGTAATATAACTGACCTCTGACTTAAATGACCCGATCTGCCCACCCTGACATTAAATCTGAAAATTAAATGGAAAGTGCAACATGCCAACCGAGGGCCACACTCACACCGGGCATATCTGGAGACTTTTATTCAAACTCTGTTATTCCTTTTAGTTCTTTTCATTTTGTGAGAACCATGTCACTCAAAGGTGCCACTTAGACGCCTCAACATGAGAGAACTGTGGTGTGGTTTGTTGAGTGAGAATGCCATATGAACTAACTACAGGAAATGACCCCAAAATGCAAGGTTTCATGGGTAGGAGACTGATGTTGACACCTGATAGCCAGCAGTTACTCATGGTTGGAAAGTCTAGCATTACAAACTGCAGTCTGGACTGATGCTCCTATTCAGCTGTTTCTTCTTGTGCTCTATCTAACTGGTATAAACACCAGAGAAGGTAAATTGTGGAAAACTGCAGACAAATCCATCATACTTAGTTAAAGTTACTGGGACTGGAATCAGATTTGCTTTGTTTTAGGGCTGAAACTAACGATTATTTTCATTGTCGATTATTTTCTCGCTTAATCGATTAGTTGTTTGGTCTATAAAATGTTAGAAAATGGTGAAAAATGTGGATCGGTGTTTCCCAAAGCCCAAGATGACGTCCTCAAATGTCTTGTTTTGTCCACAACCCAAAGATATTCAGTTTACTGTCATAGAGGAGTAAAGAAACCAGAAAATATTCACATTTAAGAAGCTGGAATCAGAGAATTTTGACTTATTTTTCTTAAAAAATTACTCAAACCGATTAATCGATTATCAAAATAGTTGGCAATTAATTTAATAGTTTAATAGTGTTTTTTCTTTTGTCCTTTTTGAGGTGAGATGTTTTTTTTTAAAGCCCCTTAGAGTTTGTTCTCTTACCTGCACAAATTAGCAATTATCATATCTTCTTGCTGTGTTCTTTAATCACCTTCTGTGCAAACTAATATTTCGGTAGGGAACCAAACTTGAATTTGTGCAGCAGCTTGTATATTTGTTTGCAGCGTTTCCAATCCCCTTCACTGTCCACCAGGTGTCAGGGCAGCCAAGGCCTCGTCCTCAGATATTTGCTGTGAAAGTTAGTTCTCTCTGTGCTTCTAGAGTTTTCCCCATGCCCCGTCAGATATAATTGGTCCCCGATCCTTTTATGTCTACTTTTTTTTTTTTTAAACTCACACAGATTGTATGATATAAGTGGCATTTTGATTTCTCCTGGCCCTTCCCATTTCTGCACTCGCTGACCGTCCACCATTTTGTTTGAGACAAAACATGGAACTTTTTCATCCTGTTCCCTCTTGTACCCACCTGTTTTCCGAGAGTAAAACACAGGGTCTGTGTGGCGTAATGATCGGATTTCTCCTCTGTAATCTACTTGAATTCTCACCGTCTCACCAGCAAGACAGCACTAGATGTAGGTTATGCTATACAGGCACACACACACACACATGCACATACACATACAGACACGCACGTACACATACAGACACGCACGTACACACACACACTCATAGATGCATGCATATACACACTTATCTACACGTGTACATAATACACATGGATACACACAAATGCACATATACAAGCATGCAAACGTATACAAACACATATGCACACACTTACATTCATACACACACACACACACAAACACACACACATATATGCTCAAACACATGCACACTAGTTATGGGAAACTTCCTCCCCTATTTTTCTGTAACCCCCGCATATCTTTGTCCTTCTGTCATCCCACTGTTAATATCATTGCTCCTTTTTTATCGTCTCTCGTGCCATTTCTCCTTTGCACCTGGCCTTTCTTTGTCTTTGAACACTTGTTTTGCGTGTTAGCACAATCACTTGCAAGTGTGTGAGTGCGTGTGTGTATCTGCCTCGTTTTCTTTTTTTTTTTTTTTACGCGGGTGTCTGTTTGTGATTTTTTTTTTTTTTTTTTTTTTTTTTTTTTTTAAAACACGGCGTCCAAGTGCAAACTGTGCCAGGCAAAAGATCAAAGCCTGGGCAGATGCGCATACCTGCGACGTGAGCGCCGATCCTCGCCTCAGGGTCAGATGACAGCTGAGCATTTCTGTCACCTGTTGATTTATTCTGTTGTCTTCTCCTCCAACTCCTCTACCCCCCCCCCCCCCCCACTCCCTCCTCCTCCTCCACCCTCCGTTCCACCATGACCTTAATCCTTTTCTTCACCCTTCTACTTTCTCGCTCCATAGCTATCCCATGTCACTCTTTTTGTATTACAGAGAAATGAAGGCACACAGCTATAGAGCACTGATTGTGTGTGTGTGTGTGTGTGTGTGTGTGTGTGTGTGTGTGTGTGTGTGTGTGTGTGTGTGTGTGTGTGTGTGTGTGTGTGTGTGTGTGTGTGTGTGTGTGTGTGTGTGTGTGTGTGTGTGTGTGTGTGTGTGTGTGTGAGAGTGATGCAGTCTACTGTCCATAGTATGTAGAGCTGCAATGATTAATCGATTAGTTGTCAACTATTAAATTAATCACCAACTATTTTGATAATCGATTAATCGGTTTGAGTAATATTTAAGAAAAATAAGTCAGAATTCTCTGATTCCAGCTTCTTAAATGTGAATATTTTCTGGTTTCTTTACTCCTCTATGACAGTAAACTGAATATCTTTGGGTTGTGGACAAAACAAGACATTTGAGGACGTCATCTTGGGCTTTGGGAAACACTGATCCACATTTTTCACCATTTTATAGACCAAACAACTAATCGATTAAGCGAGAAAATAATCAACAGATTAATCGACAATGAAAATAATCGTTAGTTGCAGCCCTAATAGTATGACCCTTGCACCTTCTCCAGTGTGTTCTACAAGTGCCGGCTTTGGCCCAAATAGGCAAACACTAATGTGTTTCCAGCCAGCCACTTTTGTTAATGGTGATTTTTGTTCTAAAACGGGCTGCATCTGACTCTACTCAACGATTTGTTGCTTCTCTCTCCTGCATCTGTTGCATTTCATCCACTCAGAAAGAGACTGTAGGCCCACATCATGAAAACGAAATTGAAACTTTCACTTGCATCTGAAACTGTTGTGAGTGTGTGCGAGTGTATACCTTGACACTTTGTTTGTTTACATTGTCATCGATGTGCAATTTAACCTAGCCATCGGGTAGAATTTCATCTCCGTGCAGCCAGGCTAGAGTTCAAAGACCACATGCGTGATTTTTTTCTGCTTATGCTGAACTTCTTTTATTTATTCATTTCATGTGCATACAGGCTAATCGTTGGTTTTATTTATTTGTTCTTGGTGATATTTCTATGAAAACACTCCTGAAAAGATTTTTTGATCGGTCCAACTTAGTTTCCCCAGTGACTGTGCATCTTGTTGTGAAAATGCAAATGCCAACCATGTTTGTGAAAATGTAAATTTCATAAACAAGTTTGTTAATCTGTTTTAAGGGCAAACAAGTTTCGAGATAATCTCGACTCAATCTTATCTTCTTGAAAATTAGTTATTTACTTCATTAACTTAAAAGCCTATACTGTATATAACTGTCCTACCACTGTTCAAAATATTCAAGGCCCTCGTCGAGAGAAAGCTCTTATGAGACCAGCATAATACTGATGGTTTGCGCTGCTGTTCTAAGACAATTCTATTGATTAATCCTCCTTCAAATCTCAAGAATAGAGCCTTTATTATGCGAGAGAGCACTAAAACTGAACTTGTGGTGCAAAAACTTTCCCAGGGGGCCGTGTCCCCGGACCCCCCTACCTGGCTACTTTTCCCACCCAGCTGGCAACTCGATACTCCTAAGGAAACACACTGCTTCTTTTTGTACTGAATGTGAAATCCTGTTGTCCTTGTCCTGTTGGCAGTGTGTACTGTTTAACTACAAGGTGTCGGTGACTACATTCACACTGCAGCTGAAAGTGTCCAGATTTTCCCTCCCAAGTGACACACATAAACATCAGATCTGAACATGTTTTCTAATCAGTGTGAACAGCAAAAAAGCTGAATGGAGATTTTTTTCATTTCCGATCTGGACCACATGAATGTAATCGAAAGGTGTTTGAAAGAAGCGCAATTTGCGTAGGTACGAAAACGGATGTGACATGTTTTTGTTTTAATGTTACTGTGCACATGCATGTTTTCGGCATTGCTGTCAGTTCATATTGGCATCGGAAATGGGTTACATCCTAGAATAGATATGAACAGTCATCCAAAAAAACTACAGTGTGAATGTAGTTAATATATCTCTGCACACATGACATCCAGACAAATTGTTTTTGTGTTGTTATTGCACTTGGTAGCCAAAGGGATTAGTTCAGTTTATTTGCACAGTGACAACAGATAGAATCAGTGTGATTAAAAAACACTGATAACACACTATGATAAAAAAAAAAAAAAAACACAAAGAAGAAAAACAAGTTACTAATTTGTGCTGGTGAGATTAAAAAACCCCCCAAAGGGCTTATAACATCTCACCTCAAAATGAAAGTGATTCTGATGACACAGCGCATAATTTACCTTTTATCTGTGCTGAAGTGCATCTATGAAGATTTTGAAGAGAACGTATTGTTCTTTCCTT
This sequence comes from Centroberyx affinis, assembly GCF_046629955.1. NCBI lineage: Eukaryota > Metazoa > Chordata > Actinopteri > Beryciformes > Berycidae > Centroberyx > Centroberyx affinis. Next base: position 253,263 of record NW_027280869.1, on the reverse strand, counting down.
GATTGAGATCTGTCTTTGGTGTATGAACATCTTTCCATTTAAAAAAAAATGCCTCCCCACCTCATTGGGGCAGCCTTCCATCGCCTTCCATTACCCAGGCATTGCTCTAGGAAATTACATGTGTAATTGCCTTGTACCAGTTATGTCAACACAGGCAATTACAGTTCTCGCCCATTCCAAAGCGAATACCAGAGATTGCGAGGAAGACGTTAGTGCTCAGAAAATGCAGGTACTTGCCTAAGCTATTACAAGGTAATTACACAGGTGACTGAGAGCAATGACAGGAAGTCCTGCAGTATGGAGAGGAACAACAAGGGGTCATTGGGCAACTAATTACCTGATCAGTAAGAAACTAATCAAGTGTGCCCAGTGTTTCCTCTGTAATGTTAGGCATCAGTGGTGCTCCGGGGTAATTTCAGTTTCAATTTTCATATTGTTCCTGTTTTGGTCTCAGCTATGTTTCAAGCACAGGTTGAAAAGCTAAAAACCTCTTTATTTGGATAATTAATCAGAATAAAAAAACATGAATTCTTAACGTTACGACTAAATTATACTGTTATCTCAGTTCCAGATTTTCTCTGGCACCAGTGGTAATATTTTTTGCTCCAGGGGTGCCAGTCAAGTCAAATTTTATTATCACAAAGTGCTTTACAGACACAAATACAGATTAAAACAACAGATGATAAAATATGTGGTTAAATTAAAAGAACAAGAAATAGAGTGATTTTTAAACTTCAAGAATTGGGGCCAGAGCTTGAAAGAGTGGAAACACTGAGTGCACACCAATCACATTTTGGTGAATATTAAGCATTAATATTATGGCATTAATATTATGACAGCAATGGCGCCCCCTGCTGAAACACTGTCACCCCACTTTGGGCTGTGTTTACAGTGATTTGCTCAATTCAATTTATCTTCTGAGCTTTTGAAACAAACGTGTAATGTTTTATAAACACTTGAGTAAAATGGATCTGTAATTTGAGTTATGTTGGGCTTAGAACGTTCCAAAAAGCTTCGTTTCCATCATACAAGTCAAACTCTTAAAAAAAATGTGGCGATCAAATCAATTCGGGGATAATATTTTGTCCGAAATCTACTTTTGAAAATCTTGTTAAGAACGTCGGTTATGTTTGTTTTTTTACTCAGAGCCCGGAGTCTTCAGCTAAGAAGCCCAAGAGTGCGGTGAAACAAAACGGCTCTGCAGGAAAACCAGGAGGATCAGCGGTCAAACCACAGACTAAGGTAGGGAAAAGCTATATCACCTGCTCAGCTTTGTTTACACTGTGTGCATGGTATAGCTCTTGTGGTTAAAGGGGGACAAACATCACACTGTACACTTAAAACAAAACGGAGTAAACGGCTCATCAAAAACGCCATTCTAAACAGTGTCTAAACAGGTCAAGTGAGTCAAGGCTCAGGTGGGTCACAAACCATAACAATAAGATAACGAGCAAGACTAACTTGGATAGATGGATACTGTGTTTCTTGATTGGGTCATGGCACAAATAATAATGTAACAATAACAAATGAAAAAAGAAAATCACTCCCGCTGGAATAAAGCAGCTGAGAACCACTAATTTAAAACATCCATTCAGAAATCAACTTCATTCTATGCCACAGGACATGGACATTTCCAACTACTTATGTGTTAAGTGCAAACCTGATGAAGCCTGGAGGCGAAGTGCGTCGTACAAGCCGGTGCACTTGTTGCTCTGAAAAAAACATTACACATACGAATGCAATGAAAGGGGTCTGAAACCTCTCAGTGTGGGGAATACTTTCATCTTTGTGTGGAAAATGATTCCTGCACAAACCAGCACCTGGGAAGATAACTGCCGTGCACAGGGCATCTTTGACCAAGGGTAATTGTTTGTGTGTATTGGCCTTCACTATTAAAACACGTCAAAATACCTCAGAGAGCCTTTGCCATTCCACCGCCAAAGAATGCGATAAATGCACGTTGCAATTAGCTCAAGCTGATAGTTAATTTCTCAGATGGAATGTCTTGGACAGCCGCCTCTCAAAACCTCAAGGCTTGAACTCTGGCTCTCTTTAAGCAAACACACCTGACCTCTAAACGGGTTTCCTGGGGCAAGGTTTAAACCTGCGACCCCTTGGCCTGACCCCGCTGTCTTGAGTTGCAGCCCACCTTTGATGCCCCCCAACCCTCTGTGACACACACACACACACACACACACACACACACACAAGCATATACAAATTTGCAAGCTTTTTCTGCAAGTTTACACATTTCACAAATCGTGTTACTGTGATAAAAATGACTTGGAAAGAAACTCAGTTTAGATAAGATGTTATGTGTTGGCATGCAAACGCTGGCTGCAGGCTGCATGTTTGATATCACATGCCTTTTGTTGAAGGCGCACTTTGTTCGCTCCCAGCGGACATAAACAAATTGTCACATCTTCTCTTCTCGTCTTGAAAGAGAGCTCTATGATTGTTTGTGATGCTAAACGCTAAGCCGTTGGATCGCCAAACACCTGAGGCGAGAAAACCGATTCCCCCACCCCCCCCACCCCCCCCAGGCGCAGCGTTCTTGCTGTGTGGGAGAGTGCGGCTAATTCTGTAATGGCCGTCGTCCAGACATAACACAGTGGCTGTCGAAATGCTCCGGGGGGATTAGCCGATGGGCAGCTGAACCGCCGAAACCATCCCGCCAGTTTAGCTCCCAGGCCCGTGGAGCCTCGACCGGCCCCCGCCCCGCACCCCTCTCCCCTTCTACACAACAACTGTTCCCTCCCGACAACCTCTTCACACCCCTAACTTCCTGGACACACCTTCTCCCAATTGCTCTCATTACCAGCGTTTGATGTCTGGTGCAGCTTGCGCTTCCAGATGCCCCTGAGGAGCGAGGAAACGGGTGTGGGTGTCTTTTTTTTCTTTCCTAAGTGCAGGTGACTGGTCATTAGATTGGCTTGTCAGATCTGTTGCCAGTACTGAATTTCTCACCTCTCACATCCCTGCATGTAGCTACACCTTCTTGCATAACAGGCTTGACATGAGAACCAGCTAACTCGAGTTGTGCTGATCTGAAGTAACTTTATCTTGCAGCTGGTGTCGTTTGATTGATGGATCTGGAGAGGTTGATGCCTCGGAGCAGACGTCACAGTCGTAAACTTGTTAACCACTTTACTCGTGCTTCTCCCAAAAGGGTGTCAGTCATTGTTTTTAGCGACTGATTGACATGTGTTTCAACAGGTGCCCTGCCTACCTGTTTTGGGCTTTGGCCCTACCTGTTTGTTTTTCCCAAGAATGTAAGCCCATATCCTTTTTGACTGTGATTGTATTTCAACTGATTCAACAGTTTGGATCTGTTGTGTATGCTCTTCCAAAAACTTGTCCTTACATATACTTATAAATATATTGTGAGAGTCACAGTTTATCAGTGACTTGTCTTTTTTTTCCACCCCCTTTACTTGGCCCCCAAAGCTCTCATTCCAACAAAGTGACAATTACCATCCCCGGACAGACTTGGTGATCAGAGGTGTCACAACCATGTGTTTGCAGTCGATTGGAGACGAGCGATTGCATCAAATGATAGCGTGCTAGTGATTAAGTTCCATGTCCCGTGGCATCTGTAATCAGCGTCTGGCCCAGATGAAAAAGCTTGCTGGCTTTGTCTGTTTATCAGCTGTTTCAGGTCCACAGCTGTCCTTTGGAAGTACAGAGCCGCCCCTAAATAATAAATACGTAGCGCATTTGCCTGGCCAGGAGCCAGCAGCATATGTGCTCTTTTTTGTAGTGGGGTATGTGTGTGTGTGTGTGAAGGTTTTCTTCATTTTATACCTTTTGATCTGTGCTATAAAATGCCGATGTCTTGGGGACAGGGACAGATGATTGCATTCTTAAAGCTGGAAAGATAGAGAATTTATTTTCCTAACTTTTTTCAAGCCTTTTTTTTTTAACCGTTTCAAGTCTTAGCCTGGTTTCAAATGCTCTCATACTTGGTTCAAAGCCTCAAGATACTTGTACATATTCATGTTACGTTGTTTGAGGAATCAAGTAGCTTATTTCAACACTCAGCTCTTGGCTAGTATTTGTAGTAACATATGTGATTTGGTGGATGCCTTTATCCAAAGCACCTTACAATGCATATATTTTTAGCATGGCTGGCTCCAGAGGGAATAGAGAGAGTCCCTAACTCTGGCAGTATCGGTGCCATGCTCTACCCACTGAGCTGTAGAACCACTGTGAAAAGAATAATATAGTGTTTTGAAGCAGAAATGATAATCGACTGAAAAGAATGCCCAAAAATCACTGCACAACCAGCCTTTTGATCCTGACGCCTTGCTGTTTTTTCAGTGACTGGGTAAAAAGTTCCTCTATGAGTCTCTCCTCTCCTGTTTCAAATGTGTCTCTGGCTATCAATGAAACCCTGCAATTTCACTGGATTCCAGCCTGGCCTTGCATGTAGGGACAAGCTCCACAGCTTGTGTAACACGCAGCCACGGCGTATGGCGTGTGTGTATGTGTTGTTGTTGTGTCACATTCAGACACTTCCTAATTGAGGACCTCTGGGGCCTCGGCTGCCCGGGTCTGGACACACCTGTAGTCCTGCTAGTACAGTGTTCATGCTGCTCTCTCTCTCTCTGTTAAGGCAACATCATCTACACAAACACAGGCCTCTTTGCGTGTCAAAGTAACACAATGAGGTCACCAAAATGTGACATCTTAGAAGTGGTGTTTTTGACCTGTGGCTTATGATAGCATTGGTTTTAGTCTTGGCAATTCATAAAGACATTCAAAAGAATATAATGATATCTTTTCTTGTGGAAGTAATATCCATTTGACATCAGCACAAGCTTAGCTGTTATCAATAAACGAGCATGAGAACATTATGCACCCCTCGACAAGCGTGACCCTTTTCTCCTCCGCTTCAGTAATTAGGATTTGCCACCACTGGAAAAACAAAACACTTTTTTTTCCCTTTTTTTTTTTTTTGCTTCTCTTGACAAACAATCCCTATTGCTCAATGTAGAGTCTGGGCTTGCCCTCTCCTGCTTGGAAACAATAAAAGGATAATTTGTACCCGATGTATTTGTAAAAAGGTGGTGTAATTAGGGTAGAATTTGTTGTCCTTTCTTATGCTTTTATCCCCTTCCAGCTGGTTGCCCACGCCAAGCCTGTTAACACAGCCCCAGACTAAATAGGTCACGATAGGTCTGTAGCCCAAATCCTGTCCCAGACTGGCCTGTTGGTCACTAGACCAGTTCATCACCAGTTTGATTTTGGAGAAATCCCAGTGGAACTTCCAAGAATCTGTTGTCTAGACCATAATCTTCGATAACTACTGGTTGTAAAGACTTTCAGTTCAAAGAGGCACACAGCAAAATAAAAAGATAACAGCTTTAACTTGATTAAATGGTGTCATTGAGAACTATTATATACTGTGAATAGTGATCTTTTATCTATTGCTCTATCTATCTCTGTCCTTATTTGTCTCATGGATCAATCTTTCTTATCTAGCTAATATATTTTTCAAATCCCAGACACCGACCCCAGGAAAAGTCAAGCCCGAGGCTGGCCCGTCTAAATCTCCCTCTTTGACTGAGATTAAGAGCAAGTTGTCATCAGCAGCCAAAGAGGTAAAGCTACCATCCTCATTTGCAAAGTACCATACTTAATTGAACGTCTGACATACAGCTAAGCTAATGATATTATAATGCCTTTTTTCCATCAGGGAAAACCACTACCGAAGACAGAGCAGAAGTTTGAAAATTTTGCGAGAAGTTCTTTTAAAATCTCAGATAAAAAAGTAAGTAATCTTTTGTCTCTTTTGATGTGTAATTGTTGCATGGTGTGAGTATTACCACAACACTAAAGCTAAAATCCAGTCAACAGTCAGGACTGAGACTGTGAGTTAGTTTTGTATCTTTATTTTTATGTGAAAAAAAAAAAAAAAAAAATCTGAACAAAGGTTTTCAAAGCAAAACATTTTCAGTTTGGATTCTTCTTTCACTTGCAGTGTCTTTTTTTCATTCATTCAAAACGCTTTTTCATTTATTTGAATCTTTTTGGCCCCGCTATGACAGGTGAATGACAATTTACGTTTTATGGACACACGGCCAATTCATTTCCACTTCCTGCGTTTTTGTGTGTTTTTTTGTGCTTGCTGTCAGGTTTCTAGAAATATTCCAGGTGCTAAGTGTTGGTAGCCATGGCCACATTTATGTCAACCATTGTTTTTAGCTTTAAGAGCTAATACCTCAGTGCGATTATAGATTCTCAGGAATGCACTATTGTTCCTCTCGCTGTCCTCACACCTTACACTGTCCAGTATGCCTCAAATTGCTCTGCAGCACAGCGCGTACTCTATGAATTATGTTCATTTTGCGTCAGTGGACTCTTTAGAGATGGAATGGGAGTAGACCTGCCAAGGCAAACTCTTTCCCAGTGATTTACTGGTCCGTTCTCTCACAAGTGTGTCTTTTGTAGCCTTAATGAAGGGACTGGAGGTATGCGGATGGTACCAGTCTCTCTCACATTCAAGGCCTTTGACCAACCCGAAAGAAGATTTTCCTAAATGCAGGATTTAAAGCTTTTCTAATACCTCCTGCCAATTTAGAAGAAAAACAACAGTCCCCGCACGATTGTTTTACAGAAGATGAATAAATCACCCAAAGACTGTTTTTAGATCATCACTTTAGACTAAATCTGTTTCTACAGTTTGTGTCAAACAGTAATCCCATATTGTCTGCATTGTGACACCTTTGTGATGGTGGTATCCAAATAAAATTCAAGCCTAACACTGAAACACATGGATGCTGTTGCATTTGGTTACATATTACATGTTTAATAAGGATCTGGTTTGCAGACGCTCATCTGAAACAGGCCATTTGAACATGCGTTTGCGATTGCGTTTCGATGTTAAAGCGTTAACTGTACAGTTGCGAGCAGGTGAAAGCTCTTTAGAGTGCAGCGAGGGCCGGGTGGACAAGGAAGGGAGTGGGGGTGGAGTTGGGTTGGGGAGAGCTTGTTGATCCCAGTGTGTAGAAACATCTGTGGAAGTGCTTTGGTTTCATCAGCCAAGGCTGAGATCTGTCAGACCCGGAGCACCTAGTCATATACTCTGGTATGTACTGCTGCCCCCACCCAACCCCTCGTCGTACCCCAGCAGCCCCATCTAAACTCACTGTTCCCACAGGCGAGACGCACAAAAGCATGTTGTAGTAAAAGTGAGTCATGTGTCTCATGCTGTATAGCACATCATTTGGACGCTTTATAATTAGTCTCTCTCTTTCATTCCCTCGTTCTGTCGTTCTCTCTTCCCACCCCCTTCCTTACCTTCCTCAGGTGGTCAAGGACCTCTGGAGCTTTGTACAAACACTGAAGATTGAGAAGAAGTAACACACATGTTGTACTTTAAATCACTTATATGTTTTGCATCCCGCAAGAAGTTTAAAGGCACAGTCGGCGAGGTTTCCTACTCAGCCTTGTCCTGTCAGTACTGCTAAGTACGACTGAGTGATCAGAAGAACCGAGCGCTGAAATTGGGTAATGCAGTTGATGCATTGATTTGTTTTTTTTGTTTGTTTGTTTTTTAAGTTAATTATGCAATAGGAGATATTGCAGAATGTGCCTTTAAATAGCTCCACTGCAAACGGAGGTGAATCAGAGTCCCATTTTGTGTGAATTTGAACAGTGTAAACAAGGCTGGTATATGAGCGCTCTGCTTTTACACAAGGATTGAGACAGCTGCCGAAACAACGCAGTCATCCCTCGGGGTTTGAGCATTTTATCACCATTACTGCTGATTTTTGGAGGAAAAGCATCAGAAAATATGAAGTCCATAATGAATATTTTCTATCTTTCTACTATCGGTCATATTCTGTTGAGGTACTTTCAATAGTACTCCCCTGAGTGAGGGAGGGGCATCACAGTTCATCATGCTTATTCCAAATAGCGGGGAATTTGACGATATTCAGCAGTCGTCATCCAGTGGCACTCTCATTATTACTGAAAACTGCAATATTATTTTAGTCTCGGCCCTACTTTACGTAACATTTTCAGCTTGTGAAACACCTTTGTAGCTTGATGCCAAGCCTTGAATCATCAAACCTCTACACTAGGACATATACTCTTAACACTAGAAAGAAAACAACACAAAAAAAGATGTCAAAGCAAAGACACAACTGGATTTGATTAGAGAAACTAAACGACAACAGAAACAATATGGTGGAAAACAGCAGAACTCTGAGATCCATATATCTGCAGTATCAGCCTTGCTACAGTTGCATATCTTGAAAAGTGAATCTATTGGGAAAACAATAAATGTTTTGTGTTTTGACCAGAAAAACAGAACTACGTAAATGTCCCTGATGAAAATAATGTGATTCATGTTGTTTTCCATATAAATATACTTTAGTGGATGGGGTTAATTTCTTGAACGACTTTGAAGAAAACATGTCGAAAGGTCACAAGGCTTAAATTTGTTTTGCAGACAGTAGCAGGCCCTCAAATTAAAATATTGTAAACCCAGTGGGTGAAGCCATTTCAGAGGGCATGTGCATTATTTTAACCAGTTGTTTAGGGAAGAGTGCCAGTCAAAACCCCGTCCATTTGTGACACTGGAAACAAACTTAAACCGCTTGTGAAAATGAATATATCAGCAATACCAGAGACGGCCGTCTGTACCGTGATAATGGGTCTGACGGTGAAGCAATAGGTACGAGTTGCAGCCGAATAACATCAGCAGCATCATGATAAGAATATCCTCAAGGGTATTTCAGCTTTTACAAAGCGGTTACCAGCGCAGCAGTACTGACTGAAAGTTTTTCTTCTACGTAATATACAATACACACAAGATAAAAAAATGGATGAAAAAAGTACATTTGCTAACTAGCTCTCTGGTTACAGTAAGAGTTGAAGCGCATTGTGATGCATTGAAAACAGATTATAAGCCTATTATAAGCATGGAAAATCTTTTGTTACAATATAATCATTAGACATGCATCAGAAAATGACATTCACATGGCATTACCCAGTTACCCCATATAGTAACTTTCTTGCACTATATTTTCAGTATGTAGGCTATGTATCACGCTCTGATTATAACTGGCATACACTCAGTTTGTGCTTATAATATGCTTATGATGCCTCATAATGCCTTATGAACGCCACTTCAGGTTAATTAGGTGTTACCCAGTTGGCATAGCAACCAGTAATGCATTGCTTGCACGGCTGTGCTTAAGGGGAATTTTCAGCATGGTTGGAGGGCATCTATCACCAGTGAAAATGAAATAACTGTAAATTTAGCCGCTCAAACTAATCCAGGTGTTTAACTAGCCCTGATCAAATATCTTTATTCAGATACGAAATTTGACGTACCTGTAATGTCTGGTATGTTTCAGCGTTCAAACTTGCCCTATATCAAACATGTCGTCAGTATGAATTGTGAACTTTCTCCTGTAAATAGTCCTCTTACTTGTATTTACCATTACGGCAGCTTTCGAATTATATTTTTAAGTGTATGCTTAATCCGCCCCTTGCTAATTGCTTGTTTTGCAGTTTGGATCTGTTTTCATGATCTTTATTTTGAAACGTTATTGAGATTCTGTTTGGTAGGGAAGTGTTTTATGTTCAGGATAGTTCCCCTTTCAAATCTTTTCAAATGTTGTCACTTGTTTTGATTTTACTGTTACTTCTTATTTTTAGCATTGCTGTGTGTCATCTTTAGTCATACCTTTTTGTTCTGTATTGAATCATGTTGAAGCCCGTACTTGAAGATGTCTAACTAAACGAGATTGAAATCTTTGTTGATAACCGGATGTATATTGTTTTGCCTGTGTTTTGGATGAAATGAGAATGTGTCACCTCAAACTGTCTGTCAGACTGCACTCATTTCACTATTGGGTGGCAGGCAAGTTTTATTAGATTACTTAAACAGCGCCATTTATTATTACTGCAATTTAGAATGGCAGTATATAGTTGTCATGTGTGCTTACTTGATTTTGATTTAAAGATACAAGAAAGTAACTACCAATGAATCAGACTTTTAGATAGAGCCTTTGTTGTTTTGTGATCAATTACTAGTTTGTAATTAGTCAGATGACGCCTCTTTGTATTTTTGTCCATAGTTGATAATCGATAGTTGGTGAGAAGTGAATTGGCACAATTAAGTAAGTCATAAAACAAACTGATGCATTGAAACAAAGATAAAATTTGCTGTATATGTCGATACATATGGTTTGTTGTGAGTCTATCGCTCAAGATAACGTTGGAAGAAAGTGTGTATTTCATCTTATTTAGTCAAAGTTTCTTGATTTGTTCAAGCATGACTGCTAATGGAAGATATTTGTTAATGGTTTGTTGAGATTAACATATCCATCCCTTCTTTTTGTTTTTTTACCCAACTGTAACATTTACCTGAATAAAGCGAATCCCAACTGGCTTTGCGTCACATGTTCTTTACTGTATACTATAGACTAGGACTAAATATTAATCTTCGGTATGACAGGTGTCAAAGTTTGGCTGTCACAGGTTCTTCATCTAAGTGCGTCACAGAAAGACGTCATTTAGCAATACAACATTGTAATTAAAGCAGAGATTAAAGCAGGGGTTTTTTAGGGCCATGCAGATGGCATCGCTCCCAGCAACAAGCAACAAAGTGAGCCGCAATGTCAAAAATCTTTTTGAAGGTTTCCTGGCAACATGATGTTCATAAATCTGATTAAAGCAACAACTGTGATGCAACTACTTAGGCACTGTTGCCCAAAAAGTTGCTATGTGTATCACTACTTAAAGAAGGGTGTTTAATTCCTCATAGGGTATTTTTCTAATCTTCACACCTGTAGCAGACTATTCATGTCAAGCTGTAAATTACTCTGCTCAGTCTCCTTAAATGTTGCAACACAAAAACCATACCGTACCATTGGATCTGACAATAGTATTATCATCATCATCATCATCATACTGTTATGCTCACAACCTATACAGTCAGTTGATTTCTGGTTATTAAAGATAGAAAGGAAGGAGGGATGCACAGGTGCAGGGATTTTAGCCTTAATTATTTCATTACCACATAACCTTATTTCTCTTTAATTCTAATAACCATCCCTCTTTGTTGCCACCACTGGGTGGCACTGATGTCCAGGTGTTAACTTCAAAGCGAGACTCCATAACGATATGAATTGATTACTCTTTACCTGAAGTGTGAGTCAGGCATTACTTCACTTGCCAGCAGAAGAGTTTTGCCCTGTAGCCAATAGGAAGTGAGGCGCACTAGCGGATGCAGCCGCGGGATGACGCATGGTTTTATGTTCCAAACAGACGACTGAGAGGCACGTGGAAATCCCCCCTTTGTGGTTGACTTGAATTCCAGGCCAGGGTTTGACTAAACCAGCCTGGAGATATTGACACACACACACACACACACACACACACACACACACACACACACACACTGAAACGCGAATGCACACACGCACAAAAAAGATAAACCTAGTCGCCCTGTGTACCTCAATGGAGAGAGTGTGGCGCTGACACTTGCAGGTTTTACTTATAGTTTGATTCCCACTGGAGCCACTGATATAGAAATGAATGCGCTCCTAGAACTGTAAGGTACTTTGGATAGAAGCGCCCACCAAATGGCAGGGGTTCGATGTCAGGGGAGAAGGGTAACGGCCGGAAAAAAGCTGGACAACATAATGATGTAAAAGCGGGGAAGTGGAGATAGGTACTAGGTGATGGACAGAGGGAAGGAGAGGGAGAGAAGGTGACAGTGGGGCAGAGACATGTATCTAAAGTGCAATTCACGCAGAAGTGTCTTGGATATTGGAAGTGTCTGTGTCATTCCTCCCATTGTGCCACACAGGGAATGAAACCCCTGTTTCAGTGCCAGGCTCTTAGGGCTTGTTCACACCAAGCATGTTTGGAGCGGTTTATTCAAACTCTAGTTTCCTCCTTTAGTTCAGTTTGTTTGGGCAGGTGAGAACAGTGGCATTAAAATCAGGTGGCGCCAAATATATATGGCATTGAGACGCCTGGAAATGCGAGTCTCGGTTCTCTAACTAAGAGAACTGCAGTGCGGTTCGTTAGGGAGTGAGAACGTAATCCGTACAAACTACAGGAAACGACCCCAAAACGCAAGGGTTTATGGGTAAAGAGAGACGGATGTTGACATCTGATAGCCAGCAGTTACTCATGTTTGGGACACCTAGCATAACAAAATGAAGTCTTGACTGATGCTCATATTCAGCTATTTCTTCAAGTGTTCTTAACTGTTATGAACACCAGAGAAGAAGAGACAGACAAGTCCATCATGCCTAGCTAAATTTACAGGGTCTGGAATCAAATTTGTTTTGGGATGACAGGTCACCGAAACTGTCCAATAAATGAGCTACTTGTGAGTCCATGTGACCTTTGTTTACAAGCCCTGGTTTGCTTGTGATTGGGTAGTGTGGACCTAGACCAGTGGTTCTCAACGTGGGGTCCGGGGACAACCAAGGGTCCTTGAGGGGGCACCAGGGGGTCCCCAGCAAATTGATGAATTGTTAAACTTCACCAATATTTCATTTACAAGAAGTTAAGACAGTTAGAGAATATAGAAGAATGATAGAAGAATACTCAGATTTGGATCCGAGAGACAAAATCTCATCAAATGGGGGTCTGTGGCTCTAATGTGGACTAAATTGGGGGTCCTTGATATGAAAAAGATTGAGAATCACTGACCTAGACAAACCAAATACAAAAATGCAACAAATCAAACCTTTCCACTATGGTTCAGACTTAAAAACAAATTGCACCCTTAGTGGCATTCTCTACCTGTTCAGCTCCACAGGTAATGGAGCCCCTGACCCTGGTAGTGTCAGTGCCTCGCTCTTCCCATTGAGCCACACAGGACCGAGGGAGCTGTGCTGTTCATGTGACATCAGAGGTATCACTAGCCTGTGTGTGCCAGCCAAACACAACAAAATAGCTATTAGGGAAATATCGCCCTTTCCTCTCATCCAGCAGTCACACGATACGGGACAGGACACTGAAGTCATGCTGACTGTTCGTGACTCCATCTGAGGGCCATCTCTTCCACCTGCGTGTGTGTGTGTGAGTGTGTGAGTTTGAAAAGAAAGTGTGTTATGTTTGTGTGTGTTTGAGTTTCTATGAGTGAGTGTGTATGCTTGACCAGAGAGGCACAGGACAGGCAGTTTGTACTGTATAAAATGTATTTGTACAGCCATTTGCCTTATTAAGCTCCTGAAGCATCTGGCGGTCAGAGAGATGGGTATGATGAGTATATAATCTTTAATCACATTGAATCTATTGTCCGTTTACCTTGGTGTATAGGTATTTAGGTAAATAGGTATTTAGTATGATGCACCAATGCATAAAAGTCAAACTATGACCGTGAGTTGTATTTGCTTGTCTTGGAATTGGACAAGAAATGACAGGTATTTCAGAATGAACACAGTAAAATGAATTTGGCATGATTTTTTTCTTTCTAAATGATTGCGATTTGAAAAGTTGAGTTCAATTCAATTCAAGGTACTTTATTGGCATGACAGTTCACAAACAAACAATATTGCCAAAGCATATAACAAGAGATTAATCATCAGTTTAGTTTAACCATCATGAGTTTATTTCATTGAACTGGCAAAACAGCTCCAGGGATGCAGGGTTCGTTTCAACTTGAAGGGACACACTGCTGCAAACCAGACATGATCACACACACCATTAAGTTGTTTTTACAACAATACTTTAGTTTAGTGGATTTAATCAATGAAATCATTAAGACGTTATTGCTTTCACCTGGATTCACCTGATCAATCTGTTTTATTAGAAAGTGCAGATGGTCTTAATATTTTGTGCACTCTGTGTTTGCAGCCATGGCAGATTGTAAGACTGCCAAGAGTAAAATTCAGGGGGAAACACTGAATACTTATATTTTTTTGTAATTTTTTGGGCATGAAAATGATCAAATTTAAAGATTTTATCCAAAAGCATCAGTATCGATATTTCAAAAACCCATATCAGTCGAACCCTGGTAAAGGACTCCAGATCTCTCAACCTGTAAGTGCACCAGTCTGCCAGCAGAGGCAGTCAAAGTGTGTTGAGGTCCCATTTCAATTGGAAGAAAGATCAACGCACACCGATGTCCTAGTGAGGTGCAGGTAGTGGCAAAATAAGTGTAGAAAAGGAAAACATACTGCACATTAAAAAAAGAAACAGCTCCATAAAGAAAGATTAAATGCTCGTACCAACGTTTCGGCCATGCTGACAAAGGCGACATGGCCAAAACATTTTCCTTTTCTGAGCTCCCATTTCAAATCAAGCTCGTTTGAGGATTTAAGTGAATGATATATGGTTGAAACAGACTTTAATTCAAGTGATCAGATTCAGATAAACACATTGAAGTTTACCTGTCATGTATGAAAACTAAAGAAAAATGTTGGGAATCTGTTCTGATTCACTGAGATATGCTCGGAGAAACAAAACACAAATAAAACACATTAAAATTCACACGTATTCAAACCGCATTTACTGTTTTTCGAACAGCTCATCCCTTCCTGTGTTAGTTTGGCTTTTATCATCTAGTATCAATTAAGCTACAAATTTCCATTTGATACAATCAGCCGTGTTGCTGCCAAGAGTGTGACTCCACACACACTTCTCTCCAAACTTCTTGGAAGTGTCAGTATATCAGTCTCAAAGACCAGGCATTCTTTTCCATGCATCTGAGGCAGGGATTATGCAATCTCATCCTACACTGTTCTTTAAACTGCCTTCGGGGAATGCGAGCACTACTGTCAGACTGACTAAATCACACTCTTCTCACCACAGCTCAGCCTGCATTTCTCCATGTGCATAACTCCACATTTGATAGTTGAAAGGACAACTAGTTACACCTACTTTAATCATTGTGCTTTTTAAAGTAATGCTTTCAGTATTATTTAGTGCAAACTCCAGACTTTACTTAAGTATTATTTTCAGAAATAGTGCAAATATAGTGAGTACAATAAAATCTGGTATTAAACTGTCTTTCTATAGACTTTACCTGCTATAGCTGACGTAGCAGGACTAATTGAGGACAATATTTCAGTATTTTTTCTGCTTCTGGTGGAAAAATAATGCAAGGTAGTGTCTTTGCAGGCATGCAGCCAACACTTTTTTTTTCCTCACAACACAAAGGGATGTATGATTTTAAACACATCTGCGCGTCTAGTTTGGGAAAATACACAGTTGTGTCACTTCACAACAACAGGTGTTGTTAACGTGTGATTAATACATCTGTTAATTGGTGTTATTAAGATAGGGTGGGGTTGGAAAGTTACACAATGACACATCCCTTTTAAAGCTGCACTAGTGCATTTCACACTTTGGCAGCCCCAAGTGGCGGCGAAATATAACTGTTTGAATTTTTGAAAGTTTGAAGGACTTCATTACCCAGAAATCATAAAATAACATAACAACAGTGAACTGCACACTCTTTGAAACCTAAGTTTCTTCTTCTTGGTGCTGGTAGGAGTGGAATAGGTGAAAAAAAATCTTGAGTGGTGAGTTTTCTCTGGACGGAGCAACTGCCCGTCCAGAGAAAACTGGAGAAAGCATGCCCAACTGTAATCAATTTGGGCAAATACTGCAAATCTACGGGGTCTCAATCAGGGGCAATGGGACGCTCTTTTCTGTTGCAGCCCCACCTTGTGATTTAGATAAGACGAGTGTATTTTCACATGAAAATCTTGCCTAGTGCAGCTTTAACACTGTACCTGCCAAGAGGTCGAAATCTCTATGACAGGTATATTTGAATGTGCACATGTTGTTGACCCTATCTGTTTCCTTGTGTAGTTTATAGTTAGCATGTCAAACTAAAACTACTGAGTGTGGTCTGTCACCCCCTCCACCCCTCCACCCCCCCCCACTTCCCTCCCATGACGATTGTTTTGACCTTTGCTTTGAGGAAATAAGAACGCCTGTGCTTGATGTGACAGGTTGGCACATCACCTGGATACAAGCAAATAAACGAGCAAGGGGAAAAAATATCAAGGGAACATTTCAAGCATTCACAGAGAGCTTTCAAAATGGAACTGGAACAATGACTTTGCCCCGGGGGGAAAAAGTGATCATGCTGGTATGTTTATATTAGACGGAAAGGAAGCCATCATTGTCATCATCAGTGATTTTCTCTTTCACGGCACGATTTTGACAGTTGACTGTATCTTAATAACAATTCCTTCTATGTATAAGTCAATTGTCACGGACGATGCGCTTATGTAAACATTTTTCTTCTCCCCCCCCAAAAAAAAAAGAAAAAAAAAAGACTTAGAGTAAAGTCGTCAACTCATCTTTTCTTATCAGGATTTGTGAACTCTATGTCTCTATCATGAATTGTTTATTCCAAATGTAACTATGATGAATAATGTGAACAGAGCTATTTTTGACTGTTTAATTCACATTACAAATGTGGACTTTCTCACCTCCAGATGAAATCCTTGCAATCTGTCATACAGTTTTTATCTCTTATTCACTCTTTTTTTTTGCTGAAGTCTGCTCTTGGCAATGGGAATATGTGGGGAATGGTGTGTGTGTGTGTGTGTGTGTGTGGGAGGGAGGGGGGGGTGGTGGTTGTTCATTCAGGGATTGGGAACAGTTCAGCGAAACAGACATCGGGGGAAGTAATTGTCTAAATTAGAGGAAGAGGTGGGGGAGTTCATCATCTATCTTCCCGTAAGCAAACCCCGGCCCAGTAAAACACAGCCCAGTTGGTACGGCAATAGGACATGCGGTTATTAATACAGAAGAGGGAGGTGCGCTCAACTCGACAAGCGCCAACACGCGAGCACATTACCTCTACGGCTGGCTATGGCAAAGATGTGAGCTGCATTCCTCTGCCCACAAACGCAGAGCTTTTTTTCCCCCCCCGAACGTAGAGGAGAGGCGTTTGGGAAAGTTACTCGGATCTGGGGGGAAATTTTAGGGCTCAAGCGTCGTGAAAGGGCGCTCGCTCACCTACGCTTTGTTTTGCGGCCTTATCTCCCACGTATTCATCTCTGTAAGATTATACTGGTGTCATTGTTTTGGAAAAGAACCCTTCATTTTCTATTAGCCCTGTAACTAAATGTTGGCAGGGAGCATTACACTCCCTCATTTTTGCTGCCTGGAAAGGTGTTCCGCAAACACACCGAGTTCCTGAACTTATATTGGTCTTTCTAAGAAGTCAGGTAGCTGGGCTGACTCTAACAGTGCAGTAAATGCCTGAAATAGCCAGAGAGAGGTTATGATTTGGGGTAACAATGGCAATATGTGGCTCGGATTGTAAATGGCATCCCAAAAATATCCAGTGAGTTTCCAAATGCCATACGGCACAATCTAATGTTTGCTTTTGCAAATTTCTGACACATAATCCCTCCATCGCAAAACCCATGATGATCAATATGATGTTAGGTCTCGTAATTAGAGAAATGTTATTCTAACTCAGCATGTGGTTCCACAGAACAAGAAACTCCTACATGATGTTTTCCTAATGCTAATAACTGAGTGAATTTACTTTGAGGTAAGTCTGGATCGAAATTAATACTAATTGAGAGGAAATGTAACCCCACTACTACAACTGTTTATCCTGTTTATTATTAATGTGGTTTGCACAATCTTGCACTACTTATAATGTCTGCACAAGTCTTTGTAAACAATGCCACTCTAGCCTCAGGAACTATGGCAATGCTCAGAAGGTTTTCATAACATATTCCAGGTATTTCCATCCTGTCAGTACTATTATCTCATAGTATGCTGTTTTATTTGACTGCTGCACACTCACCTACAACTGCAACCTACTGCATGAATACGCATAGTGATAGAAAGCTGTTTAGATTATACATGCACTGTCCCCTTGATCTACTGTAAATATAAGCTCCTGTTGTCCCTGCGATAGTATGCACTTAGGTCATATAAGCTGCTCCTGCACAGTGTCATCAAAACACAATTCCTGCACATTTCCTCTTTACTTGGACAATAAAGTGATTCTGAATTCGGGATAGGATAGAAAGGTAAGCAGGAATGTAGGGGAGGGTAAATCCACTTAAACTCAGCACCTACCTTTTTATTTGTCAAGTGTTTATCCACCATTTTTGAAACTAATATAAAGCTTTTCGTCAACCAATATGCTTTGCAGCTGCATCACAAATCTCCTATCAGCCAAGTCTGGCCCCATCACTGAACTAGGAAAAGAGATATCTGAAAAAGATTGTTGTGATGTGGATGCTAGCTGGTCAATTCAATAATGTTATAAATAAAAGTGACACAGTAAACTGTCTTGTCTTTAGCCCTAGTCTCTACTCCAAAACACTCTGAGCTGTAGCTTGAGAAGAGTCAGCTCAGTTAACCTGAACAAATATAGTTGGTTTGGCGTTGTTAGCTAGCTAACTAGCCAGCAGGTTACATTAAGATGCAACTGCTAGCCTCTACTAGTGCCAGCTTCTACTAGACACATTAGCTCACTCAAATAAGATATGTTCACAAAACAGTGATGGTTAGCTGACCAGATAATATGGTTAGCTAGCTAACAAGTTGACTTTATCTAAACAGAATCGATAATATTTATCAGTGGAAAAATGATCAATTTCCCCAAGGGGATTAATTAGTGATATCTTATCTTATCTTAGTTGCCAGTCAAAAACAGCCCATAAATTAAAACCATGTCTGTACAACTCAGTTTTACGTTTCGAAACACAATCAGCAGTTCCCAGCCAGAGAGCTGATGACCTCCAATATGGCCGCCAGAGGGTGGTACATCACCTGAAAGCCCTCTACAGCTGAGTAGAGATCATTATTAAGTATATGAGACAGAGGTAAATTCCATGAAAACAATTTCTTCCATGTAAAGTATAACAAATAAATACTCTTCTGAAAATTGAATAGTTTTTTCTTCATATCGGTGGTTGTTCAGCTTGTGGTGATCACGGACTGGAGTTCATAGTTAACTTACCATTACACTGCTGAGGATATGGTTTACTTTGCCTCAAAAAAATTCCTTACACTCGTCTCTCCAGGATCAGTCCAACATCAGCCTTAGGCAGCAGGTTTACTAGATATTTGACAAACGTGCCTCACTCAAGCCAATGGGGTTCGACAAGGCAATTTGTCAGTCCCCAACACTTCAAAAAAATGATATCTGTAATGACTGTAGCCCCCGAGCTCTGTGAGGTAGTTATGCGCCTCACATGCTGTCTCACTTAACGTAGTGTGTGTGTGCGTGTATGTGTGTGTGTGTGTGTGTGTGTTTGGGGGGGGCACCCGCAGCACTCAAAAGCCCAACCAATCCTTTCTCCAGCTCCTCTAGCATCTTCTCTGTAAGCTTTTATCAAGATGAATGAACCCATTTACAGCAAAATGGTGTGTGACAACCACCATGATCGGTTGCCTTTCTCCCTCTGCCAATGTGATTGGATCTGTGTATCGTCTGGATATCTGCAGGAGACAGAACAGGAGGCAAAGAAGTATGTGTAGATGTCAAGTGAAGTCCAAATTTATTCATGAAGAGACTTTAACAAAAGGGCTCATCACAAAGTGCCGATACAGATAAGAACAAAAGAGAATAACATTGCAATTTAAGTCGGGATAGCACTAAGCTCTGGCTGGGATTTAATGATCCACACTGTGTCTCATGTTCAGGAACCCTGCACAACATGTACATATTTCTCTGATGCCAATATCTATGTTCATTTAAATTATTATGGACCAAGAGTACACACCCAAGTCAAAAGTTTCAAAAGTTGCAAGTGCTTTTGAAAGCCTTTGGAAAACTATGACATGGTAGATTTTAATCATGATTTATGAAGAGGCCCAGTGGCTTAATTGGGGTTAGACGTGGCCAAAATCTTGTAGGTTGTTGTATCAAGAGTAATTTTTAAGTAACGACAAAATGAAAATGTTGTATTATTAAGTTGTGCATGCATTGTGCTAACATTAAGCCTACAGTCTTGTACTTGTGTGAATGTGACATGTAGGTTTTGAAGCAGACCCACACTGACTAGAAGAAAAAAACTTCACTGTGTAAACCGCACACTCATAAAACAATGGTAGAGAATTTATCTTCTAAATGGGGCATTTGTGATCGGCCCCCCACTTAACTGCATGTCCTCCCCTGCACAGGTAGGAGAAAATGCAGGGCTACGGGCAAATAGGACTTAAAAATAAAAGTGGTTCTCACAAGTGGAGTATGGAGGAGGGATGACTTATAACTGGCAACGCAAAACACCCTCACACATTGTTTGGGTTGAGCTAATGCATTTCTTGACCTACAGCACATTTTACCAACTCTACATTAAAGGCTTTAACCTGATTTACTGCTTACTAGTTTAATTGATTTTGTTTTGCGTTCATGTGGTGTTTTTCTCATACTCCTTTTCTCTCTTTTTTTTGTTTAACAATTTATGTATTCATTCCACCAATCATGACATAGAGACGCAAATTGACAACACAATGAAATTGATACCCCTCCCACCTGCACCCCTCACCTTCGCCCTATCCCGCTCCAAACCCAGTCAGCCCACTATCAAATATTCGGACAGTGGACAGATATCCTCATCCTCACAAACCCAAATCAAGGCATTAACACTGCCGGAGTTAAGGGTTCGATTGCCACCATGGCTGCCCATACTAAGGGCACATTCACATCAAGCATGTTTGGAGCATTTACTCCTTTAGTTCGGTTCGTTTGGCCAGGTGAGAACAATGCCATTCGAACTCGGGTGGCACCAAATAACAGCACAGAGATGCCTGACACTGTGGTGCGGTTCGTTAGGTGTGAGAAGGTAATCCGAATCAATTACAGGAAACAAACCCAAAATGCAAGGGTTTATGGGTAAAAGGAGACGGGTGTGGACATCTGATAGCCAGCACTTCCTCATGCGAAAGTGAGGGCAAACAGTCTGGACTCATGCTCATATTCAGCTATTTCTTCATGTGTTCTTAACTAGTATGAACACCAGAGAAGATATATTACGGCAAAGACCACAGACAAGTCCATCATACAGTCATCATTAGCTGAACTGGGACTGTAATCGGATTTGTTTTGATGAAAAATCTCTAGCCTCACTGGATGACAGATTACCAAAACTCTGCCCAGTAAACAAGCTGCTATCCTGTAAACGGATTCACTCATGGTTTTGTAAGATGACAATCGCTAGCTTATTTATTTTTCTAGCTTTCTAGCTTTTCTCAGTTGGGTCAATAGGAATAGTATTAGGGCATCATGGCTCAGACCCTGACACTTACTTTTGGTTGCATGTAATGTTGGTGATCTACAAACTGAAGCTCATTAACTATCATTGCACTTTGTGGCTCTAGATAAGAGCAGCATCTGAATGCCTAAGCTGTAAATGTAATGTTCCCCAAAAGGTAGCGTATGAATATGTATATATATTTATCAAAGTATGCCACAAGAACAATATAGAACATTATATCTTTTTACATTTATTTGATACCTTTTGACTATCAATAAATACCAGTCTGTGCCCATTTGTGACCTCTGACCCAAATACAAAGTGATGTTTCATGGTACATGAAATATTAACAAAGCGTGCTGATAAATCACCTGAAGATAATATAAAATAGAGTTGTGATGAAGAAGCTTAAAGCGAGCAATACTAGTTTTTTCCTTTAACGCTTCATTGATTATAAAAGTAGTTCCCAAAGTGGGGTTTGGGGACCTCCGGGGGTCCTTGAGGGTATTTCAAGGGGTTCCACAGGGACTGCAGCAAAATGAGGAAAATAAGTTTAATTTCACTCATTAGAGAAGGCACAGTGAGAACATGTATATTGATGTCAATTTTGTTCATAGGTTTCACTGTCCTCACTGTTACCTTTCCATCTACATAGACAGATGTAATTCTGTATAAAATCATATCTGCATAAAGTTATCAGTGTATAAAGTCATATCTCTCAGTTGGAGATCAACAGACTGTCACATATCACATATCAAGCAAGAAAAATCTCTTGCATAATGTTCCTGAGGATAAAATCTTATCAAAACAGATCCATGGTCTATTACCCATCTATTTGAAGGTCTTTGAAATGAAAAAGTTTAGGAACGCCTATAATCTATAATTCCGTTTGTTATACTTGCGTAGACGATCCAGAAACATTTCCAGGTAAAGATCCAACGCCAAATGTTCCAGTGAGGACTCATCATGCATCGACACGGAGCCCGTGCATTAATCATATTTTATTTTATCTTTCACACTTTCTAAAAATAGCGTAAAGTGATGCCATGCGTTGCATATTTCGCTGAAGGAAATACGTAGGCAACAGCAAAAACAACATCAGCCGTATCGAAGCTGGATGGGTGTGGAAGGGTCCGGCCTTTTTCTCGGTGGGTGGAGGTACCAGCCTGCCTTCTCTTTGTACATCTTACATCTGGAACGGGCACATTTTTCCCCTCTTTTTCAAATAACATCTGCAGCTAAAAAGCCAGACAGGTAGTTAGAGTTGATTGGTCATGGATGGATTTTCTCTCTCTCTTTCTATGTTGCTCTCTCTCTCTCCCTCCCTTTTTTCTATTCTACAAAGCCCAGAGGCTAGTATTTCACTGATTACAGAGTCCCTCCATTTGAATGGTCGTTTGTGTATTGTCAGAACAAAGGGGCGAGCGGCCTCTGAAGAGGTGCTAGACAGGGGAATGGATTGGGCTCAGCCATTAGGTTGAGTGGACCTGCAGGTTCAGGCTAGCTTACTAGCAAGGAGGGACTCCACTCCAACTGCTGTTGGACTTCTAGTGGCTGAAAAAGAGGACTTCTATGCAGCAGCTGCATTGTTGTCCAATTTCTTGTTAAGCTTTCAGTCATTAGGCAGAGCACTGGCAGTTGTGGTGTAGACTAATTACTAACTGCTAGCATTGTACTAGAATTTGGTTGTTACAATCCAAGCTACAAAGCTTACAGTAGGCAAGATTTTTATGTAAAAATACACTCATCAGCAATAATCGAGACCCCATAGATTTGCCCTATTTGCCCAAATTAAATTCTGGTATTGGGTATGTCCACAGGAATTGACACATCGAAACTTAAGAGCAAAATACAAACTGTCTCCTAAACAGCAGCAACCAAACACTCCATCCAGAGAAAGTTTGACTCATCAACACTAGATCCTTTGCCTCTCTCATGATTTTTCCATATACATCATACACCAAACCTTAGCCTGACAAAGATGCGGTAAGTAAGGTTTTGTGGTAGTAGATTTTCAAATACATACCAAATTTTGACTACACCAGAAAGTAAGAATTTAGAAATGGGATTTTTATTGATGCAGGTCTCCCACCATATTCAAAATGACATAAATACAAAATGTCTGAATGTAAGGAGATTACACAAGATGAAACCAATCTGAACTGTTGCCACAACAAGGGAGCTACAGCCCGGTTGCACCTGAGGAAGTGCTTTTCAGACAGCACAACAATCAGACAAACATTCCCCTGACAGGTCACGCCTTTGAACACTCACTTTATACTTCTCACCCCTAACAGGAAGGTAACGACTTCAAATCAAAGTCCCTCATCAAATTATGTGTGTGATCCCGGGTCACAAGCTAGGTGGGCCACTAGACCCTTTGATTCTAGAGCATCACCTTTGTGAAGCTGTTTTCAGGGTGAATTTTAATTTACTGTGGGCCCAAATGTCATTAATGAGGTCTGTAAATTCTTATCCTTCTGAGGTCAAAAATGTATTAAATATAAGGTTGTATATACAGCTGTCGCTATGTTTTTTTTTTTAATTCCCAAAAAATCACATTTTGTGTGAGTCAAACCCTCTGGCCAACAAGTCTCCCAGCAATTTTATGCCACATTACAAACAACCAGCCCCTTAATTTGGTAATTATGGCCATCCAACAAACAATTATGGGGTCGTTCAATTCAGGGAGAAAAAAAATTAAAGAGCTGACAAAAAAACACTTACATCATTTTACTTCCCAAAACTTTCACCACCAGTCCACCCAGCTCTGAAGGCTTATTATGTCATTAACGCATAACTCATATTGTTCAGCAGCGCTCTGAGAGCAGAAATGAGGCTTTATGATTACCTTTGCTTGTCCAAGGGAGTTGACATTTATCTGTCAAACATGGGCCAAAAAGTTAGAACATATGGGTTCTGTCGGCTGATTGTTATTTGATTGTAGCATCGTGACACTTTTTGGCAGTTTTTTTGTACTGAGTAATAGCCAAAGAATTTGTTCGAGCAAGAATAGTTTGGTGAGGTGTTCAAAATGCACGCAGTCACATGAAAATTATTGCATGTGTTAGCAACTAGCAACAAGAGACCCTGTACTTTTGTTTATGTTTTTGGACAACTTAAAACTCCCCGTTGAACTGAGAGGGAGCAAATCATCATTAATGTCAAACAGGCGACTGAAGTTAATGGAAACGTTAATACGTTCGGCGTGTACCGCGGTGCTCAGAGATGATTTGTTGAAGAGCGACGCTTTAATTTTCACCCTTCACTCCCACGGCCTCTCTCCCCGAGAGCGCCCGCACCCACATTCTCTGGCCCCTTCCCTTCAAGGCAAAACCTAAATGGCCCTTAATGACTCCATGCAAACAACGTGTGACGGGGGACAAATTACTAAAACACTTCCCGCTCCCCCCCCCCCCCTCCCCTCCTTCAGGTGATACTTGAAAGGTCTGTGTGGTAGCGAGTGAGCTGCACCTCCTCTGGCTCCTCTCTCTGTCACCCTCCACAATGTCAAGGTGTCGCGACCCTGTTGCGACCCGGGCCTCAACAACCCGTGTTAGCCATTGGACTTCGGTAGCCTGGAGGAGGGCACAGCCGACAGTGTGAAAAGGGAGAGGTGTGTGTGTGTGTGTGTGTGTGTGTGTTTGTGTGGGAGGAGGGAGGAGGGGGGGGTCACCATATACTAATGGGGTGAGGCTGATTTCAGTGAGATGAGAGGAAGAGGGCCGTCCCGTTTGGGTCTTCACGCGCTTGTTGGCCTGTGACTTTTAGTTAAAAAAAAGCTTGTGGGTGGCTTATATGAGTCAGTGGTCACCCCTCTGCATCCATCCCCTCACCTTGGGAATTCAATGGGACACATACACCCCCCCCCCCCCCTCTCCCACCCCAACCCCCCCAAACACCCCTCCTTCATTGCCCTGGCACCCCTCCTTTCCTTTAAGTCGATATGTCCGTGTCAGAGATGAAAGTGCAAAGTGGGAGGGACGCGGAGGGGGTCCTGACACTAATGTAGTACATTGGGCTTCACTTACTGATCTGCCAAGTTCTTTTGTCAAGCCTTAAATGCCTGCTAGGGCCCTTTGAACCGCCGAGCGCTCGCCCGCCCTCAGACGCCTTCTTCTCTAACTTCAATGAGATATCCTCGGTGACATTCCCACAGTCCCGTCGCCGCAGACAGACACGCATAGCTGCACGGATGCAGAGAGGTTCAAATTCAAAGACTTGAAAAGGGGTCTGGGACTCGTCAAATAACATTATTCACCACTTCACGGCTCTCGAGTTATAAGTTCAGTTTGTTTTCGCCAACCGAAATTGAAATAGAATTGACAAACGTGGCTGCAGAGAATCATTTGAGCCACTGGACGGACCCGTGGCTTCAAAGCACTTTCATTGGCCGCCAAAGACAGCAAGCCAGGTAAACTAAGACCTTTAACTTGCTTGCTTGTTTTTCTCACTCCCTCGCTCTTGTCGGCTAATCTCTGTGGGTAACCTTATCCCAACTCTTGAGTGGCTGCCCCCCCCAACCCCCCTACCCCCCCCTTCTCCTCCATCCACCCCCCCCCCTCTCAGCCTCAGAAACTGGACTGTGAAACAGCACTCTCCATTCATAATGCTCGACCAATAGCAGCCGACATTTGGTTGACACATGCTGTCCACCTTGCAATTTTAGAATAGTTTTGAACAGTTTCAATAAGGTCGGTGCAGTGGTACCAACCCTTGTGACTGAATATGTAAAAAAAACAAAACAGAAGAAAGCCATTTTATTTAAAAGCCTGCAATGAGTCAGGTAGATGTGGCATTTTGTTTATAGCCTGATCACCTTCCTTTCAGACTCAGAATCAGTTTATTCTCCACATGCAACAAATGCACAGGAATTTGTATTTGCGCAGAAACATATCAATAGTTTAAAAAGTAAAAAAAAAAGAGACAATATGCTCAGTCCTTCAACTCATGTCAACAGGAATTTAGTTCCAATTGTAGTGGCTGATTTGGCTTGTGGTTGAGATTTTACTAGATGTAAGTATAAAGTAATTTTCTGTCCACTGTGCCTCCTTTTGTGCCACTCATTGTACAAGAGATCTGGTTCTCCAAATCCTGGTTGGTTCGCTGCCAAAGTGACTGGTAGAGTAGACAAGTGTAGCAGCTCCAGCCAAAACTTCACCCACATTTGGCTTGTGGCTGTTGTTAATTTCCCACACTAGATGGAAGGGGGAAATGTTAAAAGTCATTAAGAAAAAAAAAAAAAAAAGAAGAGGGTCCTGCGCTCTTGCCACAAGCGGAGATACCGGCCCTTCTTGTTTTGAATCACAGGTGGCCACATCCAAGACCGCTGCTCTCTCTTTTCTCACCACAGTTGTGGATTTATAGTCACGCTCGAGAAGATTGTCACAAACATGTGCTTAGGAGGCGATGAGTGACTTCACCACGCTGGCTCTATCACAGTCGGTGGGGTAATTGCTGTTTATCATTCACTGCTTTTAATCAGTTGTCAGGCGCCCTCATTTTGGACTTCCAAGGACATCTTTATAGTTTATTGGTGGTAAGCAGCAGCAAATGTGAGCCTCATTTGATCAAACAGGCCCAAAGCATTGTATACTTAAGGAAATATAACTGTTTTGATAATTACTATTTGCTGTGAATTTATTTTTCCTCAAGGGAGACCATTGAAGTAAATTAATCAAGCTGTAAATGACAACATGCCATTAAGGCCTACATTAGACCTCACTGATTATTAAACTGCACTGTGGCTGACAGGACCAAGCCTCCTGGTTAGGCAGACAGCCAAATAAAGTCACTTTACTTTTGTTTATTTGCAGAATAGAGTTTATCCACCTTTTTAGGCTGTCTTTGTAATGTAAATTCATCATATGGCTCATAGTAAGTAATGAGAAGTCATATGAAGATAGCTTCTTTTAAATAAAAACTATAAATTAATGCTTTTCTGAGGATATGATTGATTTTTGTTTATATTGGTGGATGTTTGCCTTATGCTGGATGCAGCTGGAACTCCTTTTTATTTACCTCTGCATCACAGCATGAGGCCTTTTGAAATCCCCAACATGGGAAGTTATGTATCCAATCAGTTTGAATATCAATGGGGCCTGAATGCCGAGGACCCCGTTTTAATGGCACAATAAAGACGAACCACAAAGGCTTTTTTTTTTTTTTTTAAATGGCAGGAGGGATGTGGGCTCACTTTAGTGCCAGTTCTGAGGCGCTCGTAAACACATTCACACCTCTCTTTCATTTAAATGCGGGATAAGTTATAGCACATTATTGAAAAAAATCGAGCTCGACAACAACCTGCATTTCAATGCTGTCTGGCAGAGCCGAGGCGAATCCACAAACCAGCAGCAGCCAGCAGGTTAAAAGGCACAAATAAAGAGAGAGAAGCCAGAGAGAAGCTGTTTCTTTAGCTGTTACAACACAGCTATTCATTTTATTATCAGACTGTAATAACATTAACCCATGAGTACTACTACTACTACAACTACTACTAGGCTTAATAATACTATTAATAATAAAAAAGAGGGGGAAAAAACAATAATAATAATAGTAATTTTTAAATAAAAATTAATTGACTACATAACTAAGCTGTAACCTGGTGTATAGGCCAAAAGTCTCATTTAAAAAAAAATCCAGTTCGTTCACATCATTCCAAGCTTTCATAAAGGTGAAGATCCTTTAACACAAGTTGTCTTTGCCTCCACATCCACAGCGTCCACAACAATGAAATCCCTTTTTCTAAATCTCTTAGAAAAATAAATCCTATCCTAAAAAAAAAAAAAAAGTTGTTCAGCTCCTTGTTCTGCCTCTCCTCTGCGCAGCCCTTTGCCCACCGAGAGGAAAAAACCCTCTCGAAACTGATGGTCTCTCCAAGATTACCCTATCAGGTGCAAACCGCTGACATGTTTCCACCCACCAACAACAAAAAAGCCTCACTGTGCCCAAATCTCAAGCCGCAGACGCACAAACACCACTGACAGGCACTGCTGCGCCATCAGCCCCCAAAACCTCTCCAAGGATCTGCTGCTGCTGCTGCTGCTGCGGGGTTTAAACCACTTTTACAAAACAACTTTTGTATCTCTGGATAAGTTTCTTTTTTTTGCCCACTTTTCTCGAGTTGGTTGGTTGAACGGCATTTTTTTTTTCCTCCAGCGCTTTTCCTTCACCGCAGCACTTGGTAGAATAAAATGACCCATGCAAGGTGTAGAAATCCCCCGCAGGTACGGACGGAGTTGAGGAGCCTGTGATCTTTGGAGCAGCAGGGTTGCGATTGGAGAAAACTAAAGGAAGGATTTTTTTGAGCAAGGGAAATTTTTGGGGGGAGTCGAATATTGAATCCTGTCCACGCTTGGCACCGATTTACGGAGACTTTACGGGATTTAGGGGGGCGGAGGAGACTGAGAGAGGGGGAGTTTTAAATTTTTTAAAATCTTCTGGATAATTTTTCCCCCAACAAGGAAGCACCTAATGTTGCACTCCATGACTTTGTTGCTCTCCAGTGATCTATCCTTACACTGGGATTCAAACTACTACTTACCCCCGGAGTTGTGTGCGTAAAAGCCGCGCTGGAGAGAGAGAGGGGGGGGGCTTTCTCCAACCTTTCCTGGGGCTCTAAATCTGTGGAAACAGGTGTATTTCAGGTGTATTTCGGCAAGTCAAGATGTCTCTCCTGCCTTCAAGGTTCATATACCTGTAAGTGTCCCACATCTCCGTTTGCCTTTGCACAAAAACATGCATTCTTACCAATAGAAGTCGCCAAAAGCTTCATATTTGCGCATTGCTGTCATCCAGGTAGGCTGCGTTTATGCTTCATGTAATTGCCTGTGATTCACTCCCCCTCCTCCCTTTTCTCTCTCTCTCTCACTTAGGTGTTTACATTTTCTGGTACTCTATTTCCAGCTACAGGTATGTTTACTCTCACGTTCAATTCCTATGTGTGTGTGTGTTTGTGTGTGTGTGCGAGTGTGTGTGTATATCAGTGTAGTTTTGTGAAGTCTGCTTTTTTGTGACTGATGATGTGTAGGCTTTTATTCTCAGTGGCCCCTACAATATTGAACACCCATAGCGGATAGACGTGCTTTAACATTAAATCAATACTGGTTAATATTAATAACTACCAGGAGAATCCTTAAGAAAAAAGACCTATAGTAATCCTATGATAAACTGTAGAGGGATACTATACAAATACCTCAATATAGGAATATTGCAGTTATACCACAGGAAATAAAAGTCCCGTAAAGTATGATAAAGTCACTAAACTCACTATTGAGCACCGTAGACACACTGTAAATCCCTATAGTAATATTATAGTGATACCATGGGAGTTAAAGATGCCATAAAGTGCGATAAAGTCACTATAAACTCTCTAATAAGGACCGCAGACACACTGTAAAGCCGTATAGGAATATTATAGTAATATTACAGGGATTTTGGCTGTGGAAATCCAAATCGGATGAGAGTTATCCGTTTTGTAATTGAACCCAGACTAGCCGATCAATCGACATTAAACCTAGAACGACCAAATGTTCCCGATCAGTCTGTCCTTGTAGCCTAGCGCACAGCATCACCAATCCCATTAATTAAAGGTTTATTCAAAAATGTTTTTTCAAAATGTTCAAGTAGCAGTTTTTGTTTTTTACAACAGGATGGCATAATAAATATTTAGCGAGTTAAAGGTTGTGCTTTTAACAGATGGGTTCATTTGGCAGTTGTTGCCTCAGTTTTATTAGTTGCGTCTTAATCTCAACAATAATGATTTGCAGATTTTACTGTGCGCTGTGATTCAAATAAGCTGCAGAGATCATGCTCCTTCACTCTGATACTCATAAAGCTAATTAGAGAGTTTGTAGCTCTACTATAATCCAGTGCTTAATCATAAAATGACTTGTGCTGTTTATTTTTAAATCTCAATTCTTAGTGGTCATTATGATCTTAGATATTCAAACAGGTTAAGTTGCCTCAAATTCTGCATTCAATTCTGCAATAGATTTCGTCCCTCATCCACCTCTGTAATGCCATTTCTTCCTCATCAGCATCCCATAATTGACAACAAATTTGTATTTTGTTATTTTTAAAATTAGTAGTATTATTATTACTTTAACTGATAAACTAGGTTGTGACTATTAAAACAAGAAAAAACTGCTTTCCAAATATTGTCAGAACAGCTTGAATCTTACCTAGAGATATAGGTGGTAGCTTCTCATTTGACCTTTCAGCACAATTGAAGCCCTGCAGCAGTGAAGGTTTGTGTGTGAACTACAGTATATAAAATATATGTTATTGGTTGCATAGTTCTGGTGCTTAATTGTTAATCTTTGCACTTGGTGCCGGTAGGTCACTTCATCCCAGTTAGTTAGGGAAACATTAGCTCTCAGGCCAGTAAACAAAAGGTTTCCCCACTCCTAGAATACATTTTCTGTTTCAAGGACTTTGTAAAAATCTCCCAAAGAGAGCCATCAGGAGGAAATAAACCCCAAAACGCAGATGCCGTTTCGTTACGTAAGGCTATGTGCTCTGATTATTCCAATGGAGCTGGCACAAACAACGCTATAGTCGACTGACTGCTCCTCACATGGAGGACAGGAGGATGTTCCTGCTGTAAAGTATAGTAGTTTGAATAGTCAGAAGATAGGAAGATAGCCCACCAGACACATGAAGTGGATTGTTGAAGGATAATTCAAATGCAAAAGTCAAATTGTCGGTAAAGGCTTTTAACAAGTAGAAGTGCTTTAACAGGGCAACAAAGGACATAAATATCTGTTCTTCCGACTGCTTTCAGGCTAAAGACCAAACTGAAAATCTCATGAAAAATGCAGGAATTACCCTTTAATGCTCTTCTGTCATATTGCCTCTCGAAATTGTTAGCCTATTCTGATTCACAGCGCTACTTTGTATGGGTAATGGCTCCTACATGTCATGCTGTGGTTGTGATTTCATGAGGAAAAACAACAGAAGCAACCACAATTGGAAGTTCCTTTCAAATGCAATGCCAACGTGTGAGTGTGTGCGTGTGTGTGTGTTTTTCCCTGTGTGTGTGTGTGTGTGTGTGTGTGTGTGTGAGACCCTGTCTGCGTGTGTCGGGCAGATAGCAAGGTGTATCTCAGATGCATGCGAGGGCTAAGCTTCCTCAGCGAAGACGAGCGCCAGACTTTTGAAGTTTCAACCATATCCATTTTCATCCTGTGGCTTTGAAGAAGAGGAGACAGCTTGATAAAAAAATGTTGTCGTTTGCGCTCACCTCAGCCATGTGCTTAGGCTTGCCTTTTCTTTGACGCGAAATGCAACTGTCTACCAAACACACCTTTATGTTTGTTTAGAGATGGGGAGATCTGGGATAAATCCCTCAGCAGCCCAGTTAGGCCACGGGTTTGTTGAGTATTTTTTATTTTTTTTTTGTGCTTGTCGGCTTTGAGGTTCATCCTGAGAAGGTCGACAAGAGATGCAATTGTACCGCTGCTGATGTTAGACTCTTCAAAAGGACGCGTCAGGTTCAACACATTTGTGTCTAGTTTGGGACACACACATATTTCCGTTACATGAATATTGATCTATAACACAACATGTTTAAGTGTTAATCTGCGAGCTTCCTGTTTTTTTCGTTTTTGGCGACATCTTTGATGCTAAGCGCTCACTGCTGTGGTTTTTTCTGCACTGCACTTCCCAGAGATCACCTGTCAATCAAACAGTGTGGGCGGAGCTTGGGTTTTCTGTTCAGGAAGTTTGAGTTTATATAGGTGGCGCTCTTTTCTTTGTCTGTTCAGCCATGGTGGCTATCGCTGCTCATGCTAACTACCCAGTTCTTCTTCTTCTGTTTATTCCAAACAAACTAAACACGGAAAAACCAGATTGAATCACTATTGTGTTCTATCAGTCGGCGAGTTGAAAAATTGACATTTATTTATATGAAAATGTCAGAGATTATTACTTTAGGAGGTGCAATAAGTAGGATTTTAACTTCCCTATAGCACAAACACACACATATCTGCAGGGGATTGAAAGGGATGTTAATCAACACCAGTGACTCAACGATTATTCACCAGCCGCTGAGATTTTTGGCTTTCAAAACTCACTTTACAAACCGTTTTCTGTTGTGGAACAAAGACAAAAAAGCGCTGCCGTTGTTGCTGCGATTCCTTGGTCGCCGATATAGAGGTAGACAAGTCATATAGATTACTTTACACTCCTTTAATGTTATTAATATGCTATGTTGAAAAGTAACACAGATGTGCACTGCCCTAAACTTGTCATACAGATGTGTTGAAAATGACAAATCCTTTTTTTAGAGTGTACTACGTTGTGTTAGCTTACCAATACACTGGATCTGATGTAACTATCCCTTGTTGGGCTATTAAACTAGGGTGAAAGCCTTAATAGAAACCTGGCTTGGGTTTGTAGAAGGTGGGTTACTGTCTTTGGGGCTCCTCAAAGTACCGGTGTTGAATTGGGATTCACTTTGTTGTCATACTGAGTCGTCTGTTGAAAGAAATCTTGGCTGTATTGTATGTCTGGCATAGTTATGCAGTGGTTTTTGTACGTTATATTGCTTGGAAAGTTTACATGGGGTAATTATGACTTAAAAAAAGGAGTATTTTCATTCAGATATTTGCTGGGCTGAGTATGATGAGAACTTTTTCGATAATGATACCAGTGCTGATGCTCTTGATTAGATACCGGTTCTGAAATGGTACTTTTTTTTCGATACCTTTGGTTTGAGGAAATTGTTTTTATCTGTAATATAAACACACAATCTGCTTTTGTAAATAGAATTTGACCATACATAATCGACTTCTCCTCTGAGTAAAAATATTCTTAGGCAGGTAGAAAAGCCATTGTAAGAATCCATAATTTTGAAGTTTTCAATGCATTTTGACGCCTAGAGATCGCTATCGAAAGGGCCTCATTTCCTACACTGTCCTGACGCCAAAAGTAACATTATGGGCGCGTTTCCTAGATGTCAAGATACTGTGCGACACTCGGTTCAGAAGAGTCATGGTAGGAGCCGCGACAGGATCTGCGCTCAGATCCGCAGAAGTCGTTTGTTTAAGGATTTGTTCTACTGTGACCATAATTTCCCATCGTGTTCGCTAAATGTCATTAATTTGCTGAGGTTAGAATAACAAGGAGTCAGGGTATGTAATGTGTATATAATTAGCCACCTGAGAACAGCCACATAAAAAGCCATTACTGTGCAATTACCACACCATACAGCTGGGGAAACGGGATCTTGGCTCGAACCGAGATTCCAGGGCTTCTGAAAGTATACGTTTCCCCTCGCTGTTGCTCAGGGTTGGGTGACACAGTTGCTCTCTGACATGCTGTTCAAGTCAGTGATTTCCCCTTTTTTTTTTAACGTCGGGTCTAAGGTGAACTCGTAAACGCCATGAGAATCCAGGCTAGTGAATTTCTGAAAGGCGGGTTTGTACAATTTGATAAAATTCCACTCCTGCAAGAGGGTTTTTTTGCGGTGCGAGGTGCCTCCTGCCATCGCTGTCATGTCTTCCACCCGCTGCGTCTCCTAATTTATGGACGCTGCTTCGCCCGCGGGCAGATATTTGTTTGATGATAGTGCAACAGGTCTGGATGCTTCAGGTGTATAATTGCTAGTGGCTTGCTTGCTTGTGGAAATGGAATACTGGTTTCTCAATATCGCCCCAGGCGCATAGTATGCTGCTGTCTCAATACAGAGCCTGCAACAATAGTGTATAAAAGGTTGCACTTGAGGCTTTTGCACTTGTTCTGTGAGGCTTTGACTCATACGCTGACTTCATTAACACTGTCTTGTAGCGGGGTTAGCTTGTAAATGCAATGCAGATGAAATGTGCCAGTTAAAAAAGCAGAACACTAAAATGCTGCAGCTACAATTTCCAGGTTGTTATCTCAGTTTTTAGCCCCTGAAGCACAACTTCTTGACACAGGGCCCATAAAAGCAGCAGCACACATTACTATCAACACCTGTGCCATGACGATCTCTCTCTCTCTCTCTCAACTTTTCTCTCTCCCTTCTCTCCCTCTTCCTGTCTATCTGTCTTCATCTTCTGTCTCTCCCTCGTCTCACTCCTCCTCCACGCAGGAATCCCAGCAGAGCTCTGCTGATTTCAGGTTTTACATCGAGAACCACACAAGGAACCCGGATGACCTGAGTCGAAAGCAGATCCGGATCTACCAGCTGTACAGCAGAACCACGGGGAAACACGTCCAGATCCTGGGGAAGAAAATCAACGCCAATGGAGACGATGGGGGCAAGTACGGTACGGGAGAATTCCTGTGCATCTCACCATTTAGCTAGTCCGCTCACACTGACATTGGTCTGATACCAAGGTGGGAAATTACAGCCAGCTTCCAGCCACTGAATGCTGGTAAATTCTGGCTGCGTCTGAGGTTTTTTTTTACTCTACCGGCCTCTTTGGCAGGTTACCAGCCATCGTTTGGAGGTGATTGTCTATTTTCCAATCATGCTTGGCTGGCGAAAGAGTGGATGGTGAATTCTGGTAGCTGAGAACTACTGTTTGGTTTTGGATGAAAATGCTTTGAAATCGTTGACTTTGAGGTGACTTAATGTTGACAGCAGGATTTGGGTATCCTGAGCGCGTCTCTGCACTATTTTTTAAAATATTCTTTAGCTTTGGCATCGTTGAATGGCATTGCATTGAAAGAACATTTTACAGATGGTCACTTTCATGTACCGCCAGTTAAACATGTAGAATTGAATTTCAGAAATTTCAAAAAATATAGATGTCTAAAATCTAATGTAGGAATGGGAACATGACTGTCCATGACTGTCCATGCAATGCAACTCGATGATGTCTTACAATTGCATTGTCCTTGATCTTAACAGTGCGACTCAAACATTACAGAAGAAAAAGTCATTGTATTTTTTTTCAGAACTACAACCTAGAAATCAAATTATAGTGGAATACCCCTTTAAAACCAAATCCATTGAATCAGTGAGTCTTTAATCACTAACTCAGTATAATCTGTTAATTGTGACACTATAAAAAATGGTTAGCATGGCCATTTGTACATGGAAGAGTTGATCTGCACCATTACAGAACTGTATGGACAACCAGGCAAGTCCAGATCAGTTCAGGATGGGTTGGTTCAGTGCAGCAGTGGGAAAACACCCAATTCAAACACATAAACACACAAACTCTAAATGCTCTGGAAACTTCGTGGTGTAAGGCTCGGAAAAAGAATAACGATAAGCATTAGCAAAAATGTGATCAACGTATCTGACGGATGCGGTTTCATTTGACCTTTCCAGATATGTTGTTTTCATCAAATCATCTCTGCTTTTCGTTTTGTCTTGATCACCAGTTAAAATCAAAACAAATGTGATGGATAAATAAAGCAAAGGCCAAGTAAATACTATTTGATGCAGCGGTCCAGAACACAAAGTGACAGGATTTGCACTGCGCTATCCTGCAGACATTTTGCTCGTTTCAGCTGACTCACGGCTCTAAAATTGCTGGTCTCGAATGCCTCAAGAGTGTGTGTGCATGTGTGTGTGTGTGTGTGTGTGTGTTCAGTCGCAGATGCGCCGAGGCGAAGTTTCCTCACTGCTTGTTAGAGCTTGAGTGGAAGCAGATCCAATTTTTCCCATGAGGCCTTGCCAACTCTTACCCCTGCCCCTCCCACCTCCCCCCTCCTCCCATCCTCCATCTCCTCCTCCTCCTACCCATCCAGCTGCAGTACCTGGCACCTGTGAACTCCCTTACACTCACTAACATGCTCAGGAAGACACTCTCTATCTTTCATTGCACTAATCCACAGTCAGTGCAGCAGCTTTACCGCGAAGGGTCACAAACCACTACAGAAGAAATACATCGCTTCGGCGTGGAGCTTTGTGACGGCTAAGGTCAGCCACTCCATATCTATGCAGCTAAAGTGGGAGCGGGGTGGGGAGAGGGTGTCATCATTCTTCTTAGGTGCTAGTCTAAGTATATTCATTGCCTTGAACAGAGTACAGAATACGTCCAGAGCAATCCCTCGTAATTAATGCCTGTTGTCCACCAGGAGCAGATGTTGGGTCACTGCAGAGGCTTTTAAATTGATAAAAGCTGTAATCTGGAATTAAACCAGCAACTTTCCAGCCTTTCTGACAGGTGACTCCATATCGAGGTCGGTAAATGTCTGTGACCCCGCATCGTTCATATCGCACCGATGTTTCCTGTTCAGCGAGAGGGAAAACTTTGCTCAGAGGGACAGAGATGAAGCTGCTGTTTCGAGCTCCTTGGTTCTTTATGCAGCAGACTGTATACATGCCTCATAGCTTATATACATATGGCTTCTGTGCAGGACAAAATCCATTGGAAATAGCTTTTCATGTCCAAATACTGATCGGATATTACAACATTTCAGATAGATTTTTCAGGAATGGCACTTTAATTTATGGAGCCCACTTTTGGATTCTTAAACCTGAGGCTGGGAAAAGGCTGAATTAAAAAAAAAAAAAAAAAAAAACCAGCAACAGAAACACATGAAGAAGTATAAAGGACTGCAGTACGGTTACCACTCTCAAACTCAAATATATTAGCTGCTGGATGCTGTTCTGATAAAACTAGAATCAGCCTGAGACTGTTTTTAATGTATTTACATAAGGGCTATGCTAATCTGCTGTTCTGATAAAACTAATCAGAACACACTTATTTATTTTATTTATTTATTTTTTTTACCGTAAGTGCTGAGCAGCCTGCAAGACCTTTGTACTCAGAAGGCTTCCAAGAGATTATTCGAGTATACTGTTCATACATCTACAGAATTTTTTAAGGTTGTGGATTATGTGGATTATGGTTTTTTGAAGTGCTTACACTGTAAATAAAAGTACCGCATTCCCTCCTGTGTGAACTGAATGGCACTTGTTAGTGGTATTGATGACAGAGAGATTCCACTTAGTGTTTGTGTTTCAGTGGAACTATGACTCAAGTGTCTAATTAAGTTTGCTGAAGCCTGCAGCTGCCAGTGCGTTCATTTTTTGAGGATCAAACCATCAAGGGTTTATTTCAAGACAGTAAAGATAGGGTTTTGGACAGGGTCGTGGACAAAGAACAACTTCGGCAAGGAAATATTGTATTATCTGATGTTCTGGGTCGAGACGTCATACCTGAGGTTACATTTTGGGTCCCCATGCAAAACCAGTTAACATCGGAAAGGCCAAGCTCCCGTCCAATGTTTACCATTTGGACTTTCAGTATCGAAATATCTCAGCTTTCAAAATGCCCCTTTGTGTCTTTTCCTAGATCCACTTTCTGTGCAAACTAGTGCTAGTGTTAGATTTTCAAAATCACATGAGAAAATAGTGGTTTTTACTTATTTTAATGACTTATTTAACTGACCTTTCTAGTGTTAAAAACCACCAAGGCACGGATCTTGTTGGATGGCTTCAAATTAGATCTTACATACACGCCAGTCTCTGAAAACAGGAGGGGAAATAACTTCTTCCTTCCCTTTATATCACCATTAAGACAGGTTTCCTACACCCCAGTTTCCTCCCCAGGTTGGATTTAAAGAGGAAATTTTTTGGGAAGGGGGTGGAGGGGGTGTAGGAGTTGGCTACTGCCCCCAAGCCTCGCCTGTCCCCTCGCCTATTCTTCCTCCGTTCCCTTGAGCGCTACTGAATAGCCCAGTGTGTTAAACAAATGGATCATCTTAACTTTTTGATTGAGTGAGCACAGACTAAAGGGAACTTGAAACCTAATCCTGAGGGGCGCGTAACCGCTCCACAAATGTTTGGCAGATCCCTTTGCTTGTGAGGGGCGAGCAGAAACAAAGGTGACCTCACAGGGGTTAAGGTTGTGATGGGAAGGGGGGGGGGGGGGGGGGGGGGGGGGGCAGGGGGTAAAAAAAATAAAAGAGCCGCCGGGATGCGTCTTTAGAGTGGATTAGTGCTGTGTCAGGGTTGAAGTGATGGTTGCATTGTTGTTTTGGTGCAGATTTCTTTGTCGCATTATATAAGGGAAGTTAAAGTGATATTACCCTTTTTTTTTTTAGCCCACAAACCTTTAAAGGACTCCATAAGTGGATCACCACATGTAGTTTAAGCACATTTACAAACACAGAAGATTACACCCAAGTAATAATATTATGGATCTAACTTTTCAAGTAAGACTTTTGCGAGAGAGAAAATCCTTAACGCCAGTGATGAAAGCAAATTTCCAGGACAGCTAATGGTAAATTTCTATGGTGGTTTACATGCTGAAACGTTACCAAAGTGAAATATCACCTAATAACCATAAAACAAGCTACTTTCATTTTCAAATGTATAAAAAGCATATCATGTTTATATTTACATCAACAATTAGCTTGTTCACTTCTTTCTGTTTGAGACTCAGTGCAGGACGAAGCTCTGGGTCAAGACTTCTAATTGACTTTCCATTAATACAGAAGGGTTATAAAGCAGGGTTTCTATGTAGGTCTGGAAATTTAATTTGATCATTTCCAGGTCCTGGACAAGCTTGGGAACTGCATGAAATCTTGGAAAGTATCGGAAAATGTACAGGAACCCTGAAAATGTCAAACAGGGGAAATTAAAGATTTTAAAATATAAGGGAACCATGAAAGATTATGTTTGTCTGATTTGAACCCACTGACACATAACTGCTTCAAAGTTAATTAAATGATTCTGCTTTTTTCTTTCTCTTTTCAGCTCTTCTCGTTGTTGAGACAGAAACCTTCGGGAGCCATATCCGAATAAAAGGAAAAGAGAGCGAGCATTACATTTGCATGAACGACAAGGGCAAAATAGTTGGAAGGGTAAGTACTCTTTTGGTTTTCATCTTAGGGGGATGGGAAAATGAATAAAAACTAGAGTGAATCTTCATAAAAAGCTCGAATAAAATCGTATTTTTATATCAAAACGAGTATTTTAAACGGACCTCTTAATCCAAGCTGAATTGAACGCAGCCTTAGATCTGCTTTCGCCTGCTGTTTTTGTACACCCCTAACAAAACCCCTTTGATAACTCACAGCCATTCTTCCATTACGTAATCTGCCTACTCCTTTGACACTCGATCAGTCAATTACGGACTGCAATCACCACAATGCATTGAGAGACTAATGGTCACTTAGGAGAAATGCCATTGCAATTATATCACTTAGTCACACCAGGTGGCCACAAGCGCAAAGATGACTGCATGTGACTCTGCGGATGGACCGGCCCGATATGGAAAATAAGTTAATATCTGAAAACGTATACTGTAGAGGCACACGTGTGATTTTGTTGCATTAATAACTCGTGCTGACAGCATCTGTGGGGCTGCATTAATTCACACTGTGTTTTCACTCTCTCATCGTGGCCATCTGTTAGAAACATGCATCTTTGAGTTTTAGTTGCAGGGGCCTCATTTGTAAAGAAAAAACAACTTTGACTTCCTCCTTGATTCCATCACATGATTATTTAAGGAATGGGATCAAATGACAAATTCAGATTATGTCTACGGTTCTCATAGCTTGAGTAATGGTGGAGATTAGTTTTAGCTATAAATCACAGGAAATTGGAAAAAAAAAAAATCAGTGAAACCGCCTGATTCTGGCATCAAGATTTTTTAAACACAACTTCATGGAGAATTTGGTTCTAAGCACAAAATTTGCACCAAGAGAACTTATAGAAATGAGCTCCCTGCACAATCTTAACAATTTTAGAGTGTTGCAGTATTATATGACATCTAGAGGTTTTCCTTTTTGCATAAGAACCATGCTGTAGCCATACTGGGCCCCACTATGAGTACGGTACAATGGAATAATGAGCAGTTGAGTAATTCACTTAAATGTCACAAAGGAAATAATTAAATCGAAGCCAGGCACTCTTTGAAAATGGGCCAGTACCAAATATGCAGCCTGGTCTCACAAAATTTAGAAATTTTTTAGAAAATTGCACAATGTCTTAAAATGCAAATAATGTGTTGTGTGCATGAAAAGTGACAGAAATACGTCTCCCCACCATGAAAGGATTACGTTCATGCAAATATCAAACAGGTTAGAAATTATCGGTGCAGCTCCGATGCATCTTCGAACGGTTCGGGAGGGTTAAGATTTGATCTGTACACAGCTCACATCACCAGATATTCTGCGCCGAACTTCGGTTCCGACCAAGACTCAGGTCCAGATTTCTCCTCCGATTGTCGGAAGGGGCAAATCGGGGATAAATCGGCGAAAAACTCCTGTAATCTGAGCCCGGCATTAGGAGACGTGACTAGAAACAGCTAGCAGTTTGACAATGGAAAGTAAAGGTGTGGAGTTTGGGGTGGTGGATGGGCTCATACATTCACCTTCAACGACCCGGGTTCAACTACCATAAAGTTTTTATTTAACCATTTAAAACTTTACCCTAAACTTAACCAAAATGTTTAAGTTGTCTAGTCTTAACCCAAACCTAACCCAAAAGTTATTTTAAATGCCTAAATGTAACCTGTTAGCTAAGCTCTTCATGCAGTGAAAATGGTCATGGTCTTTTGTGGTGAAGGAACATAATCTGCACATCTGTACACTATTCATGTCTGCATTTCAGAGTTTGTGCATATTTAATTACATTTTGCGAGACTATGTTGAAATATGTTTTGGGGCCTTACCAGCATGATTCTTATGCAGCCAAAAAAAAAAGCCAAAATCTTACTTGCTAGTGTACTAATGTGATATTTCTTTGGCTCCTTGCAGCCCGATGGAAGGAAGCAGGAATGCGTCTTTGTTGAGGAATTCTTGGAGAACAACTACACGGCTCTGGTGTCGGCCAAGTACAAAGGCTGGTACCTGGGCTTCAACCGGAAGGGGCGGCCCAAGAAAGGCTCGCGGACCACGCAGACGCAGCAGGAAGTCCACTTCATGAAGCGTCCCCCAAAGGGCAAGGTGGACCCGCTGGAGGAGTTTCGTTTCACCACAGTAACTAAGCGGACACGAAGGGCTCGGCGATTAAAACCCAACCCCAAAAGGAACTGACGGGACCAATGGGACAGCACTATTTTCCATGGAAAATAAAAACAAAACAACAAAAAAAAAAGAGGAAAATCTCAAGCTTCTTGTCTTAAAAGAATCACCTTAAAGACTTCACTTCTGTAAAAGAAAGACGACACTAAAAAAAACAAAAAAATGAACAAAAAAAGTCAAAGATGTTTTATTTTTGTATTTCAGGACGACTGAATATCTCCTAACTCTTGGATTCTTCTGGGTTAATGTCATTGTGCTAACGTGTCTGTCATGTTATTTATACTGGATAAACTAAAGGACCTCTGAGAGACTTCTTGTCGCCGTCGTTCTCAGCTGCGTTTGAACTACAAGCTGAAGGCATATACTTTCCTTTTTGACAATGGGGGGGTTGAAGCAGGAGCTGACGCAACGTTATAAAAATCAGCCAACTAGAGTTTTATTGGAATACCTGTCGGTTTTTGTTTGTGTTGCCCCTGACAACGCGGATCCCATACTTTCCACTGGAATCGGACGCCGTGGAGACGAAGCGGAGAGAGGTGGCAGTCGCAGGTGACACTGCCCTACCAAGATAACTGTGTAGCTTTGAGTGCAATATTTGACAGGTCTCTCTCTCTCTCCCTCTCGGTCTCTCTCTCTCTCTCTCCTCTCTCTCCCTCTTGTCTCTCCCCATGTCTCTCAGCCTCAGCTTCACTCGTGGCCTGCTGTGGATGGAATGCGCTGAACCCTCTTGAGTACTGTGTGATTTCCTTGACATTTTCATGCAGCCTGTGATTCAGCTAAAACACGACATGCTTTGACTAGTCAGGCAACAGCCGTGGCCGTAGTCTTGTTTAAATACTCGAAAAAAAAAAAAGAAAAAGAAAAAAAAAAAAAAAAACAACAGCGGAGTTTGATGTGATTCATAATTCCACACTGTCTTCCAACTTCATCACATCGGGGAGATGGATGTTAATCCCTTTTCTTGCCTCCCCTCGGCGAATGAATCACTACTGGACATGTTTTCAAATGGTTCGTCTTTGCAAGTGTTAACGCTGTTCCAGAAAAAAGGATCCTTTGATTCTTTGAGTGTGAGCTAGCTAATATTTTGGGGTTGGTGATGAAGACTTCCTCTACCTCCTTGTTTCTTTTGTTTATCCCTACCTAGTCTGACCGTCTGTGCGCAGACACTTCCATGTTTAATTTATCTCGACAAACCTTTCAGTCATCGCTGAGCCGCGCCGGGCCGCGTTTCACCGAAATCACCTTCAGACTGAGTCAGACTTCGCTCCGTTCACTTACACTGGAGCTTGACAATAGTCTCAAGATGTTTTTGGGAAGTCCGGCCCTGTGCTGTCTGACAGTGTGATCCATGGA
This sequence comes from Centroberyx affinis, assembly GCF_046629955.1. Classification (NCBI taxonomy): domain Eukaryota; kingdom Metazoa; phylum Chordata; class Actinopteri; order Beryciformes; family Berycidae; genus Centroberyx; species Centroberyx affinis. Next base: position 210,820 of record NW_027280869.1, on the reverse strand, counting down.
CAGGAATAGTTTACCCAACCCTAATCACTCAATAATTCCACATTCGACAATTAAGACTTCTCCTCAGAAACCCAGACGACCAACTTATCCAGGATTCAGGGAAAATTTCAGCGACCCACGGTAGTTCTGGCAGCCAGAAACGAGTTTGTTTCTGAATCCCAAGGGAAAAGTCTATGCTTCTACCATTCCTCCTCTTACTGACGACAAACTCCAGCCTCTTTTCACCAGTAGTATATATTCACCTGTCCAATGGCGGGTTTTTGTATGAGTTGCTACTAACAACATGACACATTTATGATTTTTTTTTTTAAACAAATGTAAGCAAAAAATAATTTTATGACTATTATTAAGATATTTATTGCCTCCCTTTGTAAATACAATGTGATGAGTTTTATTTGGCCTCTGTTAATAAAATGAGGACTATATTTAAAAAAAACAGCTATTTTATGTCTTTACTTGTGCATTGGAGAACGACAAAAATGCCTTTATCTCCCGATTTAGACTGGAATTTTATGATGTGCAGTATTAATGGCACGCGGAATATCATACTGCCTAAAAGAGTAATGTTGCAGGTAGCGATTGGTTGGACATAGAGTACATTCCCTTCTCTGCATACTGCCAAGGTATGCATTTTTATATACAAACCCGAAGTGTGAGCACTGCTTTTAAGGTCAGTCAATTTCAAATTGAGAAAGCCCCACTGCACATCGCTGAAGCCTTTTTATATCACTAAAGGGCACTGTGAGTTCAGATTAGGTGTTGTTTTAACATTGAAACCATTACATAATTATACCATGTATTGTTGACAAGCTACGTACGATTTGTTTTGTTTTTTCTGTACTTTAAAAGTTTTTTTTCTAGTGTCAAAAACTTGACTATATTTAGAAAATGGGGTGAATTATCACGTTATAAACCTCTTGCAACACATCTCCCACAGCTTGTGCAGTAAGCGACATACAGGTGATGACACTAAAACATTAAAACTAATTAAGATATTGTGTTATTAGGAGTCTGATCTGAGCTTAACGCCTATCTTCAAGCGTAAAGCTACTTTGATGTAAATGTTCCATTCCCCAGATTGGCAAACATACAATATTTTAGACATTTTTCCATCTTAGAAAAGGCTGAAGGAATGTGGAGTAGTATGTCTTATAATGCTGTGTGCTGGAATGATGTTTACAGTAACCGTCAGACTGAAAGATGGCGGTTTTGAGGGGGAAAAAAAACTTTTGTTTAGATTCCTAGCGATGCTATCAGGCTCCCCCCTGTGCAGCTACCTATAATAGACCCAGAAGTCCCTATTCCGTCATGGGATTTGGAGGTCTGGCCTGCTTTTAAAAGCTGAAATGTTCTGCTTAATGTGTGACCTACTGATTCACCAGTAACACAATGGATCAACACCGAAGATCCTGCTTGTCTGGGCAGAAGGCAGCGAAGGAATAAGCGAAGACGACTGCAGGATTTCAAGGAATATTTTATGTTTCTTCATCGCCTCTTCGTCTCTTTCAACTCTTCTTCATCACTTCCAATTGATCATTCTCTCCTCTGTATAAGAGATGATACATCTGGCAAAAAATAAATAAATAAATAAATCCAGCAACAATCAGCAAAAAAAAAGCCCCCAAAAAATCTATTTAGCAACAATTTGAGTAAATTAAAAAGTCTGGAAATAAAAAAATCTTTGGGCACCGTTGCCCATGTAAGTTGCCCAAAAAGTTGCTCTTTGCATCACTGCCTTAAGATACTTGTTTGTTGTCCAAGACTTGGCCTGACACGCTGGTTTTTTACATGGGAGTTGGAATCAGCGTTGTATATAGTAGAGGAATTCAATCAATGCAACTTTCGAAACCCTCCAAATTCTATTTATGCAAGCAAGAAGCTTTCTTTTTTCCATCCACATACTTCAAACTTGACCAAGCACAGCCGAACTGCATCTGGGTATATTGACATTTAAACGAGCGCCGATGGTTTCAAATGTGTCGCCCGATTCGCAATAAGGAGAAGACATTTTTGCATAAGCCTCCCGCTAGGCTTTTCTCTGACTCAACCTTTGATCATTGGAGGCTAGATGGTCTTGGAACTGGACCAATAACTTCAAAATGAAACATAGAATTCCCTTTTTGCAAAGCCCGACCCCTTTTCAAAGGAGGTGGAATCTTTAAATGCAGTCCTCCTTGCCAAGTAGTTTATATTCTATTATTAGAAAATCTCAGCACATTGAAACCGTGCGTACTGGATACAGTATGACCTTAAAACACAGTCAATGTAGAGAAAAACTTTGTGGTTCTGAAGAAGTTAAACAAATTTTAGTGGAACAACCAAAAGTGCTTCTTTGGCCTGAAGATCAGCAACCACACACTTAACAATTAGCCCTGTCAACAGAAATTTGTACTATTCGAGACGTAAAACAACTTTTGTCTCTCTGAATATTACTTAAATTGTCCCTCAGGTCAGTGAAAAACAAAACTCCAAAGCCAAACATAATAGAATTCAAGCTATAATATAGCTAGTGCCATTAACTGTAGTTTCACGTCACGTCATTTACTGTCAAAACACCGAGCTACCGCCCATCTAACTGATGTTAAATGCTAAACCACAGTTGACTGGTCGCTTTTTATGACTGTGAAATCCACAGGGCAAACACTCTGTGATTCCCAAAGTATTTTTGAACACATGGCTGAGCAGTGTTTTTACAGGATTACAAATGTGCTTACTGTATATACAGTTTCTCGAAAGCCAGACCTCCTCTATTCTCCTCGTAAGCCGATCTGATGTCGTGTTTTGAAGATGGATAAAAAAAAAGGGCAATAGGTGCAGCACGAAATCTTATCCCATGTTATTTCAAGTCCCTCTTAAAAAAATTATTTTTAATCTCAGCGAATAAAGGTTGAATAAATTCATGATGATTGATGATGAACTTCATGTCTTAATTATATATGCCTTTTACAGATGCTTATAGTAATGATAGTGTTGGGTTTGACTCTACCGAGACCGGGAGTACCCACAACCCCAGCGCCTTGCTCTACTGACCGAGCTAAACAGGATCTAATGGGTTAATTGATGCTGCTGTGGTCTACTTAAAGTGATTCTACACACACACACACACACACGACTACTAGCTAGCGGCAGCAGCAGTAGTAGTAGTAATAGCAGCAGTGGCAGAACTAGTAGTTTTCTACAGCGAATAAGAAACCTTATTTCCTACATTCTGGTATTTTTTATGTATAAAAAATACAATGAAAATACAGTATAAAAACTGCATCTGCATATTTTGATTTCTTGTAAAAAAAACCGTTTAACTTTAAAACTTTCAGTGAGACTTTCAGTGAATTCATCCCTCCTCCGCAACAACTACCAGGCGCAGCTGTATTTCTTTTTCTTCAAGCTCTCCATTTCTACAGAAACGCAAACTTAATCGACAAAAGAAAATCCAAGGAAAAAGACGTCAGTACTGGACACACTGTTTGATTGACAGGTGATCTCTGGAAAGTGCAGTGCAGAAACACCACAGCAGTGAGACAAAATTAGGAAAAACAAGGTTAGATAGGTAGATTACTACTTCAAAGTTGATTTCAGTGCCAAGAATCGGCACAGTACCAATGGGAGTCACTTTTTAATCCCGCTGCTACCTGCACCCTCTTCCTGCCAGTTGAGTAACCGTCGCAGGAGGGAAAAGGAGGGTGGGTACATCAACTACCGTGAACACATGTATGCGTACATACAAACTCTCTCTCAAACACACACACATGCACACACACATGTACACACACACCCCAGTCAGCCCTGGTCCCAGCATCAACAGATGCCAGGTGACACAGCTCATTAACTTCTCCTTTCTCCTATTCTTTTGGCTCCTCATTGTCTTGAGATATGAGATGAGCCTTTGTTGAGAGTTTTGCCCCCTTTTTCTCTCGGGCAGGCAGGGCCCATAATTAGTGCTTTGCGCTGGGCGTACTTTCTCACAGGGCTACGACACAATTAATCAGCATTTTCCCACCAATGGGCAAAAGCCCCTTGATTCTATCAAGGCCAAATTTTTAAGTTGTGACGCCTTTTTCCAGCTACAGAATCATCAGGACAATAAATGATTTCATAGACTAGATGGATTACATCTACTTTTATCCTTTTCATTATCTATGGTCAGACCTAGGCCAGATAGTATTTGCAAATTATTTTCATGGTTTGTTGTAGCCTACCCAGGTGCCAGATCCATACGGTTTATTACATCAGAAATTAGTGCCAGAAGGTTTGGACAATCACTGGAAAGTCAAATTAGTAACCTGACATCTGAACAGTCCTGATCCGGTAAACTCCACCCATCTGGAACTCCATGCAGGTTAAAACAAATGCTATGAATCATTTACAAATGCTATTTGGCCCGGGTCTGTTAGTGACACATGGAGAGCCTGTTTTGATTTTGTCTAATCTAAGTATATTTGTTTAGAGATAACTGATGACACTGGTGTGTCTTTAAGCTATGATTTTATTAGAGAGCTAAATTATCGTAGTTCACTTGGTCTGCGTCTGCTCTTTCATTATCGTTCCCTTCATCTCATCATCTTCTTTAATTCCCAGTTTGTTTATTTTCATTCATGTGTGATCTGTGGTTATTTTCATAACCACTGGGCTGTCATAAATCTTTCAAAACAGTAGATGAACTTTTTTTTACTATTTTATTTGCGAAATAGCATCAAACAGATGAGCAATGACAACAAGGTATAAGGTTTGGTGTGTGTGTGTGCGTGTGTGTGTGTGCGCGTGCGCGTGTGTACGAGTGTGTGTGTGAGAGAGAGAGATCAAATAGTATTGGAAAATTATTCTTAGTGTTTGATTTACACTACTTAGTATACCAAATTAATCAACCAACCAATCAATAAATCAATCAACCTTGCTTCAATGCTTCAGAGTAATTACAAATATACCATACTAAGGTTATAAAAACAGTTGAGATATAAAACAAGACATAAACATAAACTGTTTAAAAGGGTAAGAAACGCTTAAATAGAATAAAAAGTAAAGCAAAACATTATTGAACAGAATAATTTACAGAGTGAAGTGGTAAAATCATGCTAAAAATATGCAAAAAAGAAAGAATCAGCAAGATGAGGGTAAACACTTATTCCAGGCCCTCAAAAGGTCTCATCTACACAATATTTCATCCTTTAAGAGCTGGTAGACTTCAGGACGAACTCTGACCTGCAGGCATTTTACAATGTACAATAAATAACATCCAATCCAGGTGAATAAACTGAATAAATTAATAAGATCAACCAGAGGCAGACACAACAGGAGCAGACGTGCACTGTAGCTAAAAATGAAAACTTCACTGTTCACTGTTGAAGCTAAATGTATCTGTCTGTCCATCACCCTGATCTCCACACCCTTACTGTCCACTGACTGGCGTATTTCAATGTCAAACTATTTCCTGTTTCTAGTCATGTCGCCTTCATTTCATGGCGGGAAACATTTTTCTCTCACTTTTCGTGCATGGAACACGTTGTTTGCCTTATAAGTCATTGTGCTCAGTTCACAAAATTTTGAGAGTCTAGGCTCCCAAGACTGACGACAAGTCCGAGGTCAAATAATAATTAAAATGTCTTGATGTTAGTTTTAATCTACTTGGAGCACCAGATGGGTTGGGTTTACCATATCAATGCATATCAGATTATGTCAGAAAGTTTGTCAAACGTAGAAAGGTTTACCAATGGACTTCAAGGTATTCTAAACACTCTAGCAATCATTAGCCAACTTTGAATGCCAAGGGTATTGCAAGTGAAGAGACTTGAGCCTGACGCAAACCTCAGTTTGTATCTAAGACAAAAAAAGGATTGGTATTTGTCCATCAGACCCATTATTCCACATACACTAAAATGCAAAGAGGAGAGGCAAATGTCCCCAGAGTCTCCTTTGCCTCAGAAAAGTCAAAGAGGTAGAGAGGAGCCAGAAGCCCACTAGAAGCCCGAGGTGAAAGCTCAAACTAAACCTCATTGAAGTCCATCAAAGCACCGCCTTGCCTCATTACAGCCAGCCGTGAGCAAAATGGCAAGAGACGACTGTATTGTCCGTAGTGCCAAACTCCACCCATCTAATACTCCAGTCAGGTGAAAACAAACGCTAAAAATGATTTGCAAATACTGTTTAACGTAGGCGCACTGGCCGGAGATCTGGTGGGAGGGAGGGGAAGAGGACGAGAGAGAGAGAGAGAGAGAACAGTAGCCACCGAGCCCAGGGAAACAAAAGCAAAAGAAAAACCCCGGACCTTTCACCTGAGGTCGAAACACAGGTCCTCCACTGCTAATCTGACATATGTTTTCATAAGCCAAGACAAGCAACCCTGCCATGGTGGCCGCTCTCCAAAACTAATGATGTCAAGTGATTCCCCCTAACAAAATCCCCTTTTAAAACAGAATGAAAGAGACAGAGAGGGAGGGAAGTGCGGGGGCTCTAGGGGTCCGGCAAGGGGATAGAGTTGAAGGGGAGGGGGGACAGGTTGGGGCAAAGAAGAGGAGGCCCAAACACAGAGACCGAAACCCTCGACAAAAACCTGGACTTGGCGCGCCCCAAAGACCCTACCAGCTATTTTCTCTGCCAAATCTTACCCCTCGCCACTATCATATCATTGTACACAGAGAAAAGGGCTCACTTTTTATTTACGCCGTCGTTATTGCCAGAATATTGCTTTTAATTGCTGTCCTGGATTCCCCGCTGCGGTAAAGGACGAGTCTGAGACGATTACTCAAAGTAATGGAGCATAATGATGTCTCGGAATGGCCCCCGAAGCTCAGGTCAGGGGTTGGACAATGTGAACATTCAGCTACTTAGCTTCCTTTGCAACTTTGTGACAAAATCTGTTTGCCCAACACCAATTAAGATGCCTCTCCGTGCGCTCTGGTCAATGGGTTTGACGGAGGGGGTCGTCCAACGAGTTGACATGTCCCTGAGCACGAACAAGCTGGCCTGTGTCCTCGCCTCGATAATTGGTGTCCCTTGCAACGTGCCGCTTCCCAGGGCTGTCCTTTGTGTCCCCATGGCAGTCCTAAATGAGGGGAGTCAGGGCTTTAATGGGACTCCTGTTAGTTTTAAACAAACACAGGGCGACCCCCTACTGTTCAGCATGTTGCATAGAACAGCTGGGAGTCCACGGGGCTCTCACTCGGAGCCCGCAGCCTTCACGGGGGCCCAAGGGCCCGCTGCCCACTCCCCATTGTGCATGGGATGACGGCCTTTCAAGAGGTCGACACTAATTCTGCGTTCACACCGCTAGCAACCGCATCGCCGTTCTACTTTTCAATGGCCTGACTTCGGCGGGCTGATTGCTAGGTGTAGTGCCAATGGTGTCGCAGCAATAGGCGGGACGTATAGCAGCGCTCGTACGTGATTGGCTGCTGGTGGGAAAAGTCTCCCAAATGTTCACAGACAACTTTAATGCACCGACAAACAAGCAAATGAGATGACTGCAGTCTTCCAGTGACAGTTTTCTCTTGCAGGCTGAATGCACAACAACTGTGGTTCTGATAGGCTGCGCTGTTGTCCCTCTCCTTCCCAAGAGTTTACATAAACAAACACAAAACCACAGATACACACAGAGCATACATACACGTACATACATATGTACACACATCACATTTTAGCAATGCTCTACAATAAAATGATCTAAAGGTGTCCCAAAATCTATAACAGAATTCAATACTATTTCAATAGTAAATTGCAAACAGCACCATTAGTTAAAACTACAATATGCAGCTTTTGGCTTCACTGTTCTTTTGTGTCTTACTGCTTTCCGCCGTTGTTGCCGCTATGACTTCCCTGCTCTGTGGCCACTAGCCTCACCTTGATAGCCACAACCCAGCTCACTGCTGGCCACACCCACAGCAAATGGTATACACCCCAAAATGTCCTGAACATCATTGAAAAGCCAATTTAAGACAAACGGGGAGATTTAGAAATCTAAACACAGGATGACAGACAGACACAGATTGATGATGTATAAAATCCTTTTTATTTAATGTTATTTTAATATGTAAAAAGTTGCATATTGCAGTTGCATATATAACCATTCTTAACCGCATTTGAAATCCCAGCTGCACTGAGAAAATAACAGCGTGGCTCACCCTCTGGGTTTCATTGAGAAAGCTGAGTGGATTTGTCAATGGGGCTCTTGAGTGCGGTGTTGATGTTGTGTGGCTAATGTGTTTGCGCTGGCTGCGATAGAGGGGATTAGCTCCTTTGTGGTGGTCTGCTGGGACCGCAGACTACTGGACTTTGAAAGCATACCTGCCAACTTACTCATGGGTAAATCAAAGTCTCTGAAAAATTGTTCCCTCAGCACCTAGTTGACTGGCTGACCCCTGTGTAGGAAAAAGCACACACAAACACACGCACACACACACACACACACAGAGGCTCATCTGAGCCCGTTCTTCATAGACCACCACTAGTGTTTGAACAACGGCTGAGGGTCAAGGTGACAAATGGCAGACACCAAACAAATCTTCTCTAAGGTGAACGCCTGCTAACTAACCAGTCAGCCAACAATTAACCTATACCTGCTCTTTATACTCCTATGGCATCTGGGGTCACTGCCAAAGCATACTTTGTTAAATAAAATTGATAACAGTGCTACTACTAATTCTACTACTACTGCTAATACCATTATACTTTTCAAAACAGAGTTCCATACAGTATGAGGTGGTTTTAAAATGACTAAACCAGGTTACAACAGTCTCTCTGTGAAAGGCAAAGCACTCTGAAGCTTGTATGAGACCAGATCATATGTATGTTACCTGTGCCTCTCCATTTTACCACTGCATCTGTTTCTCTAACTTTCAGAAAACATGTCTAGTTCACATATAACAAGTTCACAATTTATGTGTATAGTCAGATTAGACAATTCTGTTTGAAACACACACAGTGTCAGTATTTTCCTGAAATGAATCCAGTGAGTATTTCTCTATTAGAAATGGCTACATAATAAAAACACCACAGCATTATAGAGCCACCGTCTCATAGGGAAGTCACTCAAAAAGTGTAGCAGTATTCATGCACCTTTTGTGTGTGTGTGTGTGTGTGTGAGTGTGTATGTGTGAGCTACAATGCGTATATTTGGGATAATTCTTCTTTCATAGATCTACACACCAAGCACCATTCTATCTATTTGAAACTATAAACTTTAATTTCAAATTTGAAGATAAATATACAAAATAAGTTTCAGAAGTTTATTTGATATGGTTTGATATGCTCCGTGAAACTGGGGGCAAAAGTTGGCTCAACATTTTGTATTGGCTATTGGCAACTTCAATACAAAAATATCTGTATCAGTATCGGCCTTCAAAAACCCATATCGGTCAAACCCTACCACTCACTACATAAAGCACAATGTTTGTTTGGAGTTAAAGAAAAAATCCCAGGTCTGAATTCCTCCTCCTCTTCTTCCTATCCAGTTTTACCAAGAGAAGTGTGCATTGTCTCCATCTTCCCAGTCTCCATCACCAATTGCAACTTAATGCCGTGAAAGCACCTTTACAAAAGCCTCCACACACACGCACACACACACACACACACACACACAAACACACACGTGACCTCCGCGATGCCCCTGCCAATGTGTTTACAGTAAACTGAACCGGGCCTAAGTGTACCCCACAAAGGAGCCTGCAGCCTTTGTGTTCCTGCACACTCACAGGAGACTCTGTGAAGGTGAAGCAGAGATACGAGAAGCTAGAGTTACCTCTTAATGAAACGTATCAACACCGCCGATCACAACAAGACAAACTGCCAATAGCACTCCGCCACGACTGGGGGGAGCGCTGGAAGGCCTTGAGTGAACAGAGGAGGCATGAAACAGCATGAAAACTGAAGTTATTAATCCACTACAATCAGCGCTGGGTGAAAAGTTGTTTGAAAATCAGTCGTAGTCTTTTTTTTTTTACAGCTGCAACGAGCAAATTCGCACACTGGCGGCCCCAAATGGCAGCGAGAGGTAACTGATTGAATTATGTGGACATCAATGACATGAATTAATGCTGAAGTTTAAGAATTCATCAATTTGCCTGAGGACCCCCTGGAACCCCCTCAAGGACCCCTGGTGGTCCCCGGACCCCACGTTGAGAACCACCGGTTTAGGAGACAGTTTGTAATTCACTGTTAAGTTTCGATTCGTCACTTTCTGAGCTGAGAAAGTGTCCATATATGACACCAAAATATAAATTGGGTAAATTGAGTGAATCTATGGTGTCTCAGTTAAGTGGGGATGGAATGATCCTCTCTAGTGCAGCCCTACTTTTTGATTTAGTGTATTTTTACATACAAATCTTGTCTAGTTCAGCTTTAAGCATGAAGCCTTAGCAGAACAAAGTATCTGAACACAATGTGGAAATAGATGCATGTGTGTCTGCCCAGCTGTATTAACCTCATCCTGCTGTACAGGCCTCTTTGATGCATGAGAAGACTTGCCACTTAGAGCTGCATAATTATGGAAAGGGTCTGTGATGTGTGTGTGTGATCTATGAAAAAACACTAACTTAAGAATTGATTGGTTATCAAATTGATTCTAAAAAAAAAAAACCCCACTAACTCCAGGATATTGCAATGATTTTCCAGATTATCCAGAGATTTACAATGAATGAAACAGCAAAAAAAAGCTCACATTCCCCCTCTCGATTGCCAGAAGATTACAAACAACCAATAGTAAGGCACAACACCCTGACAATAACAATGTAACAAATATTTCTGTGTATAATCGTATATATACAGTAAATCACACATAGAAGAAAAAGGCTGTGATCACCTTGGCAGGCTGTGTGAAACTCTAGATAGCAAGATAAAGAAAGGAATGTCAATGTTTATTATTGTAACAGCTGAATCATCTGACAAATTGACTCTACCTATCCCAAAGCCTTCCAAAGCCTTCCACGCAATCTTGTGGCTTAATAATATTCTGTATCACAATATTAAGCCTCTTCAGGGAAATTCCCAAACAATGCTGCTGCGATTCTGAAATCGCACAGCCTATTGTGATGGGGCAGCATTATTATTACCAAGCCGTGCATCTGCAAAATATGAGTTTCTCAAGAATGAAGAAAAGAATGGTTATTATTGATGCCCAGGTATCTGTGGAGTAAATACAGTGGGAGTTTTAACAGGTTTCTAACACTAACCCAAGTGTCAAACTCATTCAACACATAAAGGACCATGTGTAAACTTTTAATTAGAGAGACAAAAACACCAAACTTGCACATTTTTTCCACAGCAGAATATCAAGGGTGAGGTTGTTGCATTCAATTTTGAACTTGGTTTGAGTTCTTCCAATTCTCCATCCATGCCAGCTACAACTGTTCACATAAATGTGATGAATATCTCCCAATAGTAACTTAGATAACACTATACTGCCTTTCTGAGGGCCTGAAATCAAAGATGGCATCGTCCTACACACCGTGCCGGGCTCTGTGCTCCATCACGGCTGTTGCCGGCAACGTTGTGAGAACATTTTATTTACGACACCAAAGGTTTTCATTTTTTACTGATGTGTAACTCTGTATTATTTGTCTCACAGCCTCTGGAATGGAATCTCATGAAGCATTTGAAGTTTATTTTTCATGGGTGCAGCCCGCGGATCATGGGAAGGGTTAGACCGATACATTGAGCCGATATTGACCTGTTTTTTTTTTTTATTTCTTTGCACATTTTATGTATTCATTTACTTGCTCAATAAAGTTTTTTGTAAATTAATTGCTCATTTAAAGGCCTAATGTATCCCAGTGTTTCCACCATCAGTGAATAGGTGCAATTTCATCATTTCATGGAGAGTTTTAGTGTCCCATGGCGGCCTTAATGCTGTTTCAGAGGCTTTTCCTACAATAATAAATTCTGTGGGTAAACACTGAATACTTGTAATTTTTTGGCATGAAAGGTCAATGGAATATTGGCACAAATCTGTGACTTCAGTATAAAAATATTGGTATCCGTATTGGCCTCCAAAAATCCATACTGGTCGAACCCTAGTCATGGCTGCAGGCACCAGAAATAAACCTTTTTTTTGCCCACACCTAAAAACTTGAAAGTACAGCACACATACTTTATCATAGCAAAAATACCCAAGAAAATGTTCTTTTCTGTATTATAGGCCCAACAATAATGCAGCAGGTATGTTTTCCCAAGAATATTGCCTGTTTTCTTAAATGCCGTCTACATACAAAGGAATAAAAATCTGGAGAAAGCAAGATTGCTTTCTAGTTCCCTTGTTACTATGAGTTGGCATAGTAACCAATTCCATTTTTTGATAAAGCACAGATAGTCATGCATTGTGGGAATTATCGGCACGGCTGGAACGCGCCGTCGACCAATCAGATTGCTTGGCTGAAACTGGTCTGTTGTATAATAAGCTGTGTGGTCTCATCCTGAGAATGTGACTGAGCATATTAGGCTTCATAAGGGAGGGAAACGGCTCTGAAAGTATGACAGGTATGATAAACCTTTCACTAAATGTAGTCCAGTTGGAATGTGGGTCTAAATAAAACACAGAGGAGCATGTTGCTACAGGTGAAAAATAAAATAAACTGGTGAGAGTTCAGTGAATATGAAGAGATTGTTCCTGTACAGCTTCGACCACAGCTGTCGTCACCAGAAACACAGCTACTGTTTACAATTAACGATGTTGACTTCATGTTCCACTGCCCTGCTTCTGACTCTCTGTGGGTTTGTGTGTGGTGAGGCTCAGGAATGAACACAGTGGACTTGACCTTTCCTCTCAGTGTGGATTCCCAGGAGGCACTATCACTACTACTACTACTACCACTGTAAATACTACTACTGCTACCACCACCAGGTTATATTATTACTACTGCTAATGGTACCACTACCTCTACTACCACCACTGTAAATACTACTACTGCTACCACCACCAGGTTATATTATTACTATTGCTAATGGTACCACTACATGGTTACTACTACTACTGCTACAACTACTACTACTGAAACTACTATTATAAGGTTACTACTATTACACACACACACACACACATCAAAGACGTGACATACACACCTCCACCCTCAGACTGCTACCACAGACGCAATTCACACAAGGACTTAACATCTACTTATTAATAAGTCTTTCGTAACATTATGCTGCTATTACTGCTTTTATTTATTTGTTTTATTTTAACTACACTGAGAGAAGCCAGGCAAAATTTCATTGTACCTGAGTATATGACAATAAAGATCATTCAAATTCTACTACTACTCCTACAACTACTACTACTCCTACTGCTACAGCTACAGCTACAACTACTCCTAACACTTCTACTACTAGTAGCACTACAACTGCTACTATTACTGATACTACTACTGCCACTACTGCTACACTACTACCACACTACTACAACTGCTACTACTACTACTACTACCACCACTTCTATTACTTTTACTTCTACTACTATCACTACTACTGCTGCTACTATTAGAGGTAGGATCATATGAATGATTAATTGAATATTTTATTGATACTGCAGGCACAGAGTCGAAGCTGTCAAAAAGACAGCAGCAAGCTTTAAAGTGAAGTTTAAGGTTCACATGAGGGGAAAAGCCTGATTGCATTTCACCCAGCCAACCTCTGTTCAACGCCAGAACACACATGAAGAGGCTTTTCTTCACAGCTACAGCGCTTAACGGCAACCTTCAAACCTGTCTGCGAGGGACTTTCCACCGCGACTATAGCTGCACTCATTAATCAGCCCCAAAAAGCAATGTCAAACCGTATTTGTCACATTTTAATGATTCATTGCTTCACGAAAGAGAGAGGGAGAAAAACTCTCCCCTGAAGCTGGGATTTCACCCGCAACAAGCAATTCAAAGGCAATTTGTAGATGTTGCTTTGTCATGTATAGGTTGCACAGATTGTGACGGATTGCCCGTCGGAGGGTTTTTGTTTGCACAGTGTTCACTGTCAGCCAAGGAGTCGGAGGATTTCAAGACTAACTGAAACTGTTTTCATACCGCCGTGATGTATGACCTCACAGATTATCCCCAGATTATTTTTGATCAGATTACAGCAGCTCCTGCTGATACAGCGACTGTGATGGATGGGAAACCAGACCGGCTCAGTCCAGTACAATCAATTAAATTGTGAGGAAAATGGTGAATACATCCAGTTTTGAATATTGAGGTTTGTTGTGGATATAGATAGATAGATAGATAGATAGATAGATAGATAGATAGATAGATAGATAGATAGATAGATAGATAGATAGATAGATAGATAGATAGATAGATAGATAGATAGACAGACAGATAGATTAAGTTTTACATCCAGAAAACTGAAATGCATGAGCACTTACAATGCACACATCAAAATAAAAGCATGGTAATTGAACCTTATTTTATAGTTTTTCATTTAAGAGTCTTATTAAAAAGGGGATGGGTGACTTCCTGTATAGATAGATAGATAGATAGATAGATAGATAGACAGACAGACAGACAGACAGACAGACAGACAGACAGTACTTTTGCGTTACTCACTTCAAAAGCCTGCCATAGCAATATGTTTTACGCTGCCAAGTGTGTTGTCGATCATCGTTTTAAAATGCGATGCAAGGCTATTACTCTGTTTTTAATACAGTGAGTCATCTTATCATCTTAGTGAGTCATCATCTTAGCTATGTCAAGCAGACATAGATTGCATTTTTTCAGTTAGCAGAAAGTTGTCTGCACAAGATGCCGCAGGATTTTCACTTTTTTCTACTTTTTAAAACATTTGCCAAAATGAAGCAACAGTTAAGAACAATAACGGTAACAGCATTGAATTTTAAAAAGTAAAGAAATAATGGATGGTAAGAATTGAAAAACTATTGTGTTTAATAACTAGTTACTACAAAAAAGTATGTGTACTCTAACATGTCATAGATAGATAGATAGATAGATAGATATGGGATAAATTAAGTTGAACCTTTAACATTGAGATAGATGCTATGTATTTTAACTTCCACTCATGGGTTTCATGTACCAAATTTACAACGTATAGCACCCCACATGCACTGTATGTCCATACATGTAAGACATCCATAATTTCAGAAACTGGCAACGTCCCGTATTCTCCTCCAGCTAACTCCAGCTATCATGAGAATGCGTGTTGAAATCCTTTCTCACAGATTCCTTGGCCCAAATATAGGCTTAACCATAACAGTGTTAAAAGTATCACTTAACAGTGTCACAAAGGCATTGCAGATGTGTCTCTGTGTCAACCCCTTCCGTCTGGGGAAGGAAAATATTATAGAAATGTCTTTGTCTTGCTGTGTCATTTGCCAAGACAAGGCAGGAGATTCGAGACCTTTTGTTTTGAATGTGGTCTTCTGCAGTGTCTTGTCTTTTCCCACACAAGTTCTCAATAAGAGTATGGTTTACATTCACTCCGCAAAAAAAAAACAAAAAAGGGGGCAAATCTGACTTTGACCAGCAGTAGAAATAGAATCACTCCATCCAGTCGCTTCCAAAGTGTTTAAGTCTGGTTATTTTATCAGATTTTATGGGCGAGTGGAGGAGGGACAAAATAAGTGGAATGTTTTGAGAGTGCCAAGAGGTCATAAAAGAAAATTTCTCGGTCTTCAACAGAGCTTATCCTGTACATGATAATATTATTTCTCTGTCATCAGCCCCAGCAGGCCAGTGTGGTATCTGTAGTAGGCATCGCCACTGAGGATTCATTCACTTTATCGACTTTAGAAGGGGGATGAAGCCCAAAGGTTCCTGGTTCGAATCCCCAGAGAATCCAGGCAGGGACAGTGAATGAGTAACCAGGGGTGGAAAGAGTACAAAAATATCCTACACAAGTGTTTAATTTTACTTGAGTAGAATTAAAAGTACTGATGTGAAGATCTACTTTAGCTGAATCTACTTAGCTCATTCAAAATGTCTCCTCCAAAAGGCTAAACTGTGGGCTAAGTTCTGGTGTCCTAGGTACAGAAGAATAAAGGCTTTCAGGGGCGACGTAACACACCCTCTGGTGGCCATATTGGAGGTTTTCAGCTTTGGCAAAGACCAGCTGATTGCGTTTCTAAACATAAAACTTGACCGTCTCAACAGAACTGAAAAAACGTGGTTAATTTCTGTGCTGTTTTTGACTGGGATCACAAGCTAACATAGCTAGTTGAAGCTAGCATACGCAGTAGCAAGTAGTCACATGTAATAAAATATTAACATCGGTTGCTTTGCTAAATTAGCCTGCTGGCTAGTTAGGAAACTGTTTGTTTGGAAACAAATCTACCATAGGCTAATAGACAATTCACTTTTACTGATAAAGTTACTGAGCAATCTACACTCATACCACCACACTCTTTTTCAGGTAGGCCTATCTCTCTTGTTCTAGCTTGGTTTTTATATTCGTGCACAGCCAATTCTCCATCACGGACCTCCATGATTGTTGCTAGGAGATCTGTGACCCAACTTCAAAGCCATATTGTGTAAAAACACACAAAGAGAGCACTTTTTAATTTCACCTCTGTATAAGGATATTGCTTTGTGTTGAACCGATGAATTTAACAGTTGTAAAAATGACACTAAAATATTGAGAAAGAGCTGAAGCTGCAGCCGGAAGAGCAGCGGCAACTCTGTTACTCTTTAAATGTTTAAAGTAAAAAGTATCATTGAGTGAGTGAGTGAGTGACTGTCTACCTATACTACTAGACTCCTGAAGTTGCATTAATGTGTCTCCTTTGCATCCAGTCAAAGACCCAGGAAGGGGAAACAGAGACAAAGCATAGGGTTCCTCCATCGCAGGAGGGAAATAATAACTCGTGGACAATTGCCAGTTAGAGCTTATAGGGAGGGTGATGTAATGTTTATACAATATAGGAATATTTCACTTCGCTGTCAAAGCAGTAACTCACCTGCGTTTATTCAATCCCCAAAGAATCCTCGGCGGCTACAGAGGTGGAGAGACAATGATCGGTCTGTCACTGAGCGGGGCGGAGGGCGGGGAGGTCCGCCGCGCTGAGGCCTCCGTCTGAGGTGGGACATTTCTCCGGTGTGTGTGTGTGTGCGTGCGTGCGTGCGTGCGTGTGTGTGTGCGTGTGTGTGTGTGTGTGTGTGTGGGGGGGGGGGGGGACCAAAGCAGACCAGAGCAACATATAGAGCTTGAGTATACTTAAGGGTGGAAAGAGTACAAAAGTATACTACTCAAGTACAAGTACAACTACTGAATTACGGAGGTAAAAATTGACGTAAGTAAAAGAAAAAAGTAGCTCATTAAAAAAAATTACATTATTTTGTGATGACGTGTTGCAATTTAGTTTTTTGGTGAACCCACTTGCCCTCAACCTGCCTCGTCTACTTCTACTTCAGTTAGTGATTTCCTACATTTCCCATCACCCCGGAGAAAATGTGTCTGAACGCGTTGCATCCAGCTGTTGGTTTTATGTGTAGGTGGAGAAACCAATAGCGATAGTGATAGTAAGAGCAAAAGAGTGAGTTGAGAAAAAGTGAGTGAGTCGTGCCCCTTGCCCAAAACGCAAAATGTGTTGTGGCTGCATTGCATTCTGGTCTATTGAGTCTAGAAAGAAGCCCTTGCTCTTTGATTCTGAGGGACTGACACCAAAACCTGATGTTTACCACTGATGTTTTAGATCACGATATCATTCATACACTGGCCATTTCCTGGGACATTTGTACTTTGTAAAGTGATTTAAAATGTAGCCCAGTCATTCTTAAGTCAAAACATACTTCAGTAAAAGTAAAATTGCTGATTTCAAAAATATTGTTTTTAAAAAGTACAAGTACACAAAATCTACTCAATTATAGTACCAGTGATTGTATTTTGCTTCTTCCACTGTTGAGTATACTATTAATGCTTGAAAAAATCTTAAGAGCAGCCAGTTGGTTGATTGACTGATTTATTGATTACATGACTGATTGACTATCAAGGCAAGTTGCCTAAGAACATTCTTCCTTGCAGCAATGGGAGTAGGAGTTGCAGAGGAAAAAAGGGTAACACACACACACACACACACACACACACACACACACACACACACCTGGGAGCTGCCCAATAAAACCACAGTCCTCCACTATTGGCCACTGCGAAGCTCCACTGGAAATTTTCCAGAATATTCTTTTCCACATTTATTTCCATATGCAAGATCATACTTAGATACACAGTATGACACTTGGAACACCAGTGCAAGTTTGTTTTTCTTTTCTGTCCTCCTTCCTGTGTGACTACCGATCTGTAAACACACGTCTCTGTGCAGTACATGTGTATTTTACATGTTTAGAGTAGCGCTTACAAGTGCGTGGGTGATTGAAAACAATATTAAATGACATCACTCACTATAGCTACTTCATTTGGCTACGCTCCACTAAAAGTATGCAAAGAGTGCGGACGAGAGCGTCATCACTCCGAAACGACAAAAGGCCCGGCGACAGCAATGATATTTTGATATGATTTGATTAGCCATCAGCAAGCAAAGCAGTCTTGTTATGTGTGATTAAATACGTCGGAGAGTGACATGAAAGATGTAAGAGGATGTAAGAGAGAGAGAGAGTGACACGAGCCAGACTTGGAGCCACAGTATCGCGGCTGCTCCGTGGTACAAGCTGTTACCCGCTGCTCCTCCAGTGGAGCTGCGCTGAATGACTGCAAGTCTTAGCAAGCAGCAGAGAGAGGAAGACAGAGATAGAAACAATAATAATGATGATAATAATAGCAATACTAC
This sequence comes from Centroberyx affinis, assembly GCF_046629955.1. NCBI lineage: Eukaryota > Metazoa > Chordata > Actinopteri > Beryciformes > Berycidae > Centroberyx > Centroberyx affinis. The sequence continues at coordinate 192,120 of NW_027280869.1, read as the reverse complement.
TACTAACGCTACTACTACTACCTACTATTAGTACTGCTGATACCACTATTACTACTACTGCTATTACTACTACCACTACAACTGCTACTACTACTACTAGTACTGCTGGTACCAAAACTACTACTGCTAGTATTACTACTCCTGCTGCTACTACCTACTATTAGTACTGCTGATATCACTATTACTACTACTACTGCTACTATTACTACTACTGCTATTAGTACTACTACTACCACTACAACTGCTACAACTACTACCGCTGCTACTACTACTAGTACTGCTGGTACCATAACTACTACTGCTAGTATTACTACTACTGCGCTAGTAGTAGTACTACTATTACTGCTTCTACTATACTGCTGCTACTACTACCACTACTGCTGCTGCTGCTACAACTACCACTACTATAACTACTGATATTAGTATTACTACTATTACTACTACTGCTACCATTACCGCTGCTACTACTACTGATTTACTACTATTACTATTACTGATAACGAATAATAATGAAGAGCTTTATATATAGCATTCTTCCAAAACAAGGTTACAAAGAGTTTTACATCAAACAACAACTGAACACAGGAGCAGTTTAAGAGGAAAAAACAGAAAGAGAGAGAGGGAGGGAAGAGAGAGATAAAGAGGGGGAGAGATGGAGAAAGATAGAAAAAGAGAGGGAGAGGCTTAGAAAGTGGGAGGGGGGTGGGGTGGAGGGGCAGGAGCACAAGTGTAAGTGGGGTCACAGGTTTAGCATTGCTCAGCCATGTTCTCATCAAGCCCCGCTACAGGCGGCCCATGCCAAGTCGAAGCTCACGCTTTATGTAATGCCTGGGAGGTGGAGTGCCGAGCTCTGCTCAGAATCAAACCCGCCTTTGTTTAACAAAACACCCACTAATCTGTGACGTTGGAATATTTTAGACATCTATTTTGATGGAATCGGCCGCCGTCAGGTAAACTCGGTGCACCCAAAATGTTTTGACAGATTCCAAGGTTACTGAAGTATTTTGATGAAAGTCGGAGCAAAATATTTTGATAAGCAGAACGCTGTGATACAAAATTAATGGCACATTGTCGAGCTGATCTTCGACTTTCTCTTGCTAGATTGGTATGTGAAAAAGTCACGGCTTAACTCTGTGGCATTAGACCCAGATCCATTTGAATGGCACAATCATTGCATCAAAATCCATTGTGAATCTAATTAACATTTAGAAATTAGAATTAGAAATTAGTGGTGATGATCATAAAAATAAAAACAAGTTTGGCAAAGGATTGATAACCTTTGGTTTTCCATTGCAATTTTGAACATATTGGGTTTTTTATGTATTTTGCTTAGGATTACATCTTTCTTTTTAAATAATATTGCATAACAACACACCAACATTAGAAGCTACAGCAGCAACAGTTACAGGGCGTTTACACTGCAAGGAACCTGGTTGATGGGTCTCTATTCTGACTGATTGTGGGCGGGGCCAGAGACTCCGATTGCATCTATGTAATTGGTCTTGTTGAGCGTCCACACATTTCCCTGTTTTCTCAGCTCTGTAGGAAATGAATAGACTTCTGGTAACTTGATGATCATGTTACTTGTAGTCTGAACGTACGTTAATGCCAACATAATACTGATCGTCTTTTCAGAGGAATTAAGATCATTCTGCACTTTCTCATTGGCCCATAATGTGATTAACACTTGTATTTCTTATGTTTCCAATTGTCACAGTGTTTTTTGTTGTTTTCAATTGTTGCAGTGTTTTGTCTCTTTGCCAACTTTGTCTGACTTTCCACTTTTCTTCCGTTTATTTTTACACCAGCTGGGGATTTAAAAATGGCGGTTATAACAAGCCAGTGACCCTGTGCGTTGCTCGTGCTTTACTTGCGTGATGATGAGACACCCTGCCAGCACCCTTTTAAAGCAGGCTGGTATCAGATACATATGGGTGCTACATCTGCACACTTCCACTCTACCCTAACCGTACTGAAAAATGAACAAAATATAATGGAAAAACATACAGTACAGTGCAGTACATGTACAATATGGTAGTGCTGTGGAAAAAGCATATATTAGTGTGCAGAGTGTTGAAATTTACAGGCAGTCCCAGTGAAATTGGAGCAATAATATCCAACAGAATGTTCTTTAATGTGATTTTGTGTATGGTGACGTGACTAAGTACCTTTTCTTCAAAATATTATACACAAATAATATAGTTGATAATAAAAAAAGCAAGCAAGAAAGAACGATTGATGACTAGCTCCCTGGTAACCATGAGTTATCATAGCAACCATTTCCACTTTTCATAAAGCACAGCTATCCATGCATTGTGGGAATTATCGGCACGGCTGGAACGCAGCGTCGACCAATCGGATTGCTTGGCTGAAACTGGTCTGTTGTATAATAAGCTGTGTGGTCTCATCCTGAGAATGTGACTGAGCATATTAGGCTTCATAAGGGAGGGAAACGGCTCTGAAAGTATGACAGGTATGATAAACCTTTCACTAAATGTAGTCCAGTTGGAATGTGGGTCTAAATAAAACACAGAAGAGACGGTTGCTACAGGTGAAAAATAAAATAAACTCAAAAGAGCTCAGCGAATATGAAGCACTCATCTCCAAAATCCCATATATCCATTTTGGGGGGGAAAAAATCATTACCTGCATTTCGTCATTCATAATCTCTAAAATACAGAAGATCCAATCTGTGAAAGTGTTTTGTAAACCAAGGACTCCAGTAACTTATCCTCTAAAAAAGTACCGTAATTTGTAATAATCTTGTGCTATCACTCATCATTTCTATGTGGAAATCAATTCCCCAGTGACAATGAGATTTGTGTGTCTAATAACTTCATCACTTAATTTGTCGGGCTAATCTCCAGATTGAAATAAGTGCATCGCAACATGTAGCGAGCCTAATCTTAACTATTACGGTGATATTTGTAAAAGCTTGTGTAATCATATGTCACCCATCATAGCTTGACAAGGCGTATGCTGCAACATGCAATTGTGTTGATAGGAGTCAACGCTATGAATGCGGCGCTTGTGAACCGCATCATCGGGCCTTAGCTGGCAGATAATTTGATTTTCATTTGTGTGTGCTTTTTTTTTTTCCCCCCTTGCATTGAGATGTTCGGTTTAAGCGTTAAGTACTGCTAAAAGGCACATAGCTGCGGAGAGATTTGCCTCTGATGAAGATAAATGTCATCCCCTACTCCGATGTGAAATTTGTTGAGCAAGGATGTGTTCCCAGGATAAACACTGGGTGATAAAAACACCAGCCTGCAAGAATTATGCTCCTCTAAAAGCAGTATAAAGCACCGAGGATTTAAAATGGATTGTGTGTGGTTCTCAGCATGCACAAAGACCTACGGGAAGAAATCTGGGCTGGATCGACCGCGTTTGCTCATCTGAAACGAAACACAGTTTAGGGTTGTGATTTTCGAATAACATTTCAATGTTTGTTTTTTTTAAAAGAATACCCTCATGCCAAATGAAACACAGGTGAAATTTGTTAGTCCATATAACACACAGGGAGGCTGCCAGCACAACTTGGTAGCAGCCTTCTCCAAAACAACTGAAGTCAATGGGGACCTGTTCTTTAGAGCTCCAAAACAAAAACAGCCAAACAATCACACTGTGAATAGAAAGACCTATACACCATTATTTGTTGCAAATCAATCAGCTGTAGTTAAGATTTGCACTAAATGATGGTGTAAATATACTGTAGGTCTTTTTGGAACTCTGAAGAACTGGTCCCCACTGACTTCAGTTGTTTTGGAGAAGGCTGCTATGGAGTTGTGCAGCCTCCCTGTGTGTTATATGGACAAACTTCACCTGTGTTTCAACTGGCATGAGGGTGAGGAGATGATGACACAATTTTCATTTTTGGGTGAACTATTCCTTTAACAGGAATATGGAAATGAACGAATATGAAAGTTTCTCACAGCATGAAATCGCTGCCAAAATAATTCATTTTTGTGGGGAAAAACGTGATGTAATAGGAATGAAGTTATTTCTAACATCTTGTAGTCTCCAGACAAGAGGAATTTTTGCTTCCCTAACCCCTAGCCTTAAAAATTGGTTGCTTTGATTTGAGGAGGTTTCAGAGGCTGTACACTTGACCTCTTCTGCACAGCACAACTTCACTAGTTTTTACTATATTTCTGTTGTGTTAAACACCTGTCATACATAGGTATCTGCATTACCTGAAGTTCATCACTCAGTATTGCTAATCATAGAGGATCCAGCATGTACAAGTGTCATCTAAGGACTTACGTTACCTATTATCTTTTTAAAAAGGTGAAATAATCATTGCAGTGAGGTGCTAGCGCTTCAGCCATACAGTAAAACATTTTCTTAAAAAGGACCTCTGAAGGGAAAAAGGTTTAGGACGGCAACTTGATCCCTTCAATCATGTTTATTGGCCTATGTGTTTCGGAGCAAGCTCCTTCATCAGGGTACAATATTGATCAAGCTGCCATCTTAAACCATTTACCCCCCATTGCTGTAAGATAATCATTATTTGTATTTTGTGGTCATCCAGTAAGACTAGAAGACAACTTTTTTTTTTTTTTTTCCCTCCAAATGGCAGATATCTCATTTCGGAATGAGCCGCCTCTTGTTGATTTCTGAACCGGTATGTTGTTTACAGGCTCATGTTTTCTATGGGAAGTACTTTTCGGGCTTTTCTCTCATTGAGGCGACTGGTTGGATTCCTCGGCACACTGGCACACAGTAGCTTTTGTGTTCACCGTGCTGGATCACTGAGCAAGGAGAGGGAGGGAGAAAGTGTATTCTCTTCTCTCCCCAGTTCGTCTTTTTTAGCTTGTGTGGCATTCTCCTCGCTACCTCATGTATGGAACCTTTTCAGAGACGACGGTGCCTTTTGCTTTGGGAAAAGACACAGACGCAACACAGACGCGTTTTGCATATTGCACGGCTTTAAGAGGAAACAAATTCTTCTCACCGTCCCTTTGTGCTTTTTGCTGTACCAAGGATATTGTAGGTTTCAGATGTCGGGGGGGGGTTTCCATGACAACTTCAATCTTAGTTCGCTTTGAAAATTGCCGCTGTTAGGTGAGAACCTTGGGTCTCCAAAATGTCAACTTTTTAGAAACATGGCCTTGTTTTAGCTTCACCTCTATGCAATTTTAAGTTTATCCAATTGGTTTTGAAAGTTTCATTAGCCCAATTTCTTTCAACCCATAGAGAAGCATGTAAACCTTCTGTAAAAAATCACCACAATTGGTGTTACATGACAAAAGCAAAATTTCCATGTGGCAAACATTTGCTGACTAATTGTGGGAGGACACATGTAGATGTGACTTCCCCAACCTTGGGGTCAGGGCCTCTTGTCGGGTCATCTCATTTCAAAGGGGGGGGGGGTCCCTGGTCAAACTAAAAAAATGCCTGAATGTTATTTTCAAATGTAAAAACTAGCAGCAAAAGGTTTGGGTTGGCCCAGTTGGCTTACCATACCATGTAACTGCAACGTCCTGAGTTCAAATCCAGCCTGGGACGTCCTGTCTCCCTCTACTTTCAGCCATTTAATTAATCTAAAAAGCCCCAAAAAATTTGATTTACAAGGTTTTGGGTCTGCACAGAATTGATTTCCATGTTTACACCCAGTATAAATGATGACTGATAGCACAGAATGATTACAAATTATGGTACTTAAAAAAAAAAAAAGTTACTTGAATCTTCAGCATCCAATAGAGGATCCAGTTTGCTGTTAAATTATGTTCAATTTAAGCAGGTGGGGTCAGGCTAGGATTTAAGTTACTGACTGGCCTTTAAATAATATCATTGTTTGCTATAATTTTGTGACATTTTATTTTGGGACAGTCAATGTTACCTTTTCCAAATGTTGGATATCTAATTTTTGAGCAAAACTCAAAAAAAAAAAAAGTGTCTCATGTCTGGGTCGTAAACACTGTACAGCTCGGTTTCTAGGAGTTTTTTTCTTCCATGATCTCTGTATGATGAGTGGAAACGCTCTAATCTTGTTAGTCATGGATTAGCGAAGGGTTCAAATTCTTGATTCCAGCTTTAGTTAATTTAGTGACCTTATCACTGAATGCTGTTATTCAATGGACACTGTATCTCCGCTCCTTTCAGCAGGGCAGTTCCCGATTAGCCGAGAATGTTTAGGACACGGCGGTGAACGCCCGCTTGTTTTGCTTCACAACATCATCGTCCGCCTCCCTCCTCAGTTCGGGAGAAACGTGGTCTGAAGGCGAGCGGAGCACATGTGCCGGCCGTCAGTGATGTCAAAAGGTACGTATGTGCAATGTCACTGTCAAAGACTCCGGCACTGCCCACAACCTCAGTGCTTCAGCCTGCAACCGCCCTACATACACACACACACATACACAGAATCAAATCTATTTCTCAGATTTGGGTCCACAAAGGTTTGTCACGTCTTTTGTCTGAGTTGCTTAGAGGGAGTCCACAACTGGGTCCGTCTCTGTTGGAGTGATGTCATATTTAGGCGATGGCTGAGACGGCGGCCTCGGGGCAAAATGGATAGGGCGAACCTAAACATCCGAGCAACCGGGGACTGTGTTTAAGCAAGAAAGAACTGAAACCGCCTCCTTGAGAGACGCCCTCCCTAAACCAGAGATACAGCTGAGGTGTATTTGCCTTTGGCTGTGGAAGAAAAGGAGGCAGGGGGGGCGAAGTGGTAAAAGAGACCGTCCTGTCACTGGATGGTCTCTCTCAGGTTCAATCAATCAAGTGTTTGTCCTGCTGAAGTGTCCTTGAGCAAGACTCTGAATCCCAACCAGCTACAAGCAAAGCAAAAGAGAAAAGTTGCACCTACTTCCTCACTTCCGCCTTTGCTTAAATACCCTTATCTCATTGCACGTTGCTCTGAATAAGAACGTCAGCAAAATGGATAAAATGTAAATGCAAAAAAACCAAAGAGGAAAACATGATTTTGATGAGATGAGATTAGATTAGATGAAGCATTAATGTTCCCCCTGGGGAAATTGGGTCATGGCAGCAGCCAAGAACAGGATATAGATAAGAATAAAACAAACAGGACATACTGAAGATAAAGCTATAGCATCTTTGTCATGATAATATCATGCACCTATTGGCTTAGGATAATTCTTGGCTATGTTGACTATTTAAAGATTTACAGCTTAACAGATGTTTTAAGTTTACAGATCTTTGAATATACATTCCAGTGCAAAAGCTTATCTGCTGGGTGTGCAAATGTGCATCGTTGGACATCCACATTATTTGATTTACAGCGAAAAGGTTTGGCTGCTAGCTCTGTTGTAAAGCAGCTATGATAGTGATCATAAGGTATAATATAAAAAGAAGACACCACTGCTTTAATACACATTAATACAATTGGGGGAATGAAATTCACAGTGTCACCTAGAATAGCACTTTGCTGATATACAACAGGAGGCTTGCACATATTGAGTGTGTTTGGTTGGGTGTCATTAAAGGTGCATTATGTAATTTATGACTTTTATTGGCCTCTATTGGTGTCCAGTAGGAATTGCAACAACATCAACAGGTCCCTAGCACAGCTTACAGTGGCCTGTAAATTACACAACTAGTAGTAGAGTGGTTGAAAATGCATGTGGGGAGTTTTTGTTGCTGAAAAGTGAGTTTTGAAAGCCAGAAATTTCAGCACCTGAAGAGTCGTTGGTATTGATCAATAACCCTATCAACCTCTCAGCAGATGTTTTGTGCTATGGGACAGTAAAGATTTTACTTGTTGCACCTTTAAAGTTGTGTAATATCATAAAGTTTCATGGTTTTTTTTTCTTCTCTTTTTACAAACAGTTAGTAGCTTATGTTGCTATGGTTTAGTTTCCATTGTGTATCTTGTATTTGAGTTGGCAAGTAAAGTTGCATTCCTACGAAAAAGCTTCCTACAGTATGTTATATGTAATTTGGAACCTGTGAATGACACTGCCCTTGCTTTGAAAAGCACAGACACACTACACTATTTCTTGCTTCCTTCAGTATGCCCACTCTTGTTGATTACCAATGAAGAAAAGCTGCTGCTCTATGCAAAACGTCATCGACTCCGGTCATTGGCATCATGAAGGCTGATGATGGCGCTCCTCAGGAAACCTTATCTTGACAGTTTTGGGCCTTGAAAGAAGTTCAAAACTTAAACGTAACATAACATTTGCCATTTGGTGGGCGCTTTAATCCAGAGCACATTGCAGTACCATGAGTGCATACATTTCTATCATGGGTGGCCCCAGAGGGAATTAAACCCCTAACCCTGGCAGTGTTAGTACCATGCTCCCCCCGTTATACATGACATACAGCTTGAGATAACTTCTCAGGATATGAGGATCTAGGTCCTATAGCGCTGGTTTTCTGGTGTAAAAACATCTATTTACCCTCAGGCCTGGGTCATATAGTATTTACAATAGAATATGCGATTAAAAAGTCTATTTAGTATACTTTTATATGATTGACAACTTATCTGACATACTGAATTATCCTGATGTGTCCCACCCATCTAGTTCCTAGTTGCTTAAAACAAATGCTAAAAACACAGACACACACAGACACAGACACACACACACACACACACACACACGCCCACACACACAGACACACATACCAACAGACAGACACTCACAGCCTCTTCTTACTCTTTCTCCTCCTGAAACACACCGACCATGATTGATTGTTGGGAAATAGTGGTAATGTGGCTGGGCTGGAATGCCCATTACAGCGAGATTCTCGCACCCCTACGAAATTCCACCACGCCGGTGAGTCGAGGCGTCAGAGACAGACTTAAAATACGCCTGGAATTTACATTAATTCATGTTTAAAAGCACAGGGAGGACTTGTTGCTCACTGTTTAGAGAAAGATCTTCCACGAATCAATTGCGTCTGTTTTTTTCTCTGTCTTCTTTTCTCCACGGCTCTTTTCCCAGGTCCATTTAAAGGCACCAAAGCAAACACTGTGCCTTTCATGTACAAGCTTTTAGGCCTCTATTCTGGGCCCGTCCATCTCATAAAGGTTGATGACACTTCACGGACCGCTGGGTCACATGAGAAGGGCCTCGAGTGTGGTGCAGCACTGTAATCAGCTGAGGAGACCGAGGCTGGGATGTAGCGGACAGTAAACCCACCTTAACTCAGTTTACCCACCTTTTTATTTGAGAATTTATATGCCCCCCCTGGGCTTTCTTTCATCTCATCTGCACAATCACCGATTATTTTCTCTTCTTTCAGTGTTTTTTCATTTTTACATCTGCAAATAAACAAACTAAGCTGCACAGTGATGAATGATAATGCCCTGAGCTTTGTCCATGATCCCCCTGTCTGGTGTTAATTAGCACACAGGGGCTGAGGCTGACCATGACGTGATACTGGGCCTGATGTCATGGAGTCCGAGAGCCTCGCAGGTCGGCCGCCACATTGCGCATTGTGGTCTTTGATGCTGAGAAATGTTGAGTCATTTGCTGCTGACCCCGGGTGGCACTGGATATCAGCTTTCTGAGTGTCCCGCGAATGTTTGTTCTCTGGAGCGGCGATGGAGACGGTAGAGCATTACCCATGAGGCGGCTCTGCCAGGACGCAGGAGTGCGATCCCCTAGTGAGGCAACTGGTTTTTCCCATCTAGGCAGAGGACAACAGGGCTACCGTAGTCACAACAGAGCTTCGAAACAGTACTTTACTGTTTTGTAGTTTTTAATAATGGGACAGTTGTAATTACAATGGAGACTTTTAAGGGTTGTTGTTTTATTCATATCACGAACACAGCCAGAGGGAGATGAAACAATAATCAATGATGAAATAAAAGGATGCATATCTTACATTTTCTAGTTAAAGTAGTAGTCTGTGACATTTTCATATGAATAAATGTCTGTTTCGCTACTCTCTGTCTCGCAGATCAATGTAACGCAAGAGTGATTGGAGTGATGTGTTTTACATTTCCGGCAGCACCAACAGAGTTTTGTTTGGAATAAACAGAAGAAGAAGAACTGGGTAGTTAGCATGAGCAGCGATAGCCACCATGGCTGAACAGACAAAGAAAAGAGCGCCACCTACAGAAACTCAAACTTCATCGAGAAGAAAATCCAAGGAAAAAGGCGTCACAGTACTGAACACAGTGTTTGATCTCTGGGAAGTGCAGTGCAGAAACACCGCAGCAACCACCAAAGATGGTGCCAAGTTAAAAAAAAAAAAATAGGATCTCACAGATTACCACATTAAAATGTAATTAGACAGTCAAACCTGTTTTATTTAGGAGTTTCAATGTCATATTTCCTCACTGGAATGTAAGAAAATATCCCTTTTCACAAGGTTTCCTTTGTTGTTGAGAACGCTGGCGATGTCTTGGAAATAGTGTTTGTGAATGTGTGTATGTGCATGAACAGTGTGTGTGTGTGTGTGCGTGCAGATGTGTGTTTGACAATTGCCCTGTCTGTCTGCCTGTGCAGGGAAGCGTTTTTCTCTCCCATTGTCTCCACAGTGACTGGATTCAGTTGCCTCTCGTTGAACCACGGAGGCCCCGCGACTCCGCCAACGAGCCAGCACATATCTGCTTGCAAACTATTTGCAACATTTTTTATTCAGGTGTCTACAATGACAGCACCACTGTCTCTGCTGGCAACTCGGCTTCAACGTGTGTCAGGGAGCAAGCACGAGCATGTGCGAGGCAACTGATCAACGTACCAGTCAATTGATGTGTCAGTTGCACAGAAAAGGCTAAAAACAATTTGAAGGAACCCAAAAGTGGTATCAGCTTGCCACGTAGGACTAAGGTTACACGTTGGACAAGATGATTGACTGAAACATGGCATATGCATTTGACTATGACAACTCATTTGGACATTTGTATTGTTCATCTCCCCGACCATTTATACTGTCAAAAAGCAATGCAGGAACGGCAAGCGTGCCGTGAGTCGTCAAACATTTGCCAGCGTACGTTCAGAGCAGCCAGGTATGTTTCACCAAGGAGAGGTGCTTGTGAAAACAGAGAGATAGTGATGGAAGAGTCCAGAGCCTCAGACTTTGGACTGGAATAAAATACTCCAAGGAGAAAACCTGGAAAAATAAAATCAGAATAAAGTGTAAATACCCTGTCCGTCTTTCAGTTCATTAAAGCTGCTATGCAACTTTACACGTTGGCGGCTCCGAATGTCAGCGAGAGTTAACTGTTTCAAAAATTTGAACTTCAATACCCAGAAATAATGAAAAGTATTTGTATTTCGCTCTATTGAGCTTTGAGTTACACTTTGTGTGGATGGAGAAGTGTCCATGCCCGATACCAGAATATCATTAGCACTAGCAGTGACTAGTAATCGCATTAGCATTGGCTGCTAAATTAACCTGCTGACTGGTTAGCTAGCCAACAAAGACAAAAACTTACATTTGGAAACAAAAATAACGTATCAGACTATTCTCTTTTACTTAACGGTCCAGAACAGATTTATACAGAGCCAGGGAGTGGCCATCAGGAGAAAAAATATTTATGTCGTGGCCACGATTTACTGTGCACACGATATGCAATTCGAGCTCTCGTTTTCTTTTTTCATGCGCACGAGATACAATTTGTTCCCTCGATTTCCTCTTTACGTGTGCACAAATTGCCAAAACGTGCCCTCGAAATTAGTGATTTTGTGCTCTCGATATATATAATACATAACACAAACACAAGCTTATAAAGAGTCACATATTCAAACATATTGGTGATTATGTTTAAATGTGGCGCTGTCCTGGGTGTGTTGCAGCCACCTGATTGTGTTTACATGGCCTGAAGGTTAAGTGGCTAAATATGTTTATGGGGATATGCCTATTCAGTGTAAACAGACAATGGATATTAACATACCAAATCCTTACTAGGCCTATCTGCAATACCTAAAAGGTACATTTTAAGTTGCATTTTTTCCTAAACTGCACAGTTTAACGAAATCGAGGGAACGAATTGTATCTCATGCGCACAAATGGACTAAAATGTGCACGTTACAGTAAATCGTGGACTCGATATAACGTTTTTTTCTCTCCCAATGGCCACTCCCGGGGTCCGTAGATCTACACCCCCATCGCAAAAATAAGTTGTACATATATCTCTTTTTCTAGCCTGGTTGCTACATATTTATCCATTATTTATGCACAGCCAGTTGTCCATGATGGCACCAGTTTGGTTTGTTGTTAGAAGATTTGTGGCACAACTACAAAGCCTCTATAGGAAGTTCCAGTGGGAATTGCTGGTAGTTTTTAGTTCCAAGTACATAGCCATTGAGTTACACAGCACCGTACAGTTCTCATACTCTACAGTCCCATGATGTAACAGTTCATACCTCGGTGTTAGATTAATGCATCCGTTCTCCTCCATGTCCTGTGATCCAGTCCTGTCTGGACATTAAGCTTCTTCAACATGTTTTGTCATTCAGGTACAGTTCAGGTATGGGCTGCATTAGCTGTGCCTACACGCTAATGCAAACATTGGACTTCACATCAAAGAGCGCCGTGAGGACATTAAATCCAGTGTCATCCAAACAAACGGTGAGAGTTTCTATTTTTCCCTGACAAGCGTGGCAGTCGGTGCAAGATCATCACAGAAATATGTTAATATTTTCTTTAGCAAAGGTCAAATATTTATTCCGTTCCCACCCATTTTTGATATGACAGTTGAGGTATGGCGTCAAGGTTGCATAGTAAAGATAAATGAATGCATATCATGTTTGACAGGCTTTTGCATTTTTGGGTCAAATTCTGTCATACGATGGTCTTGATACAATGACGTTGTATGAGACGAACAAAGAGGCAGTAATGAGAACTGCAAAATATTTTCAATGTAAAACAACACAGCTATATCAGTGTTAGACGGCGGGGCGTGGTAACGAATGAATCTGAATTGTGGGTGACGGATGAGTGTACTGTGAATTTGTTACGGTGAGGAGGAAGAGAAAGAAGCAGCAGAAGAAGAGGGAAAAGGAGAAGAAGAAGAATAGGAGGGACGCAAAGAAGAAGAATACAAGGTGGCCAACATGGAACATGGAAAATTTGTCCTTCCACACACTGTATCAGTCCTAAAAACACACAACCCTCTACTCATGCATTTCTTGAGAGTGGTCAGAGCACAAAGACCCTCAGCAGTTTTGGGGGTTCAACGCCTTGCTCAAGGGCACTTCAGCAGTGATGATGGGAGAAGTACTAACACCAATAACAGCCCCTCTCCTGCTGCACACACCCTCCAGTCAGTGTGTTATCATGTAGATAGGTATTTGTTTCTGATCAGACGGTTCTGCAAGTCATTACATTTCATTGCCATCTGCTGGTGAAGAAGACGGGTGTGAGGTTGGGAAACTTCAACAGCCTTCACACTCTCTCTCAGCTCACTGCAGTGAAGAGTGAAGACAAAACACACTAATGTCAGAAAAGAAAGGTGAGGGAACTTTGCTTTAGTCGGTGCTCCAGGGCAATTTCACTTCAGAGTTAGTTGAGTTCAGTTTTGTTAGATGAAAATAATAGAAGGTGGTGATTGCCTGAAGATAGCCAGAAGTAGTTTTTTTTTTTTTTTTTTATTATATTTCTCAGCACTAACTTGCTTCACGCTCACACAGTCACACATATTCAAACATGCTGGGTAGTACAACCAGTCTCCCAGTATTTGCCACTGAGCAGCTCCACTGGAACATCTGGAGGTTAAGTGCCTTGCTCAAGGGAACATCGGCAGGTGTTGTTAAAAGATTTTTCTATTCACTTTCCTCATCCAGATTTTCACATCTGGTCTTGGACTGGATCCTCTAGTCATAAACCAGTCTGCTGTGTGACCCTCTGCCTGAAGCGGGTTTGTGACAGGAAGGTCGCCGGTTCAAATCCCCAAATTGGCTGGAATAATCTAGGTGGAGGAATATTACTCTCTCCCCTTCCTCAACAATAATTTGAGCAAGGCAATCAACCTAAACTAAATTTTGGGCAGGTTCCTATAGACAAAAGTTGGGGCTAAACAATGTTTTTATAATTTATGTAGATTCGGGTTGATTGCCATATTCATATTAGAGAGGTGTTTATACAGGGCTCATCGCAATATTTTATAGGGTACTTGAAATGTATCTTGTATGATGTGTGATATTGCTTTTTGCATATGATGTAATATTATGAAGGTTGAAGAGCTCAGTGATGTATTTGACTATTTTATTGATTGATTGGCAGCTTATACTGTATGTGTCTAGTACCTCTCAGCACTGAGGGCTGAAACGTGTTCGTCTGTTGCTACAGCTGTGTTTTAAGAAGACGTATTAGTCCGAAAACTTGGAACTTGGCTGGTCATTTCTTTTTAATTCAGTATACGTTGGACCTTGCACCCAGTCTAAGTTATGTTCTTTGACTTGTTGACTTTTTTATAGTTGTGCACGCTATTTCCTGGCCACATTGGCTTCAAACTGTACTGTGCAATGGCTTACTTGCCGATCTAGTCTAATTCTTCGCCCACCAGCCCCCACTGTGTGGCCGTCTGCAATTTGTGTAAAATATAACGTGATTTGTTGTGTTGCTTTGTTGAAAACTGCCTTGATTCATTACCTTTGTTTACATATCTGTGCTAACATCTTGTGGTCAACTCTTCACTTCAAAATTTTATGTTTATTTTTTTTTTTTTTAAGCTCAGTTTGTGGCATTTGTTAGAGGATATCTGCACCTTTATGACCGATCAAATGGTTTCTAAGACCTCATATTTCCAATAGCTTTTTTTAAGGAAGCCATTGTTGTATCGCTATTTTCAGTTTCTCTACGTTACGATTACCTTCGTCGAACTTCATGCTCCCCCATTGGTTTGTAATTGTATTTTGAGTGTAAGTAAACGATACAAATCAACAGCGAGTATACAAACATTTGTATGCAACGATGCGTTCGACTCTGTTCTATTTTGGACAAGTTCGAGCATACCGCCTCCTATATCCTCATTTTCCCTGCACTTACTCCCCCAGAGAACTGCTTCATGTGCTCATTTTTATTACTTTATTTTTTTATTTATTTAGTTTTTTACTGCAGACTATTACTCTTAATGGAGAATAGTGACATACAAAATAGGACAACTCAAAGAAAATTGGGTGCATTTACAAACCTATAAGTATTAGTATCAGTGGTAATAACGGCCGTACGAAGAGCAAAACCCAATCAGGACATAATACAGAAACATAAAACGGTCAAATTGAAATAAATTATGAAATTTATCTCAAAAGGTGTTTCTTTTCTCACCCTCCCTTTTTGTCTGAAGCAACAGGTGATATAACCGCTGATTTAAAACCCCTGGCTATTACAGCACCAATTAGTTTGGTGTAAATTTACATGTGTCTGGGGCTCACGGACACTCGTATATCATACTGACTCAAGTGGGAGCCGTTTGGCCTGGAGCAGCATGAATGAATTATGACAGTTTGCAGCCCTTAACGTGGAGGGCCCCCATGCTTTGGGGATGAATCAGGTTCCTACATTGCAAAACTGCCCATCTTAGCGAGTTATTTAATGTTGCACTCAGTTCTAAACTCATATATTCCTTCAAACAAGTGAAAAAGCCTGGCAATCGGATGAGATCATTTCAGTTGTTTCACAACTGTGGCATTATCACCATAAAACAAGCAGAGTGGTCTACCATACTTCAAGATAATATAACTTGACGAAATTCTTGAAGTGAAACAGCATCGGAAACGAGTCAAATTATCTTAACCCATTATCAGATTTTCTCACTTGCTTTAAGAAAATAAATTTAAGACAGACTTTAAACAGTAAATAACTGAACAGTACAGAATTTAGGCTGAACACAAGATTTTTCTGACTAATTGGGAAAAATTGCCACCCTGAGAAAAACTGGGACTTTAATCTCAACCTTGTAGAACTGATGAAGGAAGATCGCTCCGCAAAGAAACTGAGTACTGAAAATAATAAACACATGGTACCAAAGTTGTCCTGTATCTGACCTCCTAAAGCCAGGTGCATACCGTCTTTTAAAAGAGTCCGCATGTGTGTGTTTGTGCGTGTGTGTGTGTGTGTGTATAACGTTTTAAAGGGAAATATGAACCTCCTAATTGGATGGAGAACTTCTTTTTTTGCATGTTTTCTGGGTTGTAAATTCATCGCATGAGTTTACATTTCACCCAAATACCTCATTGTGACTTAAATATTTGAGAGTTGTATGTAAAATAGAGATACACTGAGAAAGAAAGAAAGAAAGAAAGAAAGAAAGAAAGAAAAAGAAAACAGCATGGGATGTGGTCATTACTGGCTTAGAATCAAATGCCATCAGAGCATCCTCTCATGTAGATGATTCCACCCTCAAAAATGTTAGAATTTAGACCTTAAAATAGCTAAAAAAAAAACTAAATGTGATCCTGTAATAAGTTTAACTTTCGGCAATCACCAATCAATTTGTAAGAGTAGGTGTTTTTTCAAATCTCGTTTTAGAACCAAACTCTTCTTTTGTCCTTTTCCTCAGTAAAGCTGTCTGCCGGTGCGGGACATGGCACCGTGACCCCGACATTAAGCGCTCTCATCTTCAGACTTCCACCACATGGCGCAGAACCGAAGCATTTCACTAATCAAAAGGTGATGTTGAGGAGAAGCCTCAAGACATGATGGGAGATAAAGAGGAGGGAGAGAAAAACACTGCAACCCTCTCTGAACTAAACATCCTGCCTTGCACAAACCAAGTGGTCTTTGTCCTTTTTTTTTTTCTTCTTCCTCCACACTATTTGCTAATGAGGACTTGGGGTCAGTGTAATTGTTGCAGGAAACACCGCACTGATCAGAGGTGCAATTTGAGGGAAAATGAGGTTCCATCGGATGACCTCATCGCTTTGGTCAGGCAGGCCGAGCCCCGAGGCTTTTCTGATTTGTCTTCTAAGGCCAGCAGCACCACATGTGTGGGATGTGTGTGTGTGTGTGTTTTAGTGAGTTTGTGTATGTGGAGAGATGGTCTAGTGTGTGTATGCTTGTGAATATGTGTGTTCGCGTGCATGTGTGTCTGGATGTGTGTTTCTGTGTGGGTTTCAGTTGTGTGTGCGTGTGCACAAAGGTTTCTGTATGTGTGTTTGTGTGTGTGAGGACATGCGCTCGAGTGTGAGTATGTGTGTGTTCACATGCATGTGAGTCTGTGAAGCTGCTGGTGTGTGTATGTATGTGTGTGTGGTGTGTGCACATGCAGACGTGCATGGATGCGTGAGCCTCTGTGTTTGTATATGTGCAGACATACACAAAGACATGCAATTGAGTGTGAGTATGTGTGTCTTTGTGGGTGCTGGGGTGTCCGTGTGTGTGTGTGTGTGTGTGTGTGTGTGTGTGTGTGTGTGTGTGTGCGCCACAGTCTCAAGTGAAGTCACCATGGGGAAAAAATGCCAGTGGGGATGAGTCTGGGAGTCCGGAGGAGCTGAGATGATTAGACCACCTACAGATGATTCAGCGAGGCTCGGTTCAACAGATTTACTCATCTTCAGCAGACCGACTCCTCTGCCTTATCAAACTTCTCACAGCAGGAGTGCTGATCGACGATCGCAGATTAAATGGGAATCCAACATGATTTAATAGTTCATATATATCATTCTTATGGCCTGTAAAGAGCTATTATTTGGCACATGACCAACTCCTCCCTGAAGCCAGAAACCGGAGAGCTCAGTGAACAACTCTTCCCCAAAGCATGAAACCAGGGAACTATGAGTCAAACCTGTGATGTCATCAAAATGTAAATTCTGCAGCTCCTCCATAGAGAATGAGTTGGGCAGCATGTGAGTGTGAGAGCACCGAGGGGGATTTTCTGGGGATAAGAGTATATTTTCTGGTTTGGAACTGATAATGACGCTAGCTATAGCATGAAGCTCATTTGGGAAAACAATCTGTGGGTTTACAAAATCACAAAATCCCCCATTCCCCGTCAGTGGAGCAGATCCAGACTTTACATATTGATGGCATGACAATTTAGTGTCTTTACGGTAGTTGCAGACCAGACGTGATTTCACGAGACAAACAGTTCGCCTCCATGCATTGTCTATGAGAATTAAATAACCATGTGCGCACAATATGACGGGATAGGTAGTGAAGCAAACAAGGCCGCGACACAAATGAAAACAGTTTAATATGAAAATGAGCACAACATTCACGGCACAAGAATCACATCCGACCGCTGGAGATTGTTGGTCTTCCTGGTGTGTAATGTTACCAGAGTTAAGGGTTAGGGTTAAGTTAGCCTCTGCTAACTTTAACTCTGGCGGGCTAAACAAGTAACGCTAACTTGCTAGACCAGTGATTCTCAACCTTTTTCATATCAAGGACCTCTAATTTAGTCCACATTAGAGCTACGGACCCACATTTGATGAGATTTTGTCTCTCGGACCCAAATCTGAGAATACTTAGTATTGTAGTAGTATAGTCAGATATGATTTTGTCCAGAATTCCATGACTATCTGTGTTGTAGGTAGAGGGATAACTAATCAAAATAGTAATTCTTCTACATTCATAATAGTGAAGTTAAACGATTGATCAATTTGCTGGGATGCTTAGTAGCTCTGTTTCTATGGGAGAACAAAGCCTAGTTGAATCATTAACATATAGACATTAGCATAGGCTGTCGGTAGCTTTTTGTCTCTCAGGCAGTGTATTGGGACGGGCCTAACCTTAGCCTCTGGTTCTGGTCCGACAGCAGGTGCAGCAGGCTGATGTGGTCCCAACTCTGACTGGACAGAAGCGCTGGATGTTGGCAGAGGTTGTTTGTGGACACTCCTTCGTTCATTTAAGTCACACTGAGCAGACACGGACAAAATTAAAAATAAGTGAACAGGCGCAGGAGGGAAAGGAGTCTCTTAAAAAGCAAACAGCATTCAGTCCAAAACATTACAGCAGGCCTCAAAGCCTCAAGAAAGAGCAGTCCTCCTGCTGTCCTCTGCAGACTTCTGAACCTCCTTTCAAAATGGCCGCCAAAACTTATAGTCTAAGCCCACCCCCCAAGGCCTGATCAGCCAATCAGGTTAGCCACCACTCTGACTGTGACACTAGCTCACTAAAGCACAATATCAACATTATGCTCTCCATATGTATTCTTATGTGTTATATGTGGGCAAAACGAAATGAGGAAAATGATAAAATAAAGAATTGGTGATTTTGCTTGGATGTGTGTCACCAAAACAGACCCAATGCACCCAGTGAAACACCCACAAGCAATGAGTTTTGATAGATGTTTGGCATGTTAGTTCTCTGATGTCTGGATGTGGGAGAGAGTTGTTTGTGTTGGATTGTTGTAGACTCATAGGAATAACATGAATTATTAAATTGAGTGTTATTTTGTTTTAAGTGCTGTTTTGATGTTCAGTGTTGCCTCATTTCCTTGGTTGCAGCACAGAAATGTCGACTGCAGCTCAATCTTTGTGTGATGTTCCCTGTTGGCAGCCAGTCACATAATAACTGTTGCTATTGATGTTGCTGCAACACTACTGGCAATACAGGAAACAATCAGCTCACTCAAATTGGCCATTGGACAGTAGCATTAGTGGTATTGTGGTGGCCAGTAGTCTGAATACAGAGTTAAGATCAATACTAACCCACTAAGAAGTTTGATTGAGGATTCAGTCCTAAATTTGTGTTTATATCTGTCCAGATCCAAGTAGTGTTGGATAATTAGCCTTATCAGCAAATACCAGATTGATGTGAAAAATGAAAACTTAGATCCAGTAAAGCTCCATTTGGGGTGAATCCTCTTTCATGTATATCTTAATTAGGGACAAAATATCTTGAAAGAAGCATATTGACATTTTAGCTATAAAACCACTTGTTTTAATACGGTACAATGCTCAAAGAGACTGACTACATACAAAAAACAAGTAATGGAAGCTTCTGAAAGAATCCCTTGTCCAATTATTTAACATGGAACAGCCTGCTTTAGTTCTCCTCCTTTAATCACATCATATCTTTGATCCACCCACCTATCAGAAAATTAAAGGCTCTCAACTCACAAATTCTCCATTAGCTAGTAAATGTGTGCACTGCCGTGGACTGGCTGTCCTGGCCAGGCCTCCACCATTACCAGCTGTGGCCAAGCCTCGCAGCACAGGAACACTCACAAGACAACAGGTACAACTAGACTCCACATTTGAGGTTGGGATCACATTTGGCATTTTTTTTATATGTTCCTCTGAACCCCTCCAAATGGCAAATATATTTCTTTTTAAATTTTCTTTATTGATTTACAGTAAACCAGAGGATTTTTCCCAGGAAAGAGCTACCAGACACCGGGTGTTTAGAACAGCAAATGTAAAAGTTTTCATGAACTGGCTATAGGTTGAATCAATACTGTGTTATATCAGTTGGAGACAGAGAATTGCAAAATGTCATGCATTATTCATTTAACCTCATATTCAATGGATTTTGGCAAAGTAATGGAAAGCAATTAGATTACATCACTAAATTTAAGTATTTCAGTGGATTATGTTATCATATTACGGATTACATTTTGACACTGTTCTTCCCGCTGACTATCACAACTATTCCATATGCTTTGCTCCATAATGGAAATATTAGTTCACCTAACAAGTGTGAAACCTATCCGTTCAGAAACACTCCAGCCAGTCGGTAGACAGCGACATGTCAGTTTCCACATCTCAACACTGAACAAACACTCAAAACCTGCAAGCCGCCAAATCTCTATCCCCCTTAATCTCTCAGCCTACATCACAGACCAGGAAGCAGCCAGTCAACCCCCAACCCAAAGCCAAGGGCAAGCAAAGGAGCACACCTTCGACTGCGGAGAGCAAACAGGGGAGAGGGGAGATCTATATTTCACAAAGCAGGCCCCGGCACTCAGGGCTTGGCAAAAGTAAACAATAGCACTAGCAGGCCCATAATTGATGGCACCGTTCCTTTTTATACAGTAAATAGATGTCAAACAGTGGTGGAACGCAGCGACCAGATTACAAAAGATTTGCAACACCCCAGGATTACAGAAGAATGCCTTCCTTTGATCTTGCACCACTTAGTCTTTGATTCCCTGTAATTACTCGAAGCAGCCGCTTTTTTTGGCGGGGCCCGAGAAATGATGTATGGCCTTTAACAATTTCTTAATTTTGCTTCGGCAAGGCATCATGGACTGAACTCCGGTGTGTGCACACAGCGGTGACCAAGTAGGAAGACAACATTTCATGCAAAAGAGTTTATTTTGTGAGGTGAAATTCAAATATTATAAGGGATATTGTTTTCCAAGGAAGAAACATGAATCCTCAATAGTGTATTTATAACAGGTCTGAAATACTTTCCTCAGCAAGCAGTTAAAATACAGCTGCTTATCATTGCTGTCAGGTGGAAACCTTGTCTAACATGTCTACTTTTCTCAAGCTTGATGCTTTTTTGAATTTTCTGTTGGGTTTTGAAAAGGTTTCATAAGCCCAAGAGGTTGGAACATTTTCTCAACCCACAGAGGAGCATGTAATCCTTCAACTGAAGTTAAAACAACAGCAATACTCACAACTGGCCTATTTTGTGATATAGGCTGTTCGTAAGTGGATAATCAGAATAAAGAAATTATACAGTATACCTCTTACAGAACAAGTCTTCCAGATCAATACAGTTTTCCATTAATCTACAGGTAAGCTCAATTAAAAATGCCCATCAGTCTGCAGGACTTATTTTGACATCTGCTGTGTAATGTTACACTTTGCTAAATGTTACATAAATGTGTAACAAACGTAATAAAGGCTTACTATTCACTCATGTGTAGCTATGAATCATGTCATGAGCCTGTTATGAATGTGCTATGTCAACACGACACTCGCTCATCAGCTCGCCCCGTGTGTCTCAGTGAGAGTGAACACAAGCATCAGGCGGGCGACTCGGGCAGAGAGTCTGCTTCCTCCAGGAGCGAGGAGCGGCAGTCGCATGCTACGGAAGAAGATAGCAAACGCAGATGAAAGACTGCCTGCATGTCAGGCTGGAAGAGAAGAAGATGAGACGGGGGGAAGTCTCCAAAACAATTCCAGTATTGACACAGTAAGTGCAGGCAATAAGGGTCGTCTTTTTTTGGTCCCCATCAAAGGTCTTTACGGGAGGCCAAAAGGGAAATAATGTGCCAAGCTGGAACCAAATCACTCTCATCAAATGGCATCAAAGGACTGCCATTATCTCCCTCACACACACACACACACACACACACACACACATATACACACACAAGCTCACAACATTCTTGGGGGCATCTTGGAGCAGCGTATGGCTTTGATGTGCATTTATCTGGATGTGGCAAGCTGGCGTTATTGGGCCAGGCGAGCCACCGTGTTCTGAGGACTCGACCGACACGGGTTTATGAAGACCGATACCGATATTTTTGCAGACAAAAAAAAACTTGTGCACAGCGTGCTAGGCGAGAGATGCTGGAAACGACAAGAAAAACACCAACAGAGCAGAAAAATGTCACATATCTATGGCTCATGAGCCTGATGAAGCTATAAGTGAAACACATAGCTCGTTATGACCTTAAAATAAAAAGAGCCTTTTTGCATCAGCTCCATTGTCCCAGGTCTTGACTGTGCATTTACAGCCACATTGTTTTTTTACTCAACCAATATTTTGGTTTTGAAGCTGCTGATATTTGTTGCCGTTCAATATTTGTAAGTGTCACCATTTCAATATCCAAAAGTATTCAGTATTTCCCACGGACATTTATTGTTGGTAGGATGTAAAAGCCTCTGAAACAGCATTTAGACCATCATGAGACACAAAAACACTCCAATGAAACGCAAACTAATGAAATTATTTTAGTGTTAGCAGCTCTTTAAGGCAGGGAGACCCACCACACCTATTCAATGGCAGGGGAAACTCTGGGATGCATTAGGGCTTCAAATGATGAATTAATTTACCCAAAGCAATATAGAACAATTAAAAAACACAAAGAAAACAAATAAAAAAAAACACAAAGAAAATAAAACTTCATTACAGGTTTTACAGACTGTTTTTATGTATCTGTGGTCAGGAAGGAACCTCCATCATATCACTATCGCCCAAATACAATGTTTAATAAAAGCCCAATATCAACAAACCCATATATATCGGTCTGACCCTCGTATAGCGGCGGCACTCGCTCAGCCTGCATACATCTTAGGGATTTGTACTTCCTCAGTTTCTGTGAAGAGTTTGTTTTCCCTTTACCCCTATTCTCTTAAATGCCCATGAAGATAAGATGGCTGAGTGATAAATGAGCAGCGCACCTCCCTGCACACAGCAGATACAGTGGAAGACAAGAGGAGTAAGTGTGCCTCACTTCTTTTTGGGTCTTAAGTTTCAGAGAGAGATCAGCGGGCAGGAGAAGTTGGGAATCTTGCGTGCATCACACAAGAGATGGAGAAACATAAAAATTGCAATCATAGGTTTATTATAATTAATACCTAATCATACGCAGCTGAAGTTCTGCCTTACACAACATAGCCTGTTACATAAAAGACATGATTTCCCTGCTTTTATGAGTGGGTGAACTATGAGCACATGCAACAAATCACCTTATCTTGGAATGACTGTGTGTGTGTGTGTGTGTGTGTGTGTGTGTGTGTGTGTGTGTGTGTGTGTGTGTGTGTGTGTGTTTGTGTGTGTGTGTGAGAGAGCACGAGAGAGAGAAATAAAAAAAAAAAGCCATTTTAAGGAGGCTGAGAGACATACCATGTTCATACAGTCTTGTGCTGGAGCAGTTGGGGGTTCGGGGTCTTGCTCAAGGCCACTTCGGCAGTAGTTGGAGAGGAAGAGGAGAGTGTTAATAATAATAATAATAACGATAATAACTTAGATTTATATAGCGCCTTTCAAGAGACCCAAGGACGCTTTACACAGTGACGCAGACAAAACAAATAAAACAAGAACAGAAAATAATAATAGCAATAATTGCCGGGGATGAGAGAGTTAACTAGAGGCCATAGGTCTTGGTTAACAGGTGGGTTTTCAGGATTTTTACTCATTGTTACTCATTCACTTCCACTAAAATTGTCCCAGCCGGGTCTTGCACCCTGACTTTCCCCTTAAATGCCCTTATATTGAGTGAAATATTACATGCACCATTGTACACATTTCCCTGTAATTCAGCCTGACATATTTGGTATCTTTGGAAACCTTGGGATCTTGAAGGTTCTGTGGTTTCGAACAAAGCTTGGCTGTGAAACGTGCTTGTAATGATGATCCTGCATGAGGGAACGGTGGGTAGAAGTGGTTTTAAGACTTCACAAGCCCACTCCTCTAAGCGTCGAGCAACTTCTGCTTCGACAACCTGAATGAGCGACGAATGCATTAATTTTCAACGAATTTACAATAAAAAGGTTATTGGTTAGGGTTAAGGTTGCATGTCTTCTGCAAAAGAGAGAGAAATCACCTCAAATTAAACTGGTGCTTCTCTCTCTTTGGAGTCCTAACATAACCAAGAGTCTAAAAGTTAGCACAGCTCACTGCACTTCATTTGTACAAGGATGCGTGCGTGTGTGTACACTTGACAGAAACACACACACACACACACACATCACAGACAGGCACCACAGAGCTGTATGCATTCACACACACACACATTCTCCACAAAGCTGCACACGCGCGCACACACACTGTGAGTGATGGAGATTCAATATGTGACAGACAAAGCTCTATTGTACCACATTAATAAGATTAATACGGAGCTGTGTTTTTCTAAAGGTAGCTCTCTGACACTGGCAGGCCGACTTGTTCTCATTGGCAAACTCCTCTTATCTCAGCATCTTCCAATCGTGTCATTCATTATTTGGCCTCTAGCTTATCTAAACTGAGGACTTCAGCTTTCAAGGCACTCTTACTCCCACAGGCAGTAAGTAACATTTGAACACTGCAGTTTCATTTCACATGTAAAATGAAATGTATTTTTTGTAATGGCAAGACATATTTTATAGCAACAGAAAGAAAAGGTTTCTACAGAGTGCTGGTGAAAGGGAGTGCACAAGACTTGACTGGCTTGAAACCTGCAGGACAGCTGTAGTAGGTTTGACTGTGTGTGTGCATGCAGCATGAACACACATCTCTACATGCATGAATTATTATCAGCATTATTTATGTGGGACTACTCCAGTGCCATGGAGGCGAGTACAGACTGTGCAACAAATATCTATGACTATATCTATGATTTATGTTTCTCAAATTGGACTGTTGGACAAATGGATCCAAGTGGAGCAAGCACCCACCAACGGGAAAACAAAAACCCTCAAACCAAGACACTCTGATACAAAAATATCATGTCTATTACACATCTGACCAAAAAAACACCATGTGCTCAGGAGAAATAGTGCAAACAATGCAAAATGTTTTTGGGTCACTCCTCCAAGGACCTTTGTGCACTATTGATGGGGTGACATGAAAACATTTTGCACTGTTTGCACTGTTTCTCCTGAGAAAACATGGTATTTTGTTGGTCAGATGTAGAACAGACATGGTATTTTAAGAGTTTTCTCCCTTGCTCCTCTTGTATCAAGTTGTCACTGGATTTTTTTGGACCCGCATATCCCTTGTTTCTGTATGCCAGGCTGGTGTGGGTAGGCGCAGATTCAGTTTGTGCTGTTTTGAAATATACACAGCTATAGAAAACTGAATGTTGAATCTGTATATCGCTGTCGGGTGAAAACCTTGTGTCTCCAAAATGTCAACTTGTCAGGAACTAAGAAAAGCAGCCTTGTTTTTAGCTTGACCACCATGCATTTTTGAGTTTATCCAATGGATTATGAAAAGGTTTGAGAAACCCAAGAGTTGTACAATTTTCTCAACCCACAGAGGAGCATGTAATCCTTCAATTGAAGTAAAAACATGAAAATCAGTTAGTCGTAAGATTTTCACCCAACAGCGACGATATGCAGAGTGATATGTATAGTCTACTGTCTGTGTGTCTTGTACTGTCCTTTTGCCCTGTATGTGACTCCTGTTTTCATCGTACCACATATGTCAGTGTGTGCTGGGCAACTCTGTGCAGCTCTGCAGCTCTGTCAGCGTGTCTCTGCACCAATTTGTCAACAAGACAAATTCCTGTGCATTTATTTTATTCTGCGATTAAAGTGATTGTGATATTGTGAGATTGGGTTTTCTGCCAGCGGGAGGCCTAAGGGCTTGCACTACATCATCCATTATGCCCTTGCACATCAAGCAGCACAAGCTGTACTGCTCTGGAGTCGTTCCAAGAGGGCTCTCGTCATTAGCTTGCCACTTGGCGGCCAATTGCTGGAGCAAGGGAGACAAAAGCTGCAGTCCACCCCTGCATGCTCTGATTGCTCTGAGAGAGGGAGAGAGAGAGGGAGAGAGAGGAGGGATGGGGGCCTCCTTTTTGGCATGGCGGAACGTAGATTCCCGTTGCAGGGTGGTTGTTTGGTTGGTTTTGGCACAGGACGTCCAGCACAGAGGTAAACGGGGTCTCTATCAGCTCTGTGAGGTTCGGTCGATTCAGATCCCTGTGGTTTGAAGGGGTTTCCTTATGCATGATTTCATTAGGCGGAGTAATAGCTAACATCAAAAGTAAGGACGCACTCACACACAAAAAGCTTGTACTCCATTCTGTCTCTCTCTCTCTCTCACTCCATCCTCCTTCTTTCTTCCTCTCTGTCACATTTACTGAATGCAAATGCAAAAGAAAAAAGAAAAACCCTGAATTCTTCATAATAGCGCAGCCTTTGTAGCCTGGCAGGTGTTTGATCCACCAGATAAACCAATCATTTCCAATAAAAGTGAAGGATGGGAGGAAGAAAAAAAAACTGGCAGGTTTACCGACAGTCCAAGAAAATAGGGGTTCCATTGTCCATGATCCTGACGTGAAGTAATGACAATAAATGAAAGGCTTGGATCCGTCTTGATCCTCTCCCTTCTTACCGGCTCTTTTTCTTCTTCACTCACTCTTTTCTCTCTCTCTCTCTCTCTCTCTCTCGCTCTCCCCGACTGGTGGATTTTGCCATATTGTGATCCTCCTGCGCCTCCAGGCCCTCAGGTTATTTGGATATCGCGTGGAGTCAAAGCCCTGTCAATCAGATAAGCAGTGACCTCGCAGACCCAGCAGATAAGACGTTACACAGCAAGAGGAAATGGCAGACAGCAGGGGGACACAAGGCCCGACTATGAAGGCTCAGTGAAGCGAGACTGATCACAACGGCTCTTCAACCTCAAAAAGGCTGCCAAGAGTGAAGTATATCGCTTGCGCTGTTTCTATCTCCCAATTTATATTGACTGAATCTGATGTGGATCTGGGCGGCGAGTGCTTGTCTTCCTCTATGGTTCTGCAAAAACATGAAACATTCCCGGTGCGTTTCAAAGGCAAGATCGTTCTCCCATATGGATGAACGGAGCAGGAAATGTCAACATTTTCAAGAACGAATGATGCTTTGTGGATTTATACATTTCCATACATATAGGAGGCTGACATTAGTAGGCAATGGCTACATTTTTTTGCATCATTTTTTATCATATCCTCCAGAAATGGCAACATCCAATGAGAAATTACATAATGATAATGTTCTTAATTATCACTGACAGACACCCATCACCAAAACATTCATGCCAGATTTAACAGTCACAATAAATGCCTTGCACATAGTCATTTGTGCTGCTATAGACTCAGTGAGGTGGTGGGAATAAGACAAACTTGCCACTCATTTCCGTTACACTGGGAAATTACAAAGGGATGAATGAAGGGCAGGTCTTTGTTTGGGACGGCAGCTTTTGGGTGGTCCACAGGTTGGAAGCCCTCTGGGAGGGATCAAGGAGATCTTCACATATAACACCAATAAGCCGACCTGTTGAAACAGGGTAGAGGCTAATTCAGCTGCAGCTCAGCCCGGTCCGACAGAACATTTTCTTCCCCATTTGAAAATTAATTTTCCAGAAATGTTTTATTTTTTATTCTTCCCATAATGAAATAATTGACGGTAATTTTTGGAAAAATAAATTGGCTCTTTAGCGTTCTGGTCTGAGCAAGAACCTCAGAGTTATGACATGCATAAAAACATAAGATCTTACTGCTGTGACGGCTAAAGTAAATACAGAGAATACAGCACAACACAATGCAGACTGTTCACGTAAAAACTCGGTCCCAAATAAATAAACCGCAGAATTATCCAGGGAAACGTTTGCTGAACCCACATGCTCTTCTGCAGCAACACCCTGCTTCACATTCACACATAGATACACATATTTAGGTCTGGGAGCTGCCCAGTGCGACCACAGGCTCCTGCTGTCGACCACCGAGCCCAGGGCCTCTCCACGGTCGCTGCTGAGGGAGGGGAGAGTATTACTCATTCACCCCCCCCCCTCTCAAACCCGTCTGGGGATTCAAATCAGCGACACTTGAGTCACAGGCCCTCCTCTCTAACGTTTAGGCCAGTGATTCTCAACCTTTTTCACATCAAGGACCCCAAATGTAGTCCACATTAGGGCCACAGACCCCCATTTGATGACATTTTGTCTCTCGGACCCAAATCTGAGAATATTTTTATTGCTAGACGTGATTTTGTCCAGAATTCCATGACTATCTGTATTGTAGGTAGAGAGATGTGAAACTATGCTCACAATTCTCTACATTCTCTAATTGTGTTAACTTCTTGTAAATGAAATAATGCTGAAGTTTAACAATTCATCAATTTGCCTGGGACCCCCTGGAACCCCCTCAAGGACCCCTGGTGGTCCCCGGACCCCACGTTGAGAACCACTGGTTTAGGCGACCGCTGCGAAGATTAGATGCAGGGATGTAGAGGAAGGCAAAACCAATTAAACTCAGTACTTAATTTGTGAAGTAGAGTTCACCCACTTGTTTTAACTGAACTCAATTCTCAGTAGGCTATACATTGTGATAAGTAGCATCGCACTGATATAGGTCAGTGGTTCTCAACGTGAGGTCCGGCGACCACCAGGGGTCCTTGAGGGGGTTCCAGGGGGCCCCCAGCAAACTGATGAATTGTTAAACTTCAGCATTATTTCATTTACAGAAGTTAACACAATTAGAGAATGTAGAAGAATGACTGATTTGATCATAGTTTCTCTGTTATCTCTGTACCTACAGTACAGATAGTCATGGAATTCTGGACAAAATCATATCTAACAATGAAAAATATTCTCAGATTTGGGTCAGAGAAACAAAATCTCATCAAATGGGGGTCCTAATTGGCCCTAATGTGGACTAAATTAAGGGTCCTTGATATGGAAAAAGGTTGAGAATCACTGATTACATGAACAGAGTGTCCTTTCAAGAAAGTAAAACACACTCATATATTTGTTATGTATTATATAACAAACACCCTTCTGAAAATGGCATGTTTTTTTGGTTAGGTTTGGTTGGTTTGGTGGCTGTTTTGCCCCGTAGTGATCCTTGCCCGGAGTTCATGGTTCACACACCTTTTGATCCTACATTACTGATTACATATTAATGCCAAGATGTCTGACATAATTCACCAGGCCACCCAGGACTGTCTGCAGTGGAGAGAGCAGCCGGCCCTTCGTGATGCCTAAATACGCCTATTAGGAGAGCAGTGGATTCAGGTTACCAGCTCTACCAGGTCCTGTGTGTTCTTCGAGGTTGACTGCCAGTCTAATAGGCTTTTCCCCCATTGTACAAGTACCATACTGTATCCATCCTGGGACTTCTGTGGGTACGGTACCATCTCAGCACACTTTTCCCACTGGAACACAGAGATGTGCACATAGGGTTCAAAAACCCATATCAGTATATGGGTTTTTGAAAGCCTGTAGGACACTGATAGAAGTTGCCAAAGCCAATATTTTGATTTTTACTGTCTTTAAATTTTCATACCAAAACAGTCTCCAGCGTTTCCCCCCCAGAATTGTATTGTTGTCAGGGTGGAAAAGCCTCTTAAACAGCATTTAGATCATCATGGGACACTAAAATATAGACATTTTATTGCATTATACACCATACTGGACTGTGCCAGTGCGGGTATGTTTCTGTACACTCATATGTCCCATCAGATAAAGTGGGTTCTTTGGGACACTAAGCTGATTCGGCTTTCCCAGGCCCACACACTCTGTTAGCTGGCATACTAATGAAGCTCTTAGCGCAAGTTCAAGCAGGAAGACAATCCCTTTTCACTTTCTTGCACTTTCTCTCTCTCTCTCTCTCTCTGCACACCGAGTCTCTGGCTCACAATTACCGTCATCCAATGAACACTCTTCGTTTCTGTCAGCCAATGATCTTGCTCGGCGGGTGGTATTTAAACTTGCCTATACCTGGAACGTCTCCTTACTGTCATTTCAGCCCCTCCACCATCCCTCCACTACCAGTGTCTAGTCTAGTATTTTCAATAATTTATAGGGTTTTTATCCTCTATAAGTTATTTCCTTAGACAGGATCAACACCAAAGCTCTTGTCTTATATTGTAACAAACATCTGTCTTTTGTGTGTCACTTTTTGTGTCTTCCCTAATTGAAGTTCATGACCCATACAAGGCTACTTATGATCAATATTCTCACCATACAATTAATAGATGTAACACTGATGAATATATTGGTTTATGAGATGTAGCCTTTGTGTGCAAAAATAAAGACAACTCAAACATGATACGTTACACACACGGACTACTAAGCAAGAGGTATGTGCAATCAGTTAACAATTTACATTAAAGCTCTAAATTTACCAATTGCTAATGGCATCTTCTTTTGTGCAACTGCTGTACATATACATTAAACACAGCCTAACTAATTAGCTGACTGACTAAATGCATAATAAATGAATGAATGATATTTGTTTGGGATGTTAAACAAATGTCAGCAGATGCCAAAGACTGCAAACCCATAGATTGACTTGTGTGCTTGCAGTGCCCTCTATTGCCATGAGATGAGAATAACAAGTGGTTAGACTTAAACCTAATTCTAAACCTGCTCTACTTCCTTATTTTGAAAATGAAATGTACCATAGGGCCAGACCAAATAAAGGCAGAAAAGAGAGTATTTTTACGTCAAAAACAGCCTTTATGGATTCATGACAATTAAGGAAAACAGCCAAAAACAGGTAATTAAAAGTAAATAACCAAAAACAGGCAATTAAGGCAATTTCTATGGAGGTTATTTTAAGATGTAACTGTGTTTTCAGGGTTTTGATTATGGTGAGGACTGTCATTGTGTTTTCACGCCCACTAATAGGCTAATAAAGCGGCCTATTTTGGAGTTAAGAATTTAAATTGAAGATTCAGACTGATCAGCTCTGCCTGGTGTGCTGAACTTGAACTTTCGTCTCAATCTGAATCTAACCCCAGATTAGTTTATAGGCCTGACAGGTAGTTCCCAAACTTTTTCATGTCAAGGAAAGATTGGAAATTTTAAACCATGGACCACAATTACATGAGACTTGTCCTGAAGAATGGCTTTTTAGAAGAATGATGTTAGATATGACTTTATATAGAACTGCATTAACTGTCTGTGCCATAGGTAGGGAGGCAACAGAGTAACCTATGAGCAAAACAGTCTTACTTGTGTCATACATTCTCTGTGTGAAATAACAGTAAGATTAAACTTCTCCTCATTTTGCCTGGGAACCCCTTGAAAGACCCCTGCTGGTCCCTGGACCCCAGTTTGGGAACCACTTATCCATAACATTTTGCTCTTACGTGCAAGCAGTTCATTTTTATTAAGTTGTAATTGTTAATTTAACTCATTTCAGTTCAATACAATGTACATGTTACAGTACAACAGTAACAATATCAAGAAATAACATTAAATACATGCATGCAGGGTTCGCAGCTATATACATTTGAAAAAATACTAAGGAGTTTGAGGGTTTTGTCAGCGTATCATTCGTGTGTAAGTGTTTATAATGTAGCAGTTATTATCCGCCTCCTGCTCAACTGCTGAAAATGCTACTTCCGGATTACCCGGAAGTAAGCAGAATTCCCAAAGATGGCGGAGCAAGGTCCGATGGCCATAGCGATGCGGCTACGAAATCAGCTACAGTCCGTCTACAAACTCGACCCGCTGCGGAACGAGGTGAGCGGCCGTTTTATTCGCGACTGTCCGCATTTGGTGGGGGCAAGCCGGGGCGAAACGGGAGTAGAAACGAGTTTAAAAGCGCTCGGTAACGGGAGATCCTTCTCGTCTCCGCGGCGGACGACTGATGGAGAGAGAGAGGGAGAGAGAGCGAGCGCTGTGAAACAAGCCGTGTTTGCGCATGCGTGTAAGCAGGGAGTCCACCCGTGTTGTTCTTTCAGAAGACTCGAACTGAGCGATCCAGCGTGCGAAAATCCTAGCAACTAAACTGCTTAGTCCGCTCATTCCATGCTACAAATGATCCATATTGGTCAATTTATCCGAAAGTTCGCGTATAGTTGAAACCGAACCGTTAAAGCACGCGAACTGAGACAGTACAGCTGCTGCGCTACTTGGTTTCTCGGCGTGTTGTCCAGTGAAGTAACGTTAGGTTAGCGTGCGCTGTTGCCGTAATTAAGTCTGTTTCACCGGACTGCTGTGTGTTGCGTTTGCAGTAAGATACACTTAAATCAGTTTTGTATGCCGTTAAAATTGCTATCTGTGTAGTTACTACTGTCTTAAGCAGCCAGAAGACAGGACTTGGTCCCGCCCCCGTCTATCTGTATCACCCCTACGCCTCCATTCAACCATCTTATCACAGTTTGATACTGTACTGATACCGGTGGCGAAATTCTCCTTTGTTTATCTCCCTCCACAGAGAGGTCAGAGGTCAGGGTCAGCCCCCCTGGAGATGGTGGGGGTTTGGCGGGGCAGGTGTTTGCGGCCACATGCTTGAGTGTGGTGTTTTTGACTAGCTGACCCTCTGCATTATGAATGAGAGCACCCTCTGATATTTATGTTCAATAGCGGACTCAATGGGAAATTAGTACAGAGGAAAAACCTGCAAAATTTGTGAATCCCAATCTTGAATCTCTGAAACGGGAGCCAAGCTGGACTGATAATTCAGACTTGTTGACTTGTTGACCAACCAGTTTTCCAGCCAAGCATTGCTGCAACTGATCCTCGGAGCTGCATTGAAGTGCAAAAATGCTGAAAATGAACCTGAAAATAATATTTCAATGGTTTGGGGATGTTTATTGGTGTCAAACATCTAGCAGTCATCATCACACAATGCATTTTTTTAAATGACAAACTAGCAATGGCAACTTTATGAAATGCAAATAATCTGTCAAGACCGTAAAACTGGAGGGGTCACACACAAAACTGGCTGTATTTCGTCAACTGTTTATCCAGTGTGCTTGAAAAATACCCAGAAAGTAAAGCAGACAGTTCTTAACTTCCCATTCAAAGTAGCGAGTGCACAGAATCCACCTGTCCACGTGTCGCTGTCCAAATACTCGTGGAGCTCACTGTTTATGGTTTGACTAACTCGTTTTATTGTGAAACTGTTGATCCCAAAGAAGGAGAAATTTTATCTTTTTGCTAACCCTCCTCCACAGGGAGGTCAGAGGTCAGGGTCAACTACAGAGCAGCGTCCGTGGAGCCGGTAGAGATTTAATGTCTTGTTCAAGGACCTTTCAGCAGTAACTTTCGAGAGCCAATATGCATATTTATAATAGTAGAAGAAACAGGAGCTCTTCATTCGCCATTTTCTGACTGTCATGTCATGTGTGAATACATTCTACACAGAAAGTTTGCAGATCGTATTAACAATTTGAATAGGGGAAACCACTAGCACTGCTGGAAAAGATAAAACAGCAGTAACTAAGAGTAACTAACCTCACACCTGGGAAGCTCCCAGGTGTGATGAATGTATCTAACTGCATGAATGTGAAGCTGGTTATTGCAGAAAAAGTGTTTAAAAGTAAAAGCCCACAACTTGTTCATGTTTGCAGGAGGAGGTCAAGTTGAAGATCAAGGACCTGAACGAACACATCGTCTGCTACCTTTGTGCGGGATACTTCATAGATGCCACAACTATTACAGAGTGTTTGCACACCTGTGAGTGTTAACTGCATCTGTCATGTATAATTTAACTTTGTGTTCCTGTTTTAATAATATGTGTAGGTCTGTGTTTTTCTGCCATTTTGTTAGCTTGGCAATGTTCAGCTGGATGTTGGCTTCAGGCTAATGAGAATTGTCTTTCTGCTCCTTGTACAGTTTGCAAAAGCTGTATTGTGAAATACTT
This sequence comes from Centroberyx affinis, assembly GCF_046629955.1. NCBI lineage: Eukaryota > Metazoa > Chordata > Actinopteri > Beryciformes > Berycidae > Centroberyx > Centroberyx affinis. The sequence goes on along the minus strand of NW_027280869.1, from coordinate 158,078 downwards.
GCAAACGAGCAAGTATTGTCCAATGTGCAACATCAAAATCCACGAAACGCAGCCTTTACTCAACCTCAAACTGGATCGAGTGATGCAAGACATCGTCTACAAACTGGTGCCTGGACTGCAAGAAAGTAAGTTAAAGTTTGAGTTCTCTTCATCAGTGTTATGATGAACAGATGTAGCCTTGTCCTGGACCTAAAAACCTGATCCGTAACAAATGTGAATGAGTAGTGGGGACTAAGGGTTCCCATAGCAGCCAATATTAGTGGATTCTGAGTAATTTAAGATAGAGTGAAAATGTTTTACCAAAATGAAATATTGCTTTAACAGCAATATAATCTCATTTTAGACAGTATTAAATGTTATAAACAACAGCATGCTTTTTAAATATTTAAACATTAGTCAAATAAAAGCTATGTTTTTTTTTTCTAACAGGTGAAGACAAAAGAATAAAGGAGTTTTATCAGTCACGTGGGCTAGAGAGAGTTATCCAACCCACTGGAGATGGTACGTTTTTGGAAATTACCAGTGTCTCTGAATATGATTGTATTCTGAGATTAAAGTGTTAATATGTCAGGTTGTTGTTTTTTGTTTTTAATTTGTACTTTTATTTTGAAATTCTAAACTTTATTTTTCCGCTCACTAGATGCTATGCCCGATTCGACAGGCTTACCGTACACTAGCTTCGACCATTCGAAAGCCCACTTCTACAGATACGACGAGCAGGTGTCGCTTTGTCTAGAAAGACAAAGGTAAGCTCTACTTCTGTTTGTGGAAGCATCTGAAAGTGATGTATGCATGTATTTCTATTTATTTATGTATTTATTGAAGCCGTTCTCAAATGTTAAAATTTGAATTCAGAAACCAGCTTACTACAAAACAGCTACTACAATACTTATGATTTAAGATTGGCAGTAATGTAAATGTAAATATGACCTCCTGGTGAATCTGTCAGAATTTCTGTTAAACCTCTCTAAAATCACATACTGCAAATCTGTTTGTTCTGTTTTGTCCATTCAGTTCATCGCTTGCTGGAAAAGATAAGACGAAACTTACTCTTCAGGTAAGCCACACAAACCAATAAACTCTCCTAGATGGGTTTTGTTGCATTCTGTAACAGTCTGTTTCAGTGCACAGTGAAATTGTTGAGCTGGTTACAGAGAATTTCAAAGCAACATGGCCCACAAGTTTGCGCAACCGTGAAAACATGTCTCCAGGGGCTCATTTTGAAGCCTTAATAAGTATTTTTCTACCCTTAACTGCTAAGCAAATACATGGCAAAATGGCATCTGCAGCAACAGCAGAAAACAGCATTTAGAGGTGGTTCCCCTGACCACTGATGAAGCCTTGCTGCTCAGTGTAGATGTGCAGAGAGGCAGGGATAAGTGGGACAAGTACGCCAGCGAGGCACACTCTCATCTCCCACTCTTTGTTTCCCCATCCAAACCACGCGTTTCTAGATAATGGGAAAACTGGAAGTATCTAAGAAAGTGTCTCTGTGTTTTCAAACATCTTCAACATGGAGACCCAAGACGTGTCACTTTTTGTTTATTAGCACTGACCTCTACGACTTGAGAGGACAACAAATGAAACAGAAAAACCCACCCGAAAAACTTTTCAGAGCCTTGTATTTCTGTTAAACGCAGTAAAATAGTAGTTGCATATAATTCATAGCCTTTGTTTTAAATTGCTTTGAGTACCAGATAATTCAAATACTGTAATGCCAGCTAAGTTGTCAATCTTGAAGCTGGCATTCAAATACTTTCCCTGTGAATGTCTGAACTTCCGGCACTCTCTGGAACATAAGGAGGCTAAAACAATCCAAAAAACCATGCTAAATACAAATTGACCCTCCGTCAGAATTTGATCTGAGCATAACTAAAGCACTAATGATGATGCTGATTTTCTTGTGTGATTGGTGATTTCACACTCACTGTTGCGTGGCATCATGAGTGTCTTATATTCCATTCCTTGTAGTATTTCCTGATGCCTGCTCATTCAAATTTACATCCTGGCAATTTTAAGTGCGCAGGTGTCAGAAAAATTGCCCACTAACCCATTTCAAACCCAGTAAACTGAAAAAAATGCAATTCCCTTGTGTGGCAGTAACTTTTTGACAGGCCCATTTATTAAGGGAAAGAAGAGTGTAACGAGCAAAGTGGGATTGAATACTGCCCAGGTCAGACAGAGTTAGGAGCTGGAACAAAGACCATTAAGGGGAAAATTTACTGAAGTGCACAGTATGTGTAAAAATCTACTGTGCTTATCAACACTACCCAACCAGGATCGTTACACCGACTGCAATGACTTGGGTCGACCAGCAGAGGGCACTCTTCCACTGTAAATGTGTAAGAGATGCTCTTCTGGTGCTGATGGATTCTCATCTAGTTGTGATTCAGCCAGAGATTTCAAATTTCCCTTAAGTGTAAAGAAGTTTTCTCTATCACAGCTTGTGAGAATTTTTCAAGATGTCACTCCCCAAGTTTGACCTCCAGTGAAAAGGGAAGTTTGATTGGGAGACAAGATCTTGTGCTTCTACTTACTTGAGCCAGACATGGTCATCTAAAACAGTGGTTCTCAACGTGGGGTCCGGGGACCACCAGGGGTCCTTGAGGGGGTTCCAGGGGGTCCCCAGTAAATTGATGAATTGTTAAACTTCACCATTATTTTATTTACAAGAAGTTAACACAATTAGAGAATGTAGAAGAATGACTGTTTTGATCATAGTTTCACTGTTATCTCTCTGCCTACAATACAGATAGTCATGGAAGTCTGGACAAAATCATATCTAACAATAAAAAATAGTCTCAGATTTGGGTTTTTAGAGAGAGAATCTCATTAAATGGGGGTCCGTGGCCCTAATGTGGACTAAATTAGGGGTCCTCGATATGAAAAAGGTTGAGAATCACTGATCTAAAAGGCCGGGATCTTGTGTTGTTGGGCCTTTTTTTTTTGTTATCTAATGAGGAGGACATATGAAGCTTGTACATAGTCATGGAGGTGGTTAGGAATCAGGATTTTTGGCTTTAGTAGTCTGGTTACTGCTGCAAATCTTGGGACATTATCATCCTTTTGACCACTGCATAAAGTTAATATGTAATGCAATGTTGTATACAATGTAAGCTTATGTAATGCTAACACGCATAACACCTACTCTGAGCTTGATATGCTGTTGCATTTCTTTTTGAACTACCACATGAACTAATAAAATACAAGGATGGCATTCACCGCCCGCCTAATAAAAAAAAAAAAAAGACATACACTGGGGGATCAGCTTGCTAAAGTATGCCACAATGTTATGGGTTTGATTCCGACTCTTAACCTCTGTTGCATGTCATTCCCTCTCTCTCTCCTTTACACCCATCACTCTCCACTGTTTACTGGAGCAGAAACTCTTTGAAAACCATCTTAAAGAGACTGTCCTACCTTGAGATGAGGGGGAAAAGAAAGGTGGTGCTGTGGGTGTTGAATATGTTTGAACTCGGCAGAGACAACAGTAGCCTGGGATTTTGTTTACCTTCCAGTTTCCCTTTGAAATTGCAGTATTGCCTCCCCTGTTGAAACATTGTGACCCCATTACTGGCATCCTGTTTTGATTCATTGGAAAGACTGACTAAGCTTCTGTTACAAGAACAGCATGTTGCAGTGCGTGACAGTGAATCCACGTAGGGAGCATGTTTGAATCTGTAAAAGGTTTGTTTACTCTGATAGTACGTGCAAACGTGGAAGAAATACAGACCGGTATTGTCAGTTATGATGAGCTATGAAAGTAGAAAGATGCTCATTATCTACGTCTAAGTCAAACTCTTCAAAAACCTGTGAATATGTCTAAAACTTCTGTGGTCAAAACAATTCTGGGTTGATACTTTAATAATAGAAAGGCCAGTGGATTTGAGGGGAACAGAAAGTCGGTTTTGGAAAAGTCATGGGGGGACATTTTGAAAGCTGAGATATTTCAATTCTAAAATTCTAAACGACAGTCAGTAGAAGGCGGCTTGGACTATCTACTGTTAACAACTAAAATGATGAGGCACTTGTTAGACAGGCTTTTGTTTTCTCTGCACATCCAAACCAAAATAAACTTGAATATTGTTTACAATCGATAAGAAAACTATCATAAAATATTTTCTGTGTATGTTCAAAGTGTCTGTTATCAACACTAAAACCTATAATACATTTGCTAACAGGATACAGCAATATTATGGGTACATTGTGCATGTTGTAGTTGTTTGCACAAACTGAAATATCCTACAATCACTTATTTGACAGGGCATTTGAGATAGCCAGGCAACTGTAAGAAACGCTAATATATGAGACCAGGCTTTATTATGGAGATAATACCTGGGAGGGTATGATTTACTGTGATTATGGTTATGATGGTGATGCCACTGGCTTCATGTACATGCACAGAGTAACACAGCTTTTGGCCATACTCCGGTTAAGGTCTTGCTCAGGTTAAACTGTTAACATGAAACCTGCTTTTATGTCTCCCAATAAATAAATTAACAGAATATTCCTGTCTACCTGTGGTGTCCAGTCCACAGATAGAACAGTCCGCCTGCAAAGTATGAAAAGTTATGGCTACCCTCTTTAACTGAGTAATAAGTTACTTCCAATACAGGGTAAAGAAATTATGATCTCCATAATGCTGTGCAAGTCTGAGTTTGCAGAGACAGTGAAAAGCAAAAGTAAAAGGAGTACAATGTTTCCATGCCACAGTAACCCATTTAACACTGGAGCAAGCCAAGCATCTTAACCAGGTTTCTTATAACCAGAGTTTGAGGTTAACCGGGTTATTCTGAGTTATGACATTTACATGCATCAACCAAAGAAACAGGGTACTTAAGTTTCTGCAAAGTAGTATACATGCCTAAGAAAGGAGAAAACAAGAAATATCGCTAACTAGCTCCCTGGTAGGCCACAAGAATGAGATCAGCAAACACAAACTTACAGCTAGTCATGCTTAATGACAATTGTCTGCATTGCTAGAACATGTCTTTTGACCAATCAGATTGCTTGGCTTAAGTTTTACATTTTGTTGCCTTGTCTTGTCTCTGCAGCAGAAGTTTGTTCGCTGTTCTGTCCGAGCGGAGGTGAGACACCTGCGGAAAGTGCTGTGTCATCGGCTAAACGTGGAGAAACACCAGGTCAGTCACTTACCCTCTCTGTTTATATGAGATTAGTACTTATACATATACACATTAGTACATATGTTAATTTCCCATTGGCCCATGCCATCAAGCACAAATTTGTGTTTTTGTGTGTAAAATGGCCATTGAGTTGTGTAATTCCACTCCCCTCGAAAGAAAAGATGCATATATCTTCATTGTATTGATTTTAGAAGAAAGTTAAGCACCAAAGCTAAAAATGTTTGCACTCATGGTACTCTTGCTTCTTGTACACACTGCGAGCGACTTGGTTGATGGGTCGCTCTACTCTGATCTGGTTGTGGGCGGGGCCAGATGCTCCGATTACATCTCTGTAGCAGTCTGCAGCTGCAACATTTTGTACAAGAAAAAGAAGCAAATGTATTTTTTGCTGCTCTGGTATTGCCTTTCATAACGTTCCAAATTTTTGATGAGTTGGGTTGGATGATAAATATATATACAAATAAAAAAAATTGAAAAAACTCAATAAAATGACTTAAGAGCTTACCATTGACCCCAACGATGGATGCAACGATTTTCCCAGCATCATTTTGGAGATGTTTATTCCTGTAGTCTTTCAATTAAAGCTGTAGAGAAGTGAGAAGGTGGAACTGAAACAAAATCACTTTGGTAGGGAAAAAGGAAGCGCATAAATCATCTGATTGGATGATGACTGTGAAAAGTTAAGATCTGGCCAAATTTTCTCGCCCAACAAGCTTGTTCAACCGCCCACACAGCAACCAGGGTTGACTTGCCCCGGTTGCTTCGCTTTGTAAGAAATGAAGAGATTTCCGGTGACTTGTTGATCATGTTGCTCGCTGTGTGTAAGCACAGCTAAAACGTCTTGGATTAAAGCTTCCCCCACATGACATACAGTATGTATGTTGTGATAATTGTGGTTAAACCTCATCCTCAACGTCATTGAATATATTTTATATTGGAGTTCCTGATGCATACTTTGACACCGGACCAAAACTTTGACCACTAATGTCACCAAGACAAATTCCCGTACATTTGTTTTTGGTGAACAAAGTGTTTCTGATTTCTTTTACTAACAGTCAACAGGTTACAGCAGTAAAAACAATAACTGGCTGTCTTGTCGGATTGCCCTTCACATCTCTTTGTGTGGTCTCTGTCGATTCCTATAGGTCCAGATGTTGTTCAATAATGAGTCTCTGCCCGATCACATGACCATGAAGCGGTTATGGCTCTCGTACTGGTTTGGCAAGGTACGGTACAGCCACTCTCAAGTGGCGCCAACAGATTTCATACATTCCTTCACACTTGAAGGGCTTTTCTTTTGTTCTCCAGTTCATTTGGGAAAAATCAGGAGAAAGGTCACTGTGGATGTTGTGTAATGTCAAAGAGAAATTCTCAGTCATAACTTGGAAGAAAAGCCAATTCATTGTATTCTACTGTTGTACTCATCGTTAAGTCGCTTTGGACAAGAGCTTAATGCCTGAAGTGTATATGGAAGATGTAAAAGTAATGATGGAATGAAAAAATAATTAACTTTTATTAATTGACCAGTATACAAGATGTTAATCATGCAATGAAGTTATCTAAATGTTTAAATATCAAGTATAATTAGTATTTTTTGTCCCCCAGGCTCAACCGTTAGTCCTTCACTACACCATCAAAGACAAAAGGACAAGATAGGACACGTCTTCAGTCCATGGACGCTGTACATATTTTGTACAATATATATTCTATTTTAATAGTGTTTGTGTACATATACTTATTTTCCTTGTTTTGTATTTTTGAGAATAAATTTGAAATGGGAAAAATAATATTGTGCTTTGTATTTAAATGTTCAGGATATGCTCTTGTCAACATAAAAATATGAAAAGGAAGGAGAGAACAAGACGACGAATCATATTTTAAATGTACAAACACCTAGATGGCAAATAAGTTTGAATTCTACACCATTTCTTCATATTGTAAGTTATGTATAATATGACAGACAAATGGCGGATGGTAGTGATGATCTCTTCTTGTACAGCATTCCTGAGGATAGGCTCATAACAATTTATCTTGGTTTCTTATACTCCAAATTGGTATTCAATGCAGTTTTATTTCATCATAACTTCATTTTAATGCCTCAATAGGTTCCTGTCTACTTTGGAATTAATTTTATGTAGCCTAGGTCTTACATCAACAGCCTCCCTAATAATTAGGAGTTAATTGTTTGTTTTTAGTATAAACATTAATATATTTTTTCTGGTATGAATATGTAAAGGAGCGTGATTTGATGCAATCAATTATCCATGTAAGTAGACGTTCAATGCAGTGACTCGCTCTGCAAAACCACACAAGTAAAGCTTGTGTTCGGTGTATTTATGTTAATTTTGGGGCAAAACCAGTTAAGTACTGAGGATAAATCTATCCAAAATCTTGTTATTTCTCAGGTATATACTCCCAAGTCGCCTGTTTGCCTAAATTGGATATTAAATTTGTCAAAGGTAATCATATTTTATATTTTATCTCAAATAAAAAGGTATACTTAAGGTTTCTGCCTTTGAAAACTAAAAGCAAAATCCCTTTCTCAGGCCAACTTGAACTCCAACACATTCTCACAACAACGGTCATAGAAATATAAACAAAAGCCTGCTTATAGGTTGCGTTAGTTAAAACATTTGAGTTAGTGTCTTTTTATTTTGGTCTGTCTGTTGTCTGAACCTGGAAAGACCTGTTGTGGAGCTCTTTTTTTTTTCAAAATTTCTCGATTTAAGCAGCATAGTTTTCATCACAGGATGTAAAAGCAACTAGACTAACCAGCATTCCAATTAATATTTAACATTTTCATGTGTGATAAGATTTCGTTGCAAATTTAGATTGTGGTGAAATTCCTGAATTAAGAGTTTTGTCAGTGGCGTACTGTAAAATCCTCATTATAAATTCTTGACAAGGATTGCAACTTTGAGCTCAATTCAAGAAATGTGCAAAAAAACTTTTGGTGTCCATCCAGACCAAGAGACTTCTTTGTCTTAGAAGCATTTAACAGACAAAATGTGGATCAGCCAGTTTTTCTTCAACTAACCGACTCCATTCTGCCACCCAGATCGGCACTAGGTGGCACACTTGACCCTTTTCAGGCACGTGGGGGAAAGAGACAAGCTCTGATGTGTGTGTGATCTTGTCCAAAGTGGAAAGACAGATTCTGATAACCTGACATTGTCTGATAATTTACAAGGCTTGTATGTTATTCATTATTTAGTCTTTCTAAGAAGGCCTGTATAGCCTGTGCTGCAGCAGCAGCCAGAAAATTTCACACTTTCCTTTACAATAGCCTCACTGTGTTAACCTATGGAAAAATACTGTCAGTACACAGTAATACAGTACATGTACTTAATGAAATTATGATAAAATTGGGATAGAATTTTGTGTAGATTAAGCAGCTGGTTGCACTAACACAATGCTAACACTATTATTAATGTGTATTTATGATGCTGTCATACGATGGAAAACAGCAGTAGAGGCTTTTTATGCGTCTTAAAGGTCAAAGGTTAGAACTACAGTTTAGATTTCATATCAACAGAGATTATACCCACAGATGTTTTAAAATTATAAATATTCAACTTCTGGACCAATAATATACTTTGAGGGGTAAGAGTGAAACACTGAATTTTACCATGCCTACAGCTGTTTGGCTTTGTAGGGCAGAAGACTTTTCAGGTTAGACTGGAGTAAGGCCACTAAAGTGAAGTATTGCCAGACTTTCTCACAGCTGAGAGAGAGAGGGAGAGAGAGAGAGAGAGAGAGATCCCATATAGTTTTGTGTTGGAATTTTTTGAAGTGCTGTTTTCAAAATCCCATTTCTGATTCCCTCAGAGAGGAGAGTTTCTTTTCTCCAAATAACCTCCAAATAACATCTTCAAGTTCCCAAATCAGGCCCCTGTGGCCACGTGTCTAAATGAAGAATAATATGAACCCAGTGAAGAGCAAGAGACTGCACACCAGTCAGCAGAACACACACACACACACACACAACACACACATCATGCCCTCCCCCCCCCCCCCCCCTCTGGGCCACCCTTATAAAGCCTGAACATGTCCCTTCGGGGTTCTCTCCTATGTTGGAAAAACAATAATCCCCTTAAGCTGTGACCTTTAGGCAGAAATGAAGCGTTCAAGTGGCTGTTGGAGCATCGTTCAGATCGCACCTCGCCTCTCCTGGCACCTCTGGGCTTTGATTTCCCGTTATTATACACTGGAGATATGTGGGCATGCGCAGAGGGCCCACACAGCTACAGTACAAGGGAACGGTGCTGCCATTCACCTGTCTGACTGTGAACAGGAGCGTGTTAGACTGTTTGGTGGAGGATTTATGATGTGAAGCAGTTTGAGATTTCAGTTTTTTTTCCTTAACAAGGGAAACAAAGTCAACCCAAGCTCAGGAATATAGATGTGATTGAGAAAAAACAATCCATTGTGGACAGTTCATAAAACCTAGAATAAATTAGCTTCTAGATTAATTTGTGAGTAATAATAATATTAATAATAATGCATTTGTTAAACACATGTGCACATACACACACATTTATAAGACTTAAGCCTAAAATGTATTAGGCTACTATTGACCAAATCAATAGAAATCTACAAACCCAACAACCCATCTATAAACCTATAGAGGAGATTTAAACACATCCTGTCCTTCTGAATGTGTTTGTCACTTATATTTGTTTTATTTTAAAAAGCTAAATTAACCCTATAAAATATAAGTTGTCTGATGTAATGATCTTACCCTGTAGTAATCCTACAATACAAATATTAGAAGGATAATATAAAGTAAGTCCCTATAGGAATGTTATAGGAATATTAGCAGATACAAAAAATACCATAAAGTCACTATAACCACTGCTGAGTACAACATTAAACAATAGATAAATAATAGGCTAGATAAGGTCAGTATAAACTCGGTGTTCATTTCCACAGATACACTATTAGTGTCTATAGGAATATTATAGGGATATAATACCACAGAAACACTATTAAGTCCATATAGGAATATTATAGAAATATTATAGTGATACCATAGGAGATAAAAACACCATAAAGGATTAATTAGCTATAATACTTGTTATAGAGACATTATAAGTCCCTATAGGAATATTATAGGAGTATTATAGTGATGTTATCTGTTGGATCAGGGGGTTAACCAGGCTGAGGGCTTCACCCATTTGTCTACTGACTTTTATTTAAGGCTCCATCCACTGTGTTGTTCCTGCTGCCAGTTCAGAGTGGCTCCATAATAAAAGGCCTACTTGACTTTTCAACCTCCACGATTCCAGGCGATTACATCAATTGTGTGCGCCAGTCTCCCCGCTGCACTGCAAAAAACATGTCCGTCCTAACAAGTACTTAAGTCTCACGTTGTCATACTCTGTCTTAAAATCTTAATTTTCTTAAAGTACGTTTTATAATAATAAGAACTATTATTCTGGCAGTAGAAAGGGAGATAACTCAATTTGTTCCCACTGCAGTTTCAGGAATTATCCAGAAGAAAGTGTCAAAATCATGAAACGAGTCCACTGGTGTCAAAAAATGATATTTGTTTCAGGAAATTGGTGGAACTGGTGATTTGCATTGGAAATTGGTTAAATTATCTCACTGTTTTTGTTTTGTTTTTTTAAATAAGATTTTAAGACTCAATATTAGAGAGAGAGAGAGAGAGAGAGAGAGAGCGAGAGAGAGAGAGAGAGAGAGAGAGAGAGAGAGAGAGAGAGAGAGAAATGCCACAAATTAGAAGGACATACTTTTGGCTTTTAGAAGTGCTGTGCTCACAAACAAACTTGGCAGAATAAAGTGGATTATTCCTCTAGGATCAAGAAAATGACATTTGGGTCAAGAAATTACTGGAATTTTGATTTGCATTAGAAAAGAGTGAAACTACCTCAGCTGTTTTAGGAAAAATACGATTTTAAGACTCCATATTGGAGAGAAAGAGTGACATCCCACATAGGCTGAAAAGTTTTGATTTTTTTTTTTTCTTCAATAACATTGACACCATCTTCGAGTTATGAGGCTTTGGCCATTTCCTAAATAATAAATAATACGAGGCCAGGTTTCTAAATGAGGAATAAAATGAACTGCACATCGATTATTAACTGACTTATTGATATTTTTTGCAGTGTGCGCACAGAAACAACAAAAATAAAGAATTCACGAACCAAGCTGATTTCAATTAAAAACGAGTGAAATTATCTGACTTGTTTTAGGATAAATAAGATGTTAAGACTCTGTACTAATTGTTAAAGTGGATATTTTTTGCAGTGTGCGCACAAGACGCCGCCCCTCCTCCTCCTTCCCCTCTTGATCCCGTTACAGAACTGTTGCAAATGGTCGGAGAGCAGCAGCACGTCCTATTTCCACTGCCTCCTATTGAGGCTTATTCATTAGGATCCTCACACTAACCCATTTGCTATTCATGGGAGACTTTTTTCTCCTTTTTTTTTTTTTTTACTCCAAACAAACCCGAGTCAAGAGTGGCAGATGCGTGCCATTATTGCCCACGGCTCGGTGAAAACTGTTTTATGTAAGGCAAAGGCGGGTTAACCTAATCAATCATGTCGACTAGTTGTGTTAAGGACAATTCATAGGAAGAAAAAAGAAAAAAAAACATATGGCGCAGGGGTGGGAGCAGACCCGGACCTTCTTGTGACAAGATGTATTCAAACCGGGGAGAAAGAATGGGAATAAAGCCGGTAGACGGCTGCTAATTGAAGTCAAGGCACTTAAAGGCTGAAAGACGAGCTCATTATTCACAAGTCCGAGTTTTACCAGGCAGAGCGGATTTTTTACACATTTCCAGCCGGTGACATGTTTCCTTTTAGAGCATTTTTTTTTGTTGCAGTTATATATTTTCTCATCGTACCCTATAAGGAAAAAAACACACGGCTTTAATACTCCTGTAATATTTCTACAGGGACTTACAGTGTGTCTGTGGTATTGAATTATGAACTTAAAATGACCATTTTCTCCTATGGCATTCCTATAATATTCTTATAATATTCCTAGAGAGATTTATAGTTTTTTGTGGTATCCAGTAGTAAGTTCACAGTGACATTTTCTTCTATAATATTCCTAAGGGGGCTTAGAGTGTCTGTGGCTACTGAATTATGAATTTTTAATGAGCCTTCCTCCTATGGCATTCCTATAATATTCCAATAATATTCCTATAGGGCTTTATAGTTTCCTATACCCATAAGTGACCTTTGCTCCTATAGTATTCGTATAATATACCTATAGGGACTGTCCAGTGTGTCTGTGGTACTCAATAGGGAGTTTAACGTGACCTTTCTTTATTTTATAGATTATTTTTTTTTTATCTCTTATGGTATCGCCATAATATTCCTATAATATTCCTATAGGGAATTATAAAATATTTCCATAGCATCCTCCTAAATTGTATTTTAGGATTATTATTGTTTTCTCAGTTTTCTCCACAACAACACATCGAATCGCCTCCAAAGCTTCTTGAAATATCATATACCCTTTATTTACATAGATGCTGATTAAATAGGATGTTACAATAAAATTATCGCATAGGATGTTTAATCTATATACATAACTCAGAGCGTGTAAAAGTTGACGATGTGCTCGTTTGCAGTCGGACATTAATAGTGATGCTTCCTTCCTCGCATGGCGAATCGGCCTGCATGCTCGCAGAAACACTTTTCGCTGTAAAAATGCAAAATAACTTTTACATTTAAGATGGGACGGACTGACACATCGATCCCGGGTTTAGTCTCTGCCGTGTTGACGTGGAACACGGGCTGTGCAGGTGATAAACAAGGGGAAAGGGTTTAATTTAAATATTTGGCAAATCCCAATCCTTTAACAGCTGGAGGAATAAGGATAAATGGCAAAACAAAATAATTGCACAACTTTCCCCACCAACCCAAACAAAAACAAAAAAACTAACATGAAATATTAAAATGTATACACAATTTGCAGTCTTCCTGTACCATAACAGTTCGGTCTGTCTGATGGGAAAGCAGATGTATTCCTCAAATATTTCGGTGAAACTGAAAAACAGACAGACTGAAGGCTTTACAAGTCCGATTAATAAATTAAAATGGAGAAAAGGAGGAAGAGGAGGAGGAGAGAAAAAAAACTTTCCTTAAACGTTTATATATATTCTCCTTTTTGTCAATATCCGTGCAAAAGTTTGGGAAGAAAAATGCCCCCTTTTTTTCTTCTTTTATTTTTTTTTCTTTTTGTCGTTGTTTATGAAAACCACAGGCTCCTACTCTACTGTCAATCGTCCACCTCGATTTCCTCGTCCTCCTCCGAGAATTCATCCGTGGTTTGGTCTCTGGACGAGGAGGGGGACTGTGGGAAAGCCCGGTGTCCTTGGGAAGACGGGGAGACGCTGGGCGACCTGGCCCCGGGCCCCCCTCCGCCCTGCGGCTCCTCAATGTCATCCATGTTGACGAGCTTCTGGAGGGTCTGGGGAGGGATTTTCTTCAGGGACTCCACGTCCGCTTTCATCTCCTCCAGGTCCCTCTTGAGTTTGGCCCTCCGGTTCTGAAACCAGGTGATGACCTGCGCGTTGGAGAGACCCAGCTGTTGCGCAATCTGGTCGCGGTCGGCCGGAGAAAGGTACTTCTGGTACAAAAACCTCTTCTCCAGTTCGTAAATCTGGTGGTTCGTGAAAGCCGTCCGCGACTTTCTCCTCTTTTTCGACGTCTGCCTCTGTCCGAAAGAGTTTAGATGCTCGCGACCTTGGAGGAGTGGGGGGGAAGAAAAGAGGAATGAAACAGCCGCAAGGGTCACTTTCCCCCTTTACAACAGCAACAGAGGGCACACACTGCAAAAAATAGGCCCGTCCGCTGAGTTTACAAGCTTGTGTTTTGTTTTTCTTAGAGCAAGTGAAAATATCTGCCAGTAGAGTGAGATAATTTCACTGGATTCCAACTGCAAATCGACTTGTTTAAAGAATTTTGTTGAATCAAGTGACAATATCTTGGTACTAGAACTTATTTCAAGGTATTGACACTGTTGTCACAAAAAGGTGAAACAACTGCACTGGAAACAAGTGAAATTATCTCCCTCCTATTAGCAGATTTCACACCTTATTTTAAGAAAAACAAGACATTTTGCAGCGTAACAGAGCAAATTATAAGTGTCTCTAACATTAAAGAGTCATTTAAGCTTCTGTGTCAGTCTGTCCAGTTTTATCCCACAGCTAGCCTTCATACAGGAGGCCATAATGGCTGATTGACTTTTTGACAGTAACATGAAGCATACATAGTAGTTTTGGCGATTTGGACAACATGTATGTGTAAATGTCGCCCTTTTCCTCGTTAAACAGTATATTGTATTCTCTCCATATTCCCATACAGCTTCCTTATATTCGTGGCCACGCTTAACCAAGTCAAAACAAAACAAACTAGCATTGATCCCAGCTTGTTAGACCGAATATTATTGCACTTCCTTTCTTTACAAAACAGTTGCGCAGCTATTCAGTCTACGTGATAATTGTCAAATAAGATATGAATACGCTGAATGTGAATCTTTACCTTCTGCTGCCTGTATAACGCTGACTTCCAGACCTTTAAATGTTTTGCTGGCCAGCTCCTCCAGCGCGCACAGCGGTGAGGAAGGAGTGGTGATCCCGTTCCTCGCCGAGTTGGAGCCCGTTACTTTCTCCAGCACTCGCGGCGGGCAGATACTCGCGACCGATTTCTTAACCGAGGGTTTGTTCAGGATATCCTCAATGCTGAACGGCGTTAAAGGCTTGTTGGAGTTGGCCGGCGGTGGCAGCTGGTCCAACGGAGCCCGTCTCCTCTCTTCGCTGCTGGACTGCAACACAGAGCCTGCCTTCATGTCTTTACTGGAGGTCATCGCAGTCCCAAAGAATCACTGCTGGCTCGAAAAGTTGATTATTTCATTCAAAAGGTTGTTGTAAGCGTCCACAAGTGCTCGGCGCTTCTCGTAGACCCCCTTATTTTGCCACTTTAAACCGAATGCCGCAACTTAGCTCGCCTGTGAGGTTTTCTCCAGAATAACCATGCTTCGGGCGTAGTTGTAAAGGCAGCCGGATTGTATTCCCCTCAGAGAGCCGCAGCTCCTCTGGCAAACTCCATGTAGATCTTTAGGAAGTATAACAGCTCGACTGGAGGGGGGTGAATCCCTGCAAGGGAAAAAAAGCTGTCTCAAGGAGCGAGAAAAAGAAAGAGACTGCTAACGAGTTATTGTTGATTGGGCGAAGTTCAATTAGAGAAACACTACACTACTTGCTGACCCGCTGCTGCGTCTTAAAGGGCCGGACCATAATAACTAATTGGACGTGGGGAATAGGAGGAGTCTGTTGCTGCCGAGCAGAAAGATGCCTTGAAATGTTTATGCATCTGTTTCCCTCTGCCGGTGTATTCTTCTAGAAAGGGAGAGTTGATGGCCATTAAAGTGCTGCCACCAGCATCCTTGCATTATGGAAAAGTTTTGAGGAACACCGAGCCAACAACGGTCTCCAGCCGTGATATTCATTTTGTCATTTTCGTGCGTAATTACGCATAGTGCGTCATGCGTAATATGCGCATTAGGCATTGTGGTGCACGGGAATTTGACTGAAAAACAGCCATAATGAGAATTTTTATGGACCTAATTTTGAAGTAACCACCTTTGATCAAAGTAATTTGCCTGCAAGTAAACAGAAGTGTTTCAGGTTAACTCGTTATGTCCAACATGACAGGTGGTGGATTTATGTTTCCTTATGACAACAGATGAATAACCTGCTACTACTTTGAAAAAAACAAAAAACAAAAAACAGTCTATTAATAACGGCAGTGAAGCCCGTGTTGATTTTCAAATCACTTCAATAAATACCTGGAGGGAAAAAAAGCTTGGAAGGATCATTGCTGAGACAGAAGCTGAGATCTGAGAAGCAAAAAATAAAGAAAAAAAACGATCCGCTTTCAAAATAAACTTGTATTGAACTTGTTTACGCCGTTATTATTTTTCCTTAGTAAATTACCCGCGCGTGACATTATAAATATGACCTGGTAAGATCTGGGTTACAGTGTAATTTAATGCAATAGCGCGAAGTAACCGGCTGATAAAGGTGACGCCGTGATGTGGCTCGGAGTCTCGCGGACTGGGCGAGAGATTTGTCACGATGGCATTTCCACTTTGGTTATGTGAATTTTACTGAAGGAGGTTTAGGATGCAAAGAGCGGATTAGAGACAGAAAAACGGGGACGAGCTGGACGCCGAGCGGAGCAGCAGGTAGGTCCGTGCAGAGGAAACACACCTTGTGCTCTTTTATCCTGTGACATTTAACAGATTGAGCTGTAATCGCCGCTTGGGTCTTATTATTCGTTTTAATGCGTTTTGAAGATTATACATAACCTGTAGGCAGAACGAAATATTCTGCATTTTACTGGTATGACTAGAATTTTAAAAAGGCGTGAAATATTTTAAGAATGGCTGTGTGGTTAACATCCTTCAAAACACCTGAGGTGAAAATATCAACACCTTACACGAGAAGCAGCAGCCATCTAGACATTTTTTCTACTAATTAGAACAACAATCTTAAAATAAACAATTTAAACTATGCTTTATTTTTTTATTTTAGCAGCTGTTTTACTGGCATTACGCGACACTATATAGGTGACCAACTGGCGATATGGGCCTGAAGTGAAATAAAACAAACACTGTGGTCTTATGTTTTTAATACTGTAAGATTTTTCTGACCCATTTGGATGAAGCCACCGGCGCAGGCAGCCGCAGCAGAGAGTCTTGTGCCAACAGGACCATATGGTGACATTGGTTTAGGGACAGAGTTATAAAACAGCAGGAGATTCTATTAGCCGCCTTGGAGGTCCAGCCTCCGTGGCTACTTTGAATATATATTTCTCCATAACAAGCAAGATTTCACGGGAATAATTTAGTTTGGGAATTTGGGCAGAAAAATAGGCCAACGTTTTGATAAAAAAAAAATATTAATAAAAGTGCAGGTAGCTAAAAATGTGTGCTGGCCTGAGTAGATATGAATATTAGGTAATGGTGATAATTTAATATGGCAGTTTTCATAGGATTTAATTCAAAATGAGTTTAATATGAATTCAAGGTTTGGCTTGCAATGTACAGTTTGGAGTAGCGGGCTTAAAAATGAAACCAAATACAAGGATATTTAGTATTTTGTGCATCAAGACACACTGAGGAGGGAATGATTCTGAAAAATAAACAGCCGGCCTTTATTTTACAGAGGCACCACGTGGGTTCAGTCTACATCCTTTAAATGTTTTATTTACTGAATTCCAGTTTTGCTCGTTTGTGTGATATAAAGGGAGGAAGAAGGAATAATCTGTCGACTAGAGCAGAATAATTTTCAGTTATTATTATACACAGCCAGGCCCATAAATCCCATCAGGCCTAGAGGCTGCCATCCCCGCTGAGCTCAGTTTTGATCACGAGAGGGGAGAAAAAGCTGTGTTGATTTTTTGGTGGTAATTTTACAGACTTCTTCTTCTCCTCGAGGGGTTGAAGAGGATAAAGCTGAGTGTGATCTACGGGCAGCAGAACCACACGGTGTTGTGTTTCCCTCAGCTGCGGTTGAAGCATCGATACGTCCAGAGATAAGACTTCTCCAAACATGTTTCCAATGGACTTTACGGTCTAAAGTGAAGCTGCGCTGGTTCGAAAGGTTTTTTTTTTTCGGCTTAATTTAAACGTTAATTAGAAGCAGAGCAGCTGACATCATCAATCATCAGCTCTTGGGGGATTTAATTGGATGATTCGCCTCACATTTGCCTTCCATTGCCCGCCAGCACTGGGCTCGTTACTCCGACAAAAGTAACGGATTACAATATTAGTATATTTTTAAAATTGATATTATTATAATTTACTGCTTGGGAGCAATAATTCGTCACACAAGTCGTTACATTACTTTTCCGTTACATCCTCAAAATTGGCGTTTCGTCCTCTCTTACGTTCAAAAATCAGTGCAACTCTATTTAATCTCCTATTAATAATCAGGGAGAACACATAATCGTCTTGTCATGCTTTGTCTCGATAAAACTCGATAAAATCAAAGTGGCAGGAAAACTTTTCTGTCATTTATCACCAAATTAGTTCAGCACGAGAGGACGGCGACTAATTATGAGGGAAACCAATCGGGGAATGATGATAATATCTGGATAATTCAACTTCCATCTGATATTGACGTGGGGTGCTGACAAAACTAATGACTTTGGTACTGGTGACTGTGATAGTATTCCTGAAATTGTAATTCGTTACAGTCGGCTGTTCGTTACTGTAACGCGTCACCGCTCATCACGGCCCCCCGCTGCGCCACTCAGGTGTCTTTTACGCAGAGAAAAGATTTGCTGGAGCGGATAAAAGGCATTTATTTGAATGTATTTTCGATTTTTTTAAATTCAAAGGTTTACCATCGTGTACTGCTGAGCAATCCACAAACAATTCTGAACAAAACCTGCAGTAGAGCAATTACAGCTGCATTTTCCCATGTGCAAATTACACATTCTGTCACCGACAATTTATAACGCTGAAAAAAAATAAAAAATAAAACGAAGCAGTCTTTATTGCAGTGACGTGAACGCGTCTCCTGCGAAAACAACTAGGCCTACAGCAATCTTATAATACATTTCAGAAGAATAACATACAAATATCACAGCAAAACTATAAACCCCCTACAGAAATATTACAGCATATTATAGTATAGTGATATCAGAGGGGGTGGTGATATAAAGGTCACTAAACCCACTATGAGTACCACATATACACTATTAATCCCTATGAATATTATAGGAATAATACAGTGATACTATAGGAGATTAAAAAATACCATAAAGTAAGATAAGGTCACTTTGAATTCACTACAGGCATTTTAAGTCCCTTTAGGAATATTATGGGAACATTACAGTGATTTTTCGTAAGGGTTCCTATTGGACAAAGTCTATTTTTTTTTAGGTCCATGCATTACCGCCATCAGGCTCTGTGTTTACTCCCATAATGTGTCCATGTCTGCTCTAAAGAGGCAGCTCTCACATCGCAGCGTGTCGCCCTGTATTATGAAACAAAACAGCTGTAAACGCCTCTCAGTAGAACATGATACAGGAGAAGCTGCTCGGGCCGCGGTGGGTGTGTTGCTTTCCATTTCTGATCCGCTCCGTTTCCACTGTAAAACACACTGTGCAGCTGATGAGGGTCCATGCTGATGAGAGTCCATGTTGTGAAGTGGAATACATCTCCCAAATTATTGGATCGTGAAGGCCACAGTGCATATGTTGTTGTTTTTTTTTTTTACAGCACCATGTCTGTGTTGGCTTATATATTTTCTCATCAAAACGTGCTGATTCCATTATGGAGTAATGTGCATGATAGACAAAATTAAATGGAAAATATTTATTTATAATATATATTCAGGTGATTGGTAACAACAACAACACAAACAATAATAATATAGGCTATTTTACAGGCCATATCTTTTACTCCAAAATCAAAACTGTTAGACGAAAAATAAAAATTAAAAAACAGTCAAATTTGCTGTATTATAACGAATAATAGATTGTAGTTCATGAGTAGCAAGTGTGTCTGTGTGCGTCTAGGTGTGTGTGTGTGTGTGTGTACACTGTATGTATTGAAAGGGGATGTGCGTAATGGTGAAGGCACGACATCCTTCACAGCCTCATCCGACTCACCTCCTCTGTCTTTTGTGTGTGTGTGTGTGTGTGTGTGTGTGTGTGTGTATGTGTGTGTTGGGGAGGGGGGTTAATTCACTAAACCCTGTCAGGTATGGCAAAGTCCCTGCATCTAATATCAGGTGAATATCGAATCCAAATGCAAGAATGCCAAGTCGATACTGGCGTCCTTGTGGAGTTTGTTCTTTCCAAGTTGTCCTCGAACGCATCTTAACAATTTGACGTAGTGCGATCAATTAAGACGCACAGGTGTTCATTTCCCAGCTGGTTCTCTACTGTTTGGAGGTGATGCGTTGTTGTCGCAATGAATCTTGGGACTTCCAATCCGTTCCCATTGGCCAAGTCACCATCCTCTGCTGCATCCCTTTTGTCATGTTTTTTTTTTTTTTTTTTTATCATCCGATCGCTGTAGAGCCTACTTGGTTGGCAAACAAACTTCCGATATCACACTCCATCCTCGGTGTTCTTTTGTTCGGAATCGGACTTCGGCCGTTAGATATGACGTCAAATGAGTCACGCAGAAGCATAGCAAGTGCCCACTCTTTGCCACCAACTGACACCCACACCACCACCACCCATCTGTGGATAAGTAGTAGTATAGGAACATCAAATAAGGTGCTGGGCTATTTCAGATAAAGAGTCTGCACATCAGGAACTCCATCCATACACCTCTATTAGACAATATTTTGATCCTACATTGATGCTCATCAGATACTTTTTTTTGGTAATATTTTTATGGCATTTCTGCTTTATTAGACAGGACAGTTGAGAGAGACAGGAGAGGGGGAAGAGAGAGTGGGGGATGACATGCGACAAAGGTCCCAGGCCGGATTCAAACCAGGACGTCACAGTTAGGCTACAGGGTGCAGGCCTTAGACTTAGCCTGATCTGCCAGGACGTCCCATCAGGTATTTTGACCTGACGAAGACCCATATAGGATGGAAACGCTGTCTAATAAAGGTGGATAAATGTGTGTTTATTAGTGTGTGGGCTCTACTCTCTTTATGTACCACCACCCACCCAGAGGTTCCCAAAAATGAACGAGACCAAGCAGCTTCCAAGCCCTATCCCCCCCCCCCCAACACACACACACATACACCCTTCACCCATCCACCCCCCCAGGGAGTGGACTACAGGCTGTGGTTGTTGGACTCTAATGGCCCACCAGGGCCCATTTAAGATCATAAAGAAGGATATGTGGAGGCCGAGTCGGGGTTTAAGTAGGATTACAGCATTAGGGCTAAACGTTCCTCCTGTTTGACTCTTGATTAGCTTCATTACTGGGTAATTAGTCCAGTGGCTGGAGGTACTGAGGATGGAATATGATACGAGGAATGATAGTTAATTGCTGTGTGCGGTGCTGTGTATGTGTGTGTGTGTGTGTGTGTGTGAGTGGCCCACAGCCAACTGCCCGAGAGCCACTGAAATGACCAATGACAACACACTAATTATTATTATTATATTAGGATTATTATTGCTGTTAAGTATAATAATAGTAACAAGAATAATGGCAATAATAAAAATGTGCAAATGGGAAAATGTAATTGCCTCTTGCTGGAGGGTTGTGTTCAAGGGCTGTTTGGAAAATTATAATTACCTTGTGAGATATGGCAGTAGAATTATCAGTGTTTTTATGCCTGTTTATTAATTACTGTAATTTTTTTCCAGGTGATTTTCCGAAACCCCAAAACAGCATATTGATCATGGTGACTTTTGTAGGAGCTACAAACCAATGACAAGCCTATAAATTATGTTATGTTTTTATTTCAACCTTTCACCACACACACACACACACACACACACACACACACACACACACACACACACAGCATATGATTATGGTGCCCTTTGTATGGGCTAAAAGTCACTGACCAGCCTTTAATTCACAATATTTTCTTTCACTGCCATTGTTACTCTCACTGCCAACACACACACACACACACACACGCACACACACACACACACACTGCACATGGCCAGATCTATTTATAGGTGATGATGGGAGTTTGCCGTTGAACATAGCACCAGCAGGCTGATCTGAAGGAATGACCGCAACATGAATGCTCCACAGGCCAAAGCAATGGAGAGCAGAATATCGAGTATCCTGACCAGTGATGGAGCAGTAAATAAAAACAGCCTCGACTAGAAGGGCACTCGGAGAGCGCAGACCTCCGCCAAGGTTCGTGCTATTATTGCTTGTTCATGAATCGGATCCGGATCCGCTCCAAAATGTAATGGGTTCTTCCTTGGCCCATGCTACACCCTTCCACCAAGTTTCATGAAAATCGGGCCAGTATCTTTTCCGTAATCCTGCTAACAGACAAACGGCACAGAAAAACAAGAAAAAGGAAAACAACATCCGTTATACACAAAAATCAAGATCTATTTTCAGAAAAGCATTACTTTATGCTGTTTTCCCTTAAAATAGCCTATCCTCATATAAATTACATCAGTTTGATACTTACTGTGATGCATACTGTGAATTTACCTCAATAAAGATTCATGTCAGTCTGAAAAGGTGACTTTACTCTATTCTGCAAGTAGAGTTTAGTTTAGTGAGCTTTAGTGGCTTTACCCACCACTAAATCCCTGATCCTCATTATCATCTTGGTGTTTATTTGATCTATTTTGAGCACCAGGTGGGAGGGGTTTAACCACATTAGGACTTTTCAGATAGTGTCAGATAAGTTATCAATCATATAAAAAGCCATTAATTTGACTTCTAAATTAGTCTAAACTTTCTGGTGTTCATTGTATTGTCACATGTGTCAACTCCCACCTATCTGTTGCTCCAAATGGGTTCAAACAAGCACAAAAATCAGACTAAATATACAGTATATGGAAAGGAGCCTCATTTAGTTTTTTCCACTCAGATGTTTCGCAATTCCAGGGCTAATAAATGAAATTCATACTACTTTATGAGTTTGTGTATTGTTGCTTTGAAATCAAGTTTTTGCCACACAATGATGCATAATCAGATTAATGGTGAGAAAGACGCACACACACACACACACCTGTGCATGAACTAATAATAAAAATGCCTCTGAAAAAACTCACTAATTTACTCACATAAACAAGTACACATGCACACCTACACAAGTGTGAACATACACACACACACACACACACTCAGGCAAACTATTGTCTGTTAACACTGTGTCCAAGAATAAGCCAGATCCCAGTTATCATTTTCCAAGGCCTTTTATTTCTTCTAGTGTGGAGTGGGTGTGTGTACATTCACTAATAATAAAAATGACCCTGACAAAACACACATACACACACACACACACACACTCAGAGCCACAGACTAATATTTATGTATTGCAATGACAGCAGTGAAATACAGCATTTCATTTGCTTCTGTATAGGAGACGGCACAAAATGCATCTACTGGCATTATGACCGCCATCATTTGTCCATTAGTTCAACACTTTTAGCTGTTAAATGAACTGAGAAAGCGCTGGACAGTGAAACGACACGCGAGCGACAAACCCACGACAACGGATGTATTTTACAAAAGAGGCTGAAGTGTTGTTTTCTAGGATGAGAAAAAAAAAAAAAAAAAAAAAAAAATCCGACTCCGCTCCGGACTCCCAAGGCCTATCTGCTCATGTCACTGTACATATCTTGGCAAATGAAGATAAATGCTTGTGCGAGTACAGCGCGTTCCAAAGGGAGCCTTCCACAAATTAATCACTTGCAATTCTATCCTTGTCCACTTGGGCGCCCGGCGGGTCCCTGATGCGGCGTCCGAGAGAGAGGTAATGAGGGGTGCATCGTCGGCGAAAGGCTTTTTTTTTTTTTTTTTTTTCTTTACGAGCCCGGCAGCGTCGTCGCTCCAAACAAAAAAAAAAATACAACAACAAAAAAAAATGAATAAGTGAAGCCGCTTCTCTGGAGAGGCGTCGTTTTCTTGAGATGGTGTGGCGCCTCGACCTCCAAGACTCCCCCCCAACTCCTCCTCTCCCTCCTCACATCAGGATTTCATTAAGCGGTGAGCAGCACACCCCCCCCCCCCCTCTTCCTCCATCACCACCCCCCACCCCCCCCTTCCCCCCCTTTGCTCTCTCCTGCGCCACTTTGCTCCCAAACCAAATGAGGAAATAGCTCGTCTGGTCGCTGACAGACCCCGGGTTTGGCCGTAAAGATAAATGACCCAAAGTATTAAAGTTTAACACGTTGACAAAACCCACCTGATCTGTGGGATTAATGCAACAAAAAATCCATCTGTGGAAGGGGGGGTATGAGGGGGTGGGGGATGGAGGGGGGGATTGGGACTCGTAGGAGAGTAATGGCCCGGGCACTGGGAAGGTCAAACAATATTTAGGATAAGTACATATCCAGCGCTGAGAGGCGAACTTTCCCGAGACGCACGCTGTATCTGTGTTCCTGCGGTTTTGGGGACGTGGAAGTAATTTGACAAAGGTAAAACACACACACACACACACACACACAGACAGTAAGACTTATGATACCTAATTGGGTCACATGAAGAACACAAGGAGTGCTTTCATTTACAAGCACATTAATATTCTGATGTAATTCAGAATAAGGGTTTCTGTTTCTAACCTGTAAAAGTTTCATATCCCCATTATGAGAAACCTGAATAATGCTAGTGGGGGGATACACAGGGAATATTAGTTAGGACACTGAGGCGTATCAACACCGCATCCTGTTTACTTGCTGCTGATATTTTGGCCTTTTATTATTAACTGTCAGATATCAGCCAGTGTGTCGTCCACCTCTGATATGACGGAGGTTCCTCCCTGATCACAGAAACATAAAAAGAGTCTGGAAAACCTTCAATTAAACTGTATTTTCTTTGCTTGTTTTATTTATTAATTTAATTGTTCAACAATGTTTTCTTTTTGGTGAATTAAATCTTGATTTAAAGGCAGTAATGTTTCAAATGTAATGAAGAATTTCATTAATTTGGGTTTCAATGGAGAGTTTTAGTGTCACATGTTTGTTTTGGTCTAAATGCTGTTTCAGAGGTTTTCCACCCTGAAAAAAATGCTGAATTCTTGCAATTTATGGTATAAAAATAGTCAAATTTAAAGATATTGATTATAGACACAAGATGATCAGCTATTGACAGCTTTATTACAAATAATCAGTATTGGTATCGGCCTTCAAAAACCCAAACACACACAGTCAAACCGTACTGTTTACTGGTTTTTGCAGCCTGTGTTACCAGATTCTGGTTCTTCAGGCACGCAGGGAAACTTGTGATGCGGAGACAAAGATTCATATAATCTTATCAACAATTTGACCTTTAACCAGGACATGAGGTCGAATCCAGAGTACACTATGATGTGAGCGCTGCCTTACTCATCACTTTGTTCTAGATGAAACTTTAATGATCCCCATGGGGACATTGGGTAATTGTGTTCTCATATTTAAAGTTGAGGTGGAAGGTTAAAGTACTGCTTATACTGTACAAGTACTATCTATCAGTATCCAGAGGAGGACGTTTGAAATTTCAGCATCAGATGATCAGGGTTCATCTTGGTTCGCTTGTGGATGTTTTCCAAATTTGTGACAAACTTACTGCAGATTTGTGCCTCTCAATATCAGGAGGATGAATTGTCCCACCAATTATTTCTGCCTCAAACGCATAAACTCTATATTTTTTACTCGCTCTGCGTTTTTACAGATACATTTTGTGATTGATTTTGGTCACAAACACAAACACCCCTTCTCCTTTAAAAAAAAAATAAAAATGGAGCCCTTCCATTAGTTGTTTGAAACTCCTTTTAATGCCTTAAAAGGAATTTCGACAACAAATTAGACCAGCATGTTTCATACTGTGATTAACTGTTTTTGCCCTTCAGATCAAGGCTTCAGTTTAGCGACGTCTCACCGTATTTCAAAACAACCAATAATTCTCCTCACTCTCTCTCATACCTGCATACTGTGCTCATGTAAATTTATATCTTCTATATATCTTCTATTTAATCTTTCAATCTTGCTGATCAATTGAGGGGAAAGAGAGCTGCATTTAGGCTACTACTATGCCCGTATTATGTCAGTGTGATTTGCTGCCCAGGGTTTGATACAGAGTGCCCCCCCCCCCCCCCCGCACACACACACACACACACACACACACACTGTCTAACCATTTAACCCTAACCCTTGAAATGAAACCTATGCCGTTCATGACAAACGATAACCTACTTCATGTACATTCTTTCACAAAGCACATTGTGAAAGAATTTCTGTCATTTTCAGCATATCGACGTGCCCTAGTGTGTCCTAGTTCCAAACAGCACATAATTTGCATTATCTCCCAACACAACCTGTTGATAACAATACATGCTGTGTCTACATGTGCTGCTGTTAATACATGTTGAGTTGAAAAGTACCATTACTGTGTGTAACAGTGAACAATACAGTGTGTTTATTCCAAGGCACTTTTGCACTGTCTCTCAGATGAGACTTCCAGCAGAGACCTGGGTAATAAAGAATTTGAATTGTTAGCATTTGTTTTATCCCGCTTGGCGTACCAGATGGGTGGAGTTAGCCACATAGGACAATACGAGTGCCAGAAAGTTTAATCAATTTAAAAGTGAATTTACTACACTCTTCTGCGATTAAGACCTTTTCTGACACTGATAATGTGATATATGAATTGTCCTGATGTGGAAAACCCTTCCCACCTTAGTAGGATAAAACAAACATTAAGAATTATTGGCAAAGAAAGTGCTGTTTGGCCCAGTTGTGATGCAGTATGGAACAATGTGTCCACACAGGTGAAATACAAGCTATTAAACAGCAGTATAATACTTACTGGAACATGTCTGGATGTCTTTAGCCAACTCCTACATCATTATTATTACCCTTATCTTTTTTCAGAGGAGAGCTAAATTGAAGATGTTCATCTTGGACAGGTTTCAATCCATTTTTGTGAAAGATTATAATAACAACAAGGCGTAGGGTAGTTGAGGAGTAAAATGAATGGCTGGATGATAAAGTCTGTCTATTCTTAGAGCCATGCTGATGTCAAATGCTTTGGGAAACACCTCAACTATTGATGTTGTCTTGGGGAAACAAGAAAAATGGATGTTGGTTCATATTACTGATCGCTGACTCTTATTGCTGCAAGATAGCGATTCCTATTGGTTTCAATGAGAATTTCTAACAATACTAACAAGCAATTTTTTGTGAAACAGACAAACAAATGCTGGATATTTTCCGCAAAATGTGACAGGAGCGTGTTGAAGGAAACTATTCGACTAAAATTGAGGATTATGTTTTAATGTATAATAATCTGTGTTATAATGTTTTTCGGGAGATCCATCACAACAAATGCCTTACTAATGTGTGTATGTTTTGATTTAATAGACCTATCTCACCAATATGCAACTGAGTTTTTATTAAAAAAAAACGTGAAAAACAAAAAAACAAAACAGAGACAGAATAAAAAAAGAGAGAGAAAGTGAGAAAGAGAGAGAGAGAGAGAGAGAAAAAAGAAATTCCCCCTGGCTGACTTCACTTTTGAACCTGCGACCTTTACACAGCGAGGCAGCTACCACTAAAAAAAAAAAAAAATAGCGATATTTACGATTTATTATTTTTTTGATGCATCTGATATCAATACAGCACTCTCATACCTCTCAACAGTTGCTCTTCCTGTCTTCCTGCTCCCTCCTCCTCTCACATGTTAAGATATTTTAATGGACAGGAAAACAGGAAAAATAGCAATAGGAAAAAAAAATGTTGGGGAAACATAAATATTAAAGGGAGTGAAAATACTAAGGAAGGTCTTGGCCCGATCTCTCTCCATAACTTACTCTGTCACGGTAGTTCGTAAATATTAGGAATAGGCTCACGCTCCATCCGAACCATGAGCAATGAATCCTTAGAGAAAACCTCCTGCGTCCCCCGAGTGTCAAAACCTTTTCTGCTTTTGTTTTTTTCTTCTTGAGTTCAAATTAGCTTCGAGACAGTTTGACTGGGAAACAAAAAGCCAAAACATTTTATATTATGTTTTAGGATTTGAGCAGGCGATCCTATCCTGCGTAGCTTAAATTTGGGCGAGCAGGTAGGGGTTCAGTGCCTTGCTCAACGACACTTTGACGGACACAGCGGCTGTTGAAAGATGAAATCTCTGACTTTTCTTTTTTAAGTGGGTCTGTCTCTCCTAGTAAACAACTTTATGTGTCTGCTTTGCAATGATCTCACGCTTCAGTGTTTGTCTGGAAAGTCGAGGTTACAAATTTGTTTGTCAGACAGCAGACTGTAACCCAGGGGTGCTGTTTCCTTGAGCAGTGTTGTTCAAAATTCCTCAGACTCTTATGCTTTGGATGAGAGAAAAGGTAAATCTTAAGAATCACATCTTACATACAGTGGTGGAAAGTAACTAAGTACATTTACTCAAGTACTGTACTTAAGTACAATTTTGAGGTACTTGTACTTTACTTGAGTATTTCTATTTTATGCTACTTTGTACTTATACTCCACTACATTTTAGAGGGAAATATTGTACTTTTTACTCCATTACATTTATTTCACAGCTATAGTTACTAGTTACTTTTCAGATCAATATTTTATATTTAAAACATGTGATCATCTTTATAAAATAACTATAAAATAGCATTGTTGTAGATTAGACTACCCAAAAGTATAGCTAAATTGTTAAGATTAGCTTCACGCTGACAACTTTAAAATGCTGCTTACATGTACATGTATGTCAATAAATCAGTATTAATATTCCAATAATTTATGAAAAATATAACTCTCTAAATGGGGACAGTTTGCATAATGAGTACGTTTACTTTGATACTCTAAGTACATTTTGCTGCCAATACTTATGTACTTTTACTTAAGCAAGATTTTGATTGCAGGACTTTTACTTGTAATGGAGTATCTTTACATTGTTGTATTACTACTTTTACTTAAGAAAAAGATCTCAGTACTTCTTCCATCACTGAATATATATCTAAAAACCTTTATTTATATTTACAAATACAGAGACCAAGCAGCAATACTTTCAACTGCTCTTGAAAATTGACTTTCGACTGAATTCAGTTCATCCTTACAACACAAGACACTAACAACCTGCACCTTCCCAGACTCTGGATCGCTCACTTCATAAAACACAGAGGATCTTGACTGTTTAATAGTTAAAATCACATTGCCAATGAATCTACACTTTCAACTATTTCAGATATATAGACTTGAGGCCTGTCTGATGAATTAAACTGCTTTAAATTTTTCCAGAGTAACAAAAATCCTTGTTCTCCATATTAACACACTCTCTCTCACACACACACACGCACACACACATTCATACACACACACACACACACATAAATACATGCAGACAGACATGAATGCATACACACACCCTCCCACTCATTCCCACAGTCCCCTATGATTTTATTTCCTGCATTAGCGCTATTTAAAAAAAAAATTCCCCTGCTCATGTTATGAATCTTATTATATTCTTACCAGTTGTTTCTGTCATCAGATAGATTCTGTTATCCAATCCAGGTGCCTTAGCTGCTCAAGAGAGTTTAGAGATGTTTTTATAAACTCCTTGGGTTTTTTAAATCTCACCTGCACAAATTGTGTCTCTTCTTACTGTTTCTTCTCATTGTATTTTAACACTGTTTTCTTCTCTTTGTGATTTTATGACTGTGCAACTAAACTAAATTAAACCTAAGTGGATAGTACATTTCTAATCAATTTAGCAGATATTTTGGATGGAGTAAAGCATATGTGAATTATTACATATTAAAGATACCTTTGGATATGATTATATATGATGTATATAACTCAGTTATTACACCATTTGTGACTCTTGATGTACTTCAGTTCTTCCTAATATGTGCAGTAGCTTCTACAGACACAAAGTAGACAGATTTTTCAACCCACTGTTCTCCAAACAGATTGGCGTTTTAGTGATACAAACATTTCTCAGAGGCAGAGCTGCAGAAACAATCTTATTGGTTGAGTTAAACCTCAGTGGGCGGAGCAAAGAACCACCTTTTTTCTGGCTAAGTAACATTAGACTGAAGCCCAGTGGAAGAGACAAGAGGCAAGAGAGGAGGAAGCTAATGTTATGAAGCCTAGCACTCTGCTACTAAAAATTTATTGTAGTCACACAAAGTTATCTAGGTTAGCTTGTTAGCCTAGCTAATCTTCCAAATTCAAATTAGCCATACTAGCTATCTAGGTAAGCTATTTAGCTAGCTGCTGACCTTCCAGTATCATAAATACCATGATCATGAATGAATAAAAAAAGAAGTCATTGCCCTTTATGTTTTTCTTTATTTTGACCTGAGTTCCTACTTTGCCATTCAAATTTGCCAGTTCGCTAACTTGGTGCTCAGAAAAACTGTGGTTCTTTGGCTCCGCCCATTGAGGTTTAACTCAACCAATAATATTATTTCTGCCTCCGAGGAATGTTTGTCTAACTAAAACTCTAATCTTCTTTTTCCAAAGACTCTCCGTCTTGACTTTGAAAACAAGAAGAAAAACACTCCAACACATCAGTCAACTTTCTGTCCCATTTTTACTTCCAGAGGCTAGACAGTCTGTGTGCAGCGGCCATGGCACACCCCTCAGTGACCACATCCACCATAAGCAGCCGGAGATGAAACGATATGGAGATTATCGGGACAAAAAGCCTCCCAGCTTGTCACGGGATGCAGAGCGTATTGTACATCCACATGTATTGAACACAAACCTGTCACCGTCTGTGACAGCCCCATTCATCACACACAAAGCCAATCCTGTCAGCGGCACAATGCGGTCTATCTGTCCCTCCTCCCTCCCCCCCTCTAAGTGACAGCATTGAAATGAACATTAGGACACCCGGGTATGTATTCAAATGATTTGTTTTTCCGCCTCCCACAGAAGCCAATTTCCAGAGGCCAATAAACCTGGGAATTATTTCATCTCAGCAAAAGTATATTGTTAGATGGGGTTCCTCTCATTGAAACATCATAAGGACTGGTCCCACGGGTAGCCGGGTTACCATGGGAGTCGGTGAATCTGGGGTTTCAGATGCAAAAGACTATTACCAAAAATTATAAAATCTGTACGCAGATTGGTGTTTTTGTTATACAAACATTTCTCGGAGGCAGAAATAATCTTGTTGGTTGAGTTTTCTAGCCAACGCCAGACTGAAACCCAGTAGAAAAGGCAAAGAGTTGCTAGTAACTGAAAAATGCAGCCAGTTAGCCAGTTAGCCTAGCTGACCTTTCATGTTCAAACTACATATTCTAGCCTATAGTTACCTAGGTAAGATAGTTAGTAGCTGCTGACCTTCCAAGACCATGAATGCCATGGTGATGAATGAATGAAAAAAATAAGTCAATGCCATTTATATATGTTTTTTATATTTTGAGTTTTCTTCCTTCTTTGCGATTCAAGTTTGACACTTAGCTAACCTGCGCTCCGAAAAACTGTGGGTTCTTTGGCTCCGCCCACTGAGGTTTCACTCAACCAATCGGATTACTTCTGTCTCCAGAGCAGCTCTGCCTCTGAGAAATGTTTCTATAACTAAAACTCCAATCTGCAATCTGTGCCATAGCAATACAATCTGTCCCGGTGCCAGTGTAGGTCTATGTGTGTGTGTGTGTGTTCATATGTGAATGTTTGCTTGTGTGTATAGGTGTGCGTGTGTTCATGTGGGTTTGCGGGTGTTTTTTGTGTGTATGTGTGCACTTGTGTGTGTGTCCTGAGTCAGCAGAGTCCCAGTAATTACCCACAGATCCAGAGGCAGAGGGGCCTTGCAGCGCTGCAGCGAACTGACAGGGGGAGCTTCATTTCCCGAGTGTTCCCAGACTGCAATAACACCGCTCAACAGCCCTATCAAGCTGATCCACATCACATTTTCACACAATTGCAAACACCTAACCTATTTATGCTGTAAACAACAGCAGCAAGCTAATAAAACAACTCATTGCGGTGTGTGGATGTAATCCAATGAAGTGCCTTCTTAAATAATGTCTCCTGTACTGTACGCAATATCGAGCAAAAGAAACGTTGGTCCCAATATGTCTTTGATGAACATAATGAGGACTTTCAATAACAGATTCATAAAGAATGTATGAATTCAGGCGGAACTCGGGCGCCGCTCCGTCGACGAGGCCTGCCAAAACGTTCGGTTCACTTTGTGTCACTGTCCCGTGAAACCGAAACAGCTTGTACAGTCCAAAATTTCTCAAGTTCGGCCTCATCGATGGCGACTCACAAACCTTATCACCACGGGCTGATCTGACATCTTATTGACGTCTAAACATCACCCATTGTTTGCCCTGAAGCTATCACACCTAGTGGGAACTGACAGACACTGAAGCTCTCTCGGATGAATGGCATTTCATTAGATAGCGGCGCGAGTCTGGCCATGAACTCCTAATACTTTTATGTTGAAGTTATGGTGCAGACATAAGGATAATCTTGTTTTCATCTCCTGTGTAGGCAGCAATTACCGAAACACTAAGAGTTCATAATCCGCGCACCACATATCTCATCAAAAATACTGTAGATTTTGGTCAAATAGACACTCTGTCCTCTTCTCTCTGATAAAGCAGAACAACATTGAGCGCACAAAATATTTGTGTCACCTTCATGACACTGAGCTGCACCTTATCTTGCCCTGTCCATGTCTCAGTGCTTTCAAGTCTTAAAGATCCTCCTTTAACCTCTCTCCTCCCCTTCATCTTCATCTCTCCTTCATGACTTGAAGTGGGTTTAAGAGGTAAAATCAATAAGGACTAATAGCTTCCACCTGGACTCACCTGGTCAGTCTATGTCAGTCTATTTCATGAAAAAAAAACAAAAAAACACTCCGCTCCTTATATTTTAGTGTTCACTAACCACAGGCGTATCCACTCAGCCACTGGAGTGAGCTCATTTGGAAGTCAGCGCACTTTTCCCTGGTGTATACACCCCCCCACCCCCCCCCTCCTCTACCACCCCTCCCGCCCTTCCCCCTTGTGCTTTTATTTTTAATTAACCTCTCAAAGATACTCTGTTGTTGCTTCCTGTGTCTGTGTCAGGGAGGTTAATGATTTCACCAGTCCAGGGAGACGCCGCAGAGGACAGATCAATGCACCTCAATTCCCCACGCCTCATGTTCAGTCTCACTTGCCGGACCACAGTGAAAAGGACTATGGGGCCGGTGCTGATTGTATCGCAGTGGACACCTTCCCTCCCTGCCAAATACACAGTGCTCTGCATATCAACACACGGACAAGCACCACAAACACCACACACACAGCAAATTCAACGCACGCACACAAACACACCGTGACACACACTTAAACATATTAAATAGGTGCAGAGACGCAGATACACTCAGTCATATAAACTCTGGTCTCACTCACAGGCCTTTTTACCTTGTTGCACCATAGTCGAAACATAATTTGAAGCTATTCATTGTTAATTCAGAGAATAATCGCTCCTGAGGTCGGTCTAGATTCAGAAAGCTAAACTCCAGTGTTTCCTCTCAGCGATGGTGGGTCGCCATACCTAGAAAATGGCACCATTGCTCAAGTAAATATGAGCGTATGTTAAAAGAAGACAGTATAATTCAACCCTGTTAGCCCCAACCTTAACATAACCTTGAAATATAAATATAAAATTGAAATATGGATGGACATCAAAACTAAAATGAATCCTCTGCTCAACACTGCTGCAAAACTAACAGGAGAAGCATCGGTGTACTATAAATATTGGATAAAACCTTCATTAAAACACCTACTCACTCACTCGCCTAGCACTTTTTTTTGTTTTGGAGCCAAAAAAAAAAAAAAAAATGACACAAGCAGTTTCTGACAATTTATTGATGCCTTCTCAAAATGAGACAAGCGTGTAAGCATGGCGATTACGTTGACCAGGCGAAAATAAACCTGTCACTCTAAAGACAGCTGCACTTAAAATTTCATACTCACCACTGTTTATCATATTTGGATGCGAATCAACAAGATTTTGACTGTGGATGTTCAGGAATAACTGCTGAACAAGAGGCACAATGAATTTAAATGATTCAAATGTAATCCGAGTAAAATTGAAACTAAAATGCTTGTAACAATCAGCTGATACTGCAACTAAACTATAAGCACTTCTAAGTTTTAAATAAACACCACTTTAAGTCCTTTGTAATCATTTAATGAAGAGGAAAAAAACAGGCCCTAATTAATTGTGAATCTGTCAATACTGAGTTGAAAACCATGAGGTTGTGTTTACTCATTTACACGTTCAGTGAAGGAGCATTGACTTTATGCCAGCGTGGATGTTTATTTTTAAATGCTATTGACCCAGAGGTAATAATGGCCACCTCTGGGAAACACACCATTAAAAAGTCACATTGATGAGAAGTTGAGCTGTTTTTTTTCTTGAATGTTGTTATACAGTAGAACAATAAACAAAGCCATAAGGAGGAATACCACCTCACCTAACAAGCCACATTTTCTGCCATGGCTTAGGATATTCCAATCAACATCTGTTAACATGAACAAATAAAAAAAAAAAAAAACGAGAAACCAAAGCTGGAAACCAGGACACCAAAACGCTAATTTCTGATGTCAAGAAGATCTAAAGCTTCACTGACAATGAATAGGAGACAGATGTTATGGACTGTAAATGTTTATTTGTGCTTCTATGCCCAAAGGAGCTTTATTTTCCGGTATTACAATCGGTTCTGAACCAGAAACGCACTCGTCCTCTTGGATATATAAACCCGGGTTTTATTACGCTCTCCTTTTCCATCTTTGCCTGTTCATTTTCAATGGAGCTGTGTATTGGTAAGACATTGGTTATTAGAGGGATGTCCAAATTCTTCTCTGATATTTCTGGCTTTTGGAGGGAGCTATGAACATTTGCTCAGATAAAATGAACTGTCCCAGTATGTAAAGTGTAGAGTATATTTAAATATACAGTAGATTCTGGTATCATGATGTTCTGTCTGCCATTTTGGTTCAAAATAAGGTTTTTTTGGTAATGCTGTTTCACAAAAAAGTCTTCATGTGGTCGAAGTTAAAGCTGCACTTGGCAGCTTCGCAGATGACAGCGAGAGGTACACTATTTGAATTTTATGGACTTCAAACCCCAGAAATCCTGTAAGGTGACATCAGTAAACTGCACACAGCTCGCCCATGTTTATCGACCCGGCCGGATAATGTTGGTGAGTCCAGCTTTCTCCAGCTTTCTCTGGATGGAGACAGTTTGGATTTCACTCTTATGTTTTGATTCATCACCTCCTGTATGCCCCTACCAAATACCAGACTTTCCTTTGGGTAAATGGGGCGAATCTACGGCATCTCACAGGGGACGGGTCGCTCCTCTCTGTTGCAGCCCCACTTTGTGATTTCAGCTGATAAAACGGGCGTATTTTTTTTTTTTTTTTACATCTTTTTACATCTTAAATCTTGCCAGGTGCAGCTTTACCTTTTTATTTTTTAATGTTTACATGCGTGAATAAAAAAAAAAAAATGCAAATAAAAAGCATTAGAACATGTGGGAACTTTATGGCTCAGTATGTGAAAATAACTGAACACAGATGGAACGTCACAACTTAAAGCTCACAAAACGCTGAATTTCGGTGGTATGCCCCTTTAGACACAAATGACTGTGAAGCATTGTGAAACAGCGCATGATAGAGCCGTTAAGGCACCAGAACTAACTTGGCCTCCTGACGAGCGGACGGGGGCTCCCCATTGAGTTCATCTCAGCACGTCTCCATGACTCTATCTGCGAAACACTTACTCTTCCACTCACAACAACCCCCTTCCCCACCTCCCCCACCCCCCCACCCGGCCTTGATATGTAACAGAACCTCAGAGGGAAGATGGAGTAGACGTACATAATCAGAGCCGGGCCTATATCCCCCCATTGTGTCTCCTGCAAACCACCACCAGCAAGACCATCGGCACCACTCCCTGCTCATGAGCGCCTTTGAAACATCAAAACTGACTGACTGTAGGGAGCCGGGACTTCAAAAAAAAATAAAAATAAAAAAAAGCGTGCGGGTTCAGGCTCACGGTGCTGCAGGGATGCGGCGTATTGGTCCGATCTCTGAACCGGCCCCCACGCTGGGTTCCGTTCACATTTGGATGTCTCTATCTGTGGAAAATTCGCCCCCTTCCCCACCTCGACCTCCTATCCTATCCCCCCCCCCCTCCACCCTCCACCCACACACCTCCCGCTAGTGCAGAGCTGGCAGCCAGGATGCATCAATCACCGCACGCCAGGGGGATGACATCATGGCGCATTGGCAGAGCTATCTAAGCAGGGACAGGGGTTTTTTTTTTTTTTTTTTTTCGGAGGGCTATAACGGAGATAAATACGACTTCTCCGGGTTCCATCCTACTCCGTGAGAACCTCGGCTTTATCAAGGCCCGAGGACGACAGGGCTGACTCGTGTCCTCAGCTTTTGGCTCCGCTCTCCCCTTTTTCTTCCCCATATTTGGCCGTCTGTCATTCGTTTTCATCAGCACCATACTTAGCCGTTCCACTCACTCCTGCAGCTGAGAAGTCGTGTTTTTGTCTTTGAATAAAAGTCCAATGACGTGTGCAGGAGTGTTGCTGATTTCTGCAGAGGACAGCAGAATCTTTGAAGACCCACCAAGATGATCAATAAAATATCCCTTCGCAAATGTAACCCATCCTCTCTGCACATGACCATCTTATGCTTAACGGTTTAGTTCTGTTAGTAGATGTTTCATATGTTGTGGTATAGACACAGACAGAATCGCAAGTGCAGTGTTTGCAGTAGCAGTAGACTAGAGGCGAGAGAAATGTATGCGTGACCAGAAGGTTGCCAGTTTGAATCACAAAACTGGCTCGGATCATGTGGAAGTGGAAAGTGAATAAGAAATACTCTATTCTCCTTTAACAGCCAACACTGAGGTTCTCTTGAGCAAGGCAGCGAACCCCCAGTGGCCATCGGTGGAAGACTGGTTATACTGGGCAGCTCTGGGGTTTGAATGTGTATAACTGTGTTACTGTGAAGCGGGGTGTTGCTGAGTAAGAACGTGATCAGTAAAACTTCCCTAGATAAATATGGGTTAAAAAGTGATTTGCACCGGTTGAGGAAACTCTGCTTTTGTTGCATTTGTCTACAGTAGTGACTCAAAACAATGGACCACTGCACTGGACAACTGTAAATCTTCTGCTGATGACTAGACACAGGAACAAAGCAAAGCTGCACACAATCCAACTGCATGTTATCTTATCCTATGTGCTCTTTGGATTTCCAGGAGATGAGCACAGGAAAATGTGTATAAACTCATTTTAATCTATTTAATCTGAAGTGATAATATAATGCACTTCTCCTGAGTGCTCTCTTATGAGAGAGCATGAATGACAGAGGAGAAACTGATATGGGAGAGAAAATCTGGTTTTGCTTTCGCCCCTTGTCTCCCTTTTGGCCTGTGAGTGCCAATAAATCCCATATCCAGAGCTATTAGATTGACAGAGCTGAGCGCCGTTTGATGTTCAGATGTCTGAGAACAGCCTTTGCGCATTCCAGGGGCCAAATGCAGTTTGGCTGTCATCAGCAGCCCTACTTTTGGACATAGGTGGCATTCATGTTAATTATCCATGCCTTTGACAATTATGTGTCCAAGATAATGCTTATCTTTTCACCTTTTCACCTGCGCTGAAGTGCTGCAAAGCTATACTATCAGCATTGCAAAGATACCGTACAGAATGCCCTATCAATCTTTCATTGAGTCGCAGCACTTGTTGGAATGGTATTTATGGAGATAAATCCATAAGAAAAACAAAACTGCACCTCGCCATACAACCAAGATGCATAAAAGTAGAAAGGAAGAACAAATTCAGCTACTCTTCGAGGCCGATGGATTCTAAAAAACGGAGTTTATTGGTACAGAAAAACACGTTTCAGCAGAATGGTTTCATCAGAGTTACATGACAAAGAGACAAAGGATCTTAAAATCTAGATAAATAAATAAGATAAATCCTAGCAGGAAAACCATTAGGGGGAACATTAAGCTATGTTTTGCCTGATAAATGAACTTAACTGAAATGAATGTAAGTTTAACTGCAAGTCACAAGCTAAATGCCTGAAATGTAAAATGTAACTGCAGAAAGTTTCAACAAAAATTCCAGCACTTATAATTCAAAGGTTATATCCTGTAAAAAGAGGGGGGAGAAGACGTTATGTCCTCAAAAGTGGGAAGTGTAATTCCCAGCTCCCAACTTCTTGTCCAAGCTGGACAGCTCTCGGGATAATAAATTACCCTCTCAAGTACGCCGTTGAGGTTTTAAGCACGGGGATGAGGCCGAGGGAAAAGGGAAAATTGCGTGACCCGGCGACCTCCAAACTCTTAACCCCTGGCCTGAGTCCTGGGCGCCTCCCCGAGAGCTCTCAAAAAAGCCTGAGTCAAACATCACATTTGGACTTTGTCTCCCTGACCTTTACACGCGCTGTCACTCCAGGTGCTCGCTACTCCCCCTCATTTCAATACACCTAAGGGAGGGAGGGAGAGATGAGAGCTACTGAGGATGGATAGTCTTGGTGATTAAAATTAAACACACCCCCCAGGAATTTCTCCCTGATTCTCATTATTCTTGCTTTTTTTTTTACCCTCCTCCCCTTCCTTCCTCTCGCCTCTCCTCTGCATACGGCGAAGATGGGAGAGGCAGCGAACGAGTGAGAGACACGTTGACAAGGGGGTGCTAAGTGGATTTGAGTTATGGGCAGTTGGGCGATGTGTTTGTTTAACCATCTGGTAGCAACTCCCTCTGTTTTGTGATGGAGTGCCTGTGGAGGGAAGCAGTCCAGTCCCAATATGGATGTACACACCCATCCACTGTTGATGGGACAGGGTCAAGCTAAAGGAAAGCAGCCGGACTGAGCGATCCACATCTGATGAGCTCATTTCCAAAAATGCTATACACCATTCTGTTATAAAAAAAAATACCTGAAGATAATCATTCAGTATCTCTCAAATATACGATCCAATCGTTCTGTCAACCTTGAACCTAAGTTACCTGCTTTCCTCTACCAACCATATTTTGTTTTAATTTCATGCTATCTACCAGAACACGTTTTTCATATTTTGGAGGAAAAGTCTTAATTTCAACTTACATTTTAAATTAAAATAAAAGACACGGACTGAGTGACATCACCAGAGTCTCATATGAAAAATGTCGAAGCAAGAGCCCCCCTTTGATTGGGGCCCCTTTTAATAACACAGGCACACACACACACACACACACACAGACACACATACATGCACAAGCAAGCTATTGTCTCCTAACACTGTATCAAAGAATATGCCAGATCCCAGTTATCATTTCCCAAGGCCGCTTATTGGATCTAGTGTGTAGTGGGGATTTCATACGGTTGGACCTCTCTTTGTGTGGAAGCCATTGTTCATTTTCAGCAATTACATGTGAGCTGGCGGTAACCAGATTAGGCGCCTCTTATGGAAGCGGTGACACGGAGTTCTGAAGTAATTACACCGCCTTTTAATAACGCGCCCGGCAAATTCACTTTTTAATCTCAGCATCCTGAATTATTAAGCAGCTGTTTCCCCTCTCGCTCTGGATCGCTTCCTTTCAGAGGGCGATCGCCCGGTGCTGAGGACACATAAGATGTTCTGACGTGAATTTCTGAAAAACAACACACTTAATGACTGGTCCTCAAAATTTGCATTGAAAAGTTCCTGTGTATAAGAATAGTGAAAGTTGTCTAAATGGGAAGGGGCAGGAAGTTGCACCTTTTCCAACTGTTTTTCCAGTATATGAAGTAGGTTATTTTTAAGAAAACTATCTGAGGGAGATTCTTGTTAACGCACGTAACTGTTAGCATGTCACTTGGCTAACGACCACAGTGTTAAAATACGGGAAAGAGGTCCATTTCAACACATCTGCGTATCAAGTTTTTGGATAAAATACTTTTCAAAAGAACGCATGGTTATGGCAACTCATATTGCTACAATATGTTGGTAAAATAAATATGTGTTGTCCCTAACAGATGTGTTGAAAACACTGAAAACAACAAACATTTCTCAGAGTCAGAGCTGCTCTGGAGGCAGAAATAATCTCATTGGTTGAGTTAAAACTCAGTGGGCGGAGCCAAAGAACCACAGTTTTTCAGAGTGTCAAGTTAGCTCAGCTTGGCAAAGAAGGAATTCTGCTCAAAATATAAATAAGAAATATACAGTAAATGGCAATAACTTTTCATTCAATCATTCATGATCAGCTAGGCTAACTGATAACAGTTAGCAAGTGCGCTAGGCTTCATAATATTAGCTTACTCCTCTCTTAACGCTTGTCTTTTTCACTGGACTTAAGTCTAACGTTACTTAGCCAGAAAAACTGTGGTTCTTTGGCTCCACCCACTGAGTTTTAACTCAGCTAATTAGATCATTTCTGCCTCCAGAGCAGCTGTGCCTCTAAGAAATGCTTGTAGAACTAAAACTCCAATCTGCTGAGAAAAAAGAAAGAACAAAGTCAAAATAAACTACATAAGTTCTCAAATGCAACAGGCCAATTCCTCTCTCTGATCCAATGTTTTTTTTTTATCATACAGAGTCAAGAACTCACTCTTTCATGTCATAACAGACTTTAAATCATACCAGAGTTATGTTAGCATCTTCTTCTGCTAATGCTGCTGAACAGCAAGTCACATTTTACAAAACACCATCTAATTTATTGTTCACTGCTTTGTTCCAAAGGAGGAAATCCAGGCCGGTGGGCAGAACTTCAACACTGATTCTTCCCCGCTCGCTTTCCAGCCAAACTGGACGCAAAAGCCAATAAAAGCTGCATCGTGTCTACAGAGGGAGCAGCAGCAAGTTAGTTAGTGTTGGCAATCACAGAGCATCGACCCTCTATAAAGTCCAGGAGCTTGGATCGATGAAAGTCATTCTCTAACGGGGGAGATGGAAGTTGAAAATCCTGATTTCTCCTTTAGCACCTCATTCTGTTTTTCACCTCCTCCATCTTGGAGAAATGTCAGGAGAACAGTAAATGTATAAAAGGTCAGCGGCGTACTAACAGACCCAACCGAGCTTTCATTACATTTGCTGTTGGCTATAGCAGAGGCTGTGGAGGCGCTCGGGCCGCGGTGCTGACATTTGGTTTGTTTTTACACCATGTTGAGTCTCACACAGCTGTAGCTCCTAATAATGTCAGAGGGAAAGATCTTGGGGCAGCTTGGCTTGTGTTTATTGCTACCGTGCAGAAACAGAAATAGTGTTATATGCCTCATATCACAAGACTACCATCGACAACAAAATCGATACCCAAGGTAGCGGCTTTAAAGTCGGAGGAAATAACTTTTCTGGTTTATTTTTCTTTGCAGCTGCCTCATGCATAACGATTGGTGCACCGACGTTCAAAGATGTGTAAACGTTCCTGTGTTGCTCAGTGGGTATAGCATGGCTTTAACACTGCCAGGGTTAGGAGTTCAATTCCCACTGAGGCCACCCATGGTAAAAATCTATGGTACAGTGTGGTGAAAGGATAAAATGCTTCCACTAATTGGAATGGCGTATACGGAATTAGTGAAAGAGGAAAAATAGCCTTTGCTTTTTGCTGCTTAAAGTACATATATCAGCATCACATTATTTTTGTCAAATTTTCTCTGCTGTGTAAAGAGTAGAGATAGAGGGTGCTGAGTTTAAATCAACAGAAAGTTAATAAAACCTGCACTATTACTTCGTCTTTTCACCCTTTATTGTGACAAAATTGAGTCAAAATAATTTGTGATGTGCCACTTTTGAAGGAGGAAATGTTCTTTTCAAAAACAGATGCATGTACACACATTATGAATAATGTCCATGTGGAGAAAGAAAAAAAATGGTCCTCTATAATTTATCACTCCTACTGTGACCATATGAAGACATCAAACCCCACTGGGCTGAAAACTCCACTCCGGGTCAGTGGCTATTTGATGTTTAAAAAGAGAGAGAGAGAGGACCAAAGAAGGAAAGAAAGAAGGGAAAAAGAAATGCTAAGAACCGTAATGGCAGATGAGATGATGTGCATGTCCATCCCTTTGAGCTCGTCACACTCCATAAGTTAGGCTCGATTTATGTTTTCACATGCAGCCCTTCCACTCACCCG
Organism: Centroberyx affinis; assembly: GCF_046629955.1. NCBI lineage: Eukaryota > Metazoa > Chordata > Actinopteri > Beryciformes > Berycidae > Centroberyx > Centroberyx affinis. The sequence goes on along the minus strand of NW_027280869.1, from coordinate 116,215 downwards.
CTGTCTGGTTCCACATCAGCCCCCCCAAAAGCCAGGAGGAGAAAACAGGCCCAAACAGCCCCCCCCCCCCCCCCCTCGAACACATGTAATTCAGATCGGAGCCGGTCTTTACGGCACGCTTTACCAGCTGATCAAGTGGCTGCATCAAACCGCGGCGCAGGTTAATAAAGTTTGGGCTGCAGCGTGTAAATTGTCAATTTGCTTTGGCTCGGTGCTCAAGGGGCGCGGCGGCAGTGAGAAAACACAAGCGGGCGACTCAATTGACACTCCTTCCAGGTCAGAGGTTAATGAATGATTATTTCTCCATCCCAGCAGGCGTCGCCCACTCTCCCGTGGCCAGGAGGGTGAAGGAAACTCAATTTAGGCGAGATAAATCCCAGGGAGATAATTTACCCTGATTTAATCAGGACTGAACTGATTGCTGTGGACAAGGGAAACATAACCAAGAGGAATTGGTTTATTGATCTCCTTAAAAAAACACACTGACTTGCAGAGGATTCAGCGGGTGTTAATCCATAGAAAGTGGTTTAATGGTCAGTGATTACTCCACTTTATCAGTGAAGGGCTTGGCTTTGTTCCTGTAAATGATTCACAAGATGCCTTGCATGGAAATGGTTAAATAACAGGGAGAAGCTATTTATTTGTTAAAAAAAAACAAAACAATCACTAGTAATTGTCTTTGCTAGCAGACTGGTGAGGGAGGATCTCAGCGCTGATATTGAGAAAAATAAAAATGATTTTATTGTACGCTCCCCTCTTGCCACGGTGATGCAACAGCTTTGAAACGCATTATTGTGTGAAACTGTCTGTGTGTGTGACCTGAACTCAAATCACTCCCCCTGCCTCCTGACCCAGAACCCCGCTCGCGGAAAACTGCCAAAGCAAAATGAGAGGAGAGACAGAGTTCAGGATAGATTTGATTTCACTCCGGGGCCAGGTGTGGACTTTGTACTTGCCACGAACCGTACTGGTGCTCCGGCCGTCCCATCCAGCGCTGCATTATTTATACCCACCTTAGGAGACTTCGTGACAATGTGGTTTCCAACGCCTAAATCAGAAGTGCATAGAAGGAGATTTTGAAAAACCTGATATATGCTCGTGCAAAATGACTGATAGCGAAAAAATGGAAGCAATTACAGTACGTTTGCAATGATGAAGTAATTAAGGTCCTTAGCTGTCAAAGTGGTTACACTTTTAGAGACGTTATCATGTCGATTTTACAGATAATCAATAATAACCTGCAGGTATTTTTCCCATGGAATAGAACTCCTGTCTTCATTGGAAACCATGAAATTTGTTATGATTGTGGCTTTGGCAAATTTAAGGCAATCTACTGGGTTGTTTGGCTGCAGTGACCAGAACCAGACAAGAAGTTGCTGTATTTTAGCAACAAACATGGGTCACAAACACAATTCTGTTCAGTTCATGACCATCCAGAGTTACTATTCCTCTCCAAAGCATAAATGGTGCTTTTCTCTCTCAGACGTGGGTGAAATGGTATTTGCAAAAATTTCTGAGCGTTCGTGTGAACCTGCTCGGAGCGCCAGATGGGTAAGATTTACTGCATGAGTATATTTCATATTGCGTCAGGTAAGTAATTAATCACAGAAAAAGCAGAGCAAATTGACTTTCAAACACTTTCATGTACTTGTCAAAAAATTCTGGCACTGTTCTATGTGGCATAACTGGACATATCTGGCGCCAAAATCAGCTAAAACAAACTATAAAGTATTTGCAAATACTGGGTGAGGCGCATACGTGTGCGTGGACACAACAATGGAGTTCTTGTATGTGGAGAGCTGAGCCAAAAAGCATCAAATCCAATGCAGCTACTCAGGAAACAGTGAGGTATCATATCCAAAATTGGGGATTTTTTTTTCTTCCCATTTTTGGATGTGCTACCTTGATTTTTTCCGGATTCATATTTACAAATACTATTCATCCCAGGTTAATGTTCAGTGCACTATTTTATATGTGGGCATTTTCCGAAGAAATCACGTCTGTGTCTTCCATATGGCAGAGACTGAGTCACATGACTTGGACTTGAGTTTGACTAATTTTGACCTAATTTGATAAATTGTTTGATAAAGACTTGACATTTACTTGTATTCCAGTGACATGAGTCTTTACTTTGACTTGTGGTGTGATCAATTGAAAAGGGTCAATAAGTCATTAGGAAAACATTATACAACTCGTATATAATTTCTGCATAACTGACATGGTTTCCTTTGTGCTGATACGTTTTCAGGGTCAAGATGTGCACACCGACCACAAGATGTGAAGAGTATTAAATGTTTGCAGCATCTGCTTACCGAATCACAGATGAGATCAGTGGATTTGGGGGCGAACGCAACCATACTTACTCCCAGTGTCCCACCCACTCCAAATTCTCCTCAGCGGCTCAAACATTTGTCTGAACCCGGCGCTGAGGGACTTCATTTCTCACGTTGGCGGTGGACAGTTGTCCTATGGGTTAATGGCTCACTGAAGACCTGAATCAGACCCAGATGAAAGCGACCTAAAGGGCCCTCATTTTTCCCCATTAATCATCCTTGTTTTCTTTAAAGTGATCTTTTCACCCTGTTTTTAAGTACCTGTCTGTTTTCTGGAAGGGGGCTCGTCCGGGGTCCAAGGGGCCAACTGGAGGCCCGTCCGATCCCCGTCCCCTCCTCCCAAGCGGTCCCAGGAGCGCCGAATCAGGCCCCCAGGTTTAATGGCTTTTGTAATGGCAAATTATAAGGCGCTACAAGGGGAAGATTAATCGAAGGGTGGTCTCGGGCCTTTGCTTGGCTCGGGCTACAGCGTAACCTGAGACGGTTAGCGCCGCACTAAAAAATGTAGACGGCTGCCCTGTCGACCAAAGGCATCGCAGACTCATGAACTCTCGTGACTTGACGGTTTACCGAGGCCTGTGTTTTCGTTGCCCGGGGGGCCATCTGACTTAAAAAAAATCATTATCATTTGTAAAATTAACCAATTGTTTTGTCAGATTTTTCAGCACCACCATCATTCCTGCGCTAATAGATTTGCTGTGACTCAGTGACCACTTACTTCACTCCCAGGATATGCGGTTACAATGCTCAGTATTATAACGCGGCCCACGGAAAGCACAAAACTAAATCTCCAAATCATCTCTGTTACAGTAAGAGTAGTGATTTAGATTGCGATATATGAGGGGGTGAAAAAAAACCTACAGGCTCAATTTGTCAAAATAACCTCAACGGGTCCCAAGACTGTTCTCATTAGTCTCAATGGGACATGAAACACAGCTCACACTTTGAATAAAGCAGCAGAGAGGCCGAGGCTGCAGCGTTTAAGCAGATAATGATTCCCAACACTACACTCACAGCAGGCCAGGACTATTTTTTATTTTATTTTTTTTTAAGAGGGTTTTTTTTTTTTTTTTTTTTAAGGGTCTCATATCACAAGCTTAGACTAAACATAAAAAGATAATGAGTGAATTGTATTATCTTTGAGGCCAGGAATGAAAAATTAAGAAAAAATCTAAATTACAGTACAAGACATGCCAGTAGTCATCCCTAAAATTGTTTAATAATGCTGTTTACAAACCAAAACATTGTTGTGTGTTTGCTATTGTGAGAATGATGTACTTTACTCAACAAAAAGCGAATAAACACACCTATTAGCTTTCCGTGGAGCGACGGTACGTACAGCAGGATGCGGCCTGCCAGAACACACTTATCTTAACAGGGATTAAAAGACTCAGAGAAAGGTTTTTCTTTCTTCTTCTTCTCTTATTTGATTTTTGTCTAGAGGGGACTTTTAAGCCCTATAATTCTGTCATAAACACTAACATCATGATACTTATCGGTAGTTGCTGCATATTTGCTGGATGCGATCTGTTTTAGTTTAGTGGCAGTTTATTTCTACCCGTATATTTTGACCTATGGCGTCATGCTTAGCTTTTAAGAAACTGCAACTCTAGTGTGTTTTACAGTATATGCGTGTGTGTGTGAGTGTGTGTATGTGTGTGTGTGTGTGTGTGTGTTGCAAATGTGTGTTATATAAGTAAATTACTGCATCCATTTTGTTTTGTATCGTTTTCAAATTTCAAAACATACCATAATGCAGTGAGAAGTGATTTTGTCACTTGCTAATACTGGAAAAAAAATTTTTTTTTCCAGTTTTAATCTGAGCTCATTTTGAATCATCTGAAATGTTAGTTCATCAATCACATGGTCAGTGAAGCTAACGAGTTCTCTCAGGCTGAACATAAAGAAAAGCTCGCCGCACGACGGCCACTAAAAACAGTGTGAGCTTCACCTTTTCACGGCACGCCGCGCCTCTCCGAGCGACCGACTCGCCGCCGTCAAAGTGAACGCGGCGCTAAGAGAGCGAGGGAAGCGAGGGAAGCGAGGTTCGACCAACAGCTCGAACGTGTCGACACTTATCTGCTCAAATCTGTCCACGTGGATCGAATTTTCATTTTTTTTTTGCCCTTTGATAAAAACGACAGCGGAGACTTGGCAGCGTTCGCCTCCGAACAGCACTTGACCCCTTCTAAGAATGCAATGGAACAGGAGGAAGAAAAAAAAAAAAAAGAGAGAGAGAGAGAAAGAAATGTAAACGAAATGGGAGGCCCAAGCGCCCCGCTCATATCTCATCTCTATTAACGGGTTTACGGGTGACCCCAGGGGTCCTCGTAAAAGTTTACGTGGAGGTTTCAGTTAGAGTTCCCTTTAAAAGAATGAAAGAAATTGGTTAGTTTATGGTTAGCCTTCAGAATTTTACGGCATGTTTTACTTAAGTTCCCATTTTTACAGATCCTGGTTCCAATTAGCGGAGTAGCGGTGCAAGAGGGCTAAACTGAGCTTCTCTTTACTCTCAGGGTAAAACAACTAAAAAAAAAAAAAAAAAAAATACGAAGGGCCCGCTTAATTGACTGTTGATCTCCGAGGACACATGCAGGTCAAGCGAGGAGGCGTGGAGATGGGGTTTGTGGATCAATGTTACCTAAGAGTTGTTGCCACTTCAGCAGCAGCAGCGGTGAAATAAACCTGCAGAAGAAATTTAGACACTGAGAAAACAGAACTCCTTCAATGAAAACCCTCCTGTAGCCTGCAGTCGTCTCAAAAGCCAAGTTTCCTGTTTCTTTCTGGTGGATTTCAGTGAGGAAAAAGAAATGCAAAAGTTGAGCTACACCAACTGAACTCATAACTATTGTCTTCTATTTCAAAATATTACATGAGATGAGACGCCCAAGTTTTGCAATTTTGCTTTCTGTCAGCTTTGGCTCCAGTCGTTTAAAGGGGCAGTTTAATAGGAATTCAAATTTTTCTATGTTTATGTACATATATGATCCCAAGATGTTTAATGTAGATGTTGCCACAATTTGAATTTGTTTGAGTGGTTAAATTTAATGTTATTGCATTTTCAAAAATCCAACAAAGTCCAGTGAACGCGTCACAACTGGACCGACTCTTGATTTGTTCTTCTCAGACAATCCAGTGCTAATATTCTTTCAATCAGGTAAGTTTGCAGGATTTGAACCGGAAAGCCTCAATTCAGGTTTACCTCATTTCAATTAGAGGAGCCAATCAGGGTCCAGTATTGGGAGGACTTATCCTGCAGTTATGTGCTATCGGGTAAATCGGGAAAAACAAATGTCCTACTTGAACAAAGTTGATGATGAGGTTGGAAAGTCAGAAAGAGAAAATTCCAGGTTATGACGCAATGATAACCTTTAACCTTAAAACGGAAGAAAAATCAGGTTTTGTGTCAGTCATCGGTAAGAAAACATTCACTCTCTTTCTTGCTCTCTTTCATTCAAATTCAAATAAACACTGTTGTGCCAAAATTTGTATCCCGTAAAAAATGTGTTTCCCTGGCGGTGTGTCCTTGTTTTGACCTTCTCAACATGGCAGAAAAATCAAGTTTCGTGTAAGTCAACGGTAAGAAAACACAAATACACACATGCATCTTCATTACACATTTGTTTAAAGGAAGAGTTCACCCAAAAATGGAAATGCTGTCATCATCTACTCACCCTCATGCCAAATGAAACACAGGTGAAATTTGTTAGTCCATATAACACACAGGGAGGTTGCCAGCACAACTTGGTAGCAGCCTTCTCCAAAACAACTGAAGTCGATGGGGACCTGTTCTTTAGAGATCCAAAACAAAAACAGTCAAACAATCACACTGTGAATAGAAAGACCTATACACCATTATTTGTTGCAAATCAATCAGCTGTAGTTAAGATTTGCACTAAATGATGGTGTAAATATACTGTAGGTCTTTTTGGAACTCTGAAGAACTGGTCCCCACTGACTTCAGTTGTTTTGGAGAAGGCTGCTATGGAGTTGTGCTGGCAACCTCCCTGTGTGTTATATGGACAAACTTCACCTGTGTTTCAACTGGCATGAGGGGGAGGAGATGATGACTGAGAATTTTCATTTTTGGGTGAACTCGTCCTTTAAGTAAAGTTTATTGAATCAGCTTCTTAAGCTGCAGGACGTCCGTGTTTGTTTAGCATTTGTCTTCTGGGTTTTATTTTTCCAACAAAATAGCACGTGAGTGCAAACAGTGTTAAGCAGCTGACTTGGAAGTCACGGATGTTTGATCTTGCAATCAGCATGTGAAATGAGTCTATAATTTCATTCAGTAAACACCATTTTAACTAAATCTTTTCATAGTATGAAAACTAAAAAAATCATGAACACTGAATAAATTAGGACCTTCACAGTGAACTGCCCTTTCAGTCAGTCAACCAGCCAGCTAAGGAACTAGGGGGAGGTGAGGCTGGTTAAAGGAAAAGAAAGAAAAATCAGCTTGGAGAAAAGCTTAAAGTGCGACATGCAGATGAATGATGGAACATGACACACAACAACAAGTCGGGGATCAGGGCGCAGGGCGTCGGAGGTAACGTGGCCCCAGGCGGTCACATGACAGACTACGGCCGCCTGGCTCCAAACCACCGGCACCGCCACCGCCGTCATCACTGCCACCGCCTGTTTACAGCTACACAAACAAACTGTCAAACAGCGGCGCTGGTCCCGAAAAAGGGCCGATGTGTAATGGGTCGAACACACACACACACACACACACGTACACTCTCTCTCTCTTCTCTTTTTCTGTTATTCTGTCTCAAATACATAATCTCTTTCATTTCCTCTCTTAATCTCAGTCTCTCTGTGGCCTCGTCTTTCTCTCTTTCATACACAAACCCTCTATCTATTCCCGCTTTCTCCCTTTTTCTACTCTTCTCTCTCTCTCTATCTCTGTCTCTTTCTGATCCTTGCTGTATCTTAAACACGATTTCTTCACATCTTTCTTTCACATACACGCACACACTTATGGTTTCTCCCTTTTTCTGCTTTCTCTCTTTCATTCTCTAACTTCTTCTTCTCTCTCATACATACTCACTCTCTTTCTTGCTCTCTCTTTCATTCAGATTCAAATAAACATTCAAGTTGTGTCAAAATTTGTATCCCCTAAAAAATAGTTTCCCTGGCAGTGTGTCCTCGTTTTGTCCTTGTTGTTTTGCCACTGTACGAGGAAATTATTGTGGGGGGAAAAAGCGCTTAATAAATGACAAGTAAACTAATTTACAGCCTGACTTCCTTGTAGAATCAATAGACGCTCCTGGTTTGAGATAATAGGATCGCAAACAAGCGTGAGCTCAGTTTCTTACGAGGCAGCTAGGTAGGTTAGCCTAATTTTATGAGGCTTCTTTCATTCTTTGTTTGTTTAACCGTTTGTAAAGCCTGCGATTGAAAAAAAAAAAAAAAAAAAATCCACAAAAATTGAAATTATTTTGTTATTTTCTTCCCTGGCGTAAAATTGAGGCAAAGACACGCCAATGGAAACACATTTTTTAGGGGGATACAAATGTTGGCGCAACACCTGTTGTGCTTTCTCGCTTTTTACTGTCTTTCTCTCAAATTTATACTCTCGTTTTCTTTCTCTCTCGACACAAACTCTCTTTCTCTCACTCCCACTCTCTCTCTTTCAAACACACACACACACACACACACACTCATGCCTGGGAATATATATATATATATATATATTTTTACAGAGGCCTTAGACAATGACACTGACCACTTGAACAAACAGTGCAGAGGGATTAGATCAGTCCTTGTTACTGAAATGACAGATGAGGCAGAGTGACGTGGTTCTCTTTGGAAATCCATTGTCTGCTCTCTCTCTCTCTCTCTCACACACACACACACACACACAGGCAAACACATGCAAAAGCACAAATACAGTAGATGCAAGTAAACACACACACACCCACTGGCACAAACACATGCAAACAAGCACATGTTTGCCTATATACAAACACACAGACAGACATGCATGTACAGTATGTAATCCCCCACGCATAGAAACATGCAACAGACACACAAATGCTTGCAAACGTGTGCATGCAAACACGGCGACTACACACACACACACACACATACACACACACATGCTTCCTGCTGATCTCCTGTGTGCCTCTGTGCCATGCTTAGGGAAGGAACCATACCCATAACACAGTGGTCGTTTCCTGCCTACGGGAGCTTTAATAGCCGGCGGGGCCGCTGACTCACCAGGCAGGCCGCGGATGTCTTCCCTACAACATGACACTTACAATACGCACTTAGTCCGTTTGAAGTCTGGAAGCTAGAACTCACTGTGTTTATGTTTAAGTTTTGTATGCGGTTGAAAAACGACAGTCGCAATATGTGTTTTGAGTGTTTGCATGTTCTGTACAAATGAGAGACTGAAATCTTTATGAAAACCACATTTTCTTTTTTTGAACGGATGAAACTGGAGCTCAAGGAAAGCATTTCCAATGTGTATTCTAGATGTGTATGTATTTCTCTGTGTGACACATTAAAGATTCAGTGTGTAAAACCAAAGGGAAAATCTTCATTCTTTATAAAATTTGCGATAATGTGGGAAAACTAAATGCAGAGATGATAATTTGATATGAGATGATATTTATTTAGGAGGTCTCATATATAGATACATGTTTTTTTTATTTTTCTCTCCATCTTTGGTGCTAAGCGCTCATTGCTGTGGTGTTTCTGCACTGCACTTCCCAGAGATCACCTGTCAATCAAACAGTGTGGGCGGGACTGTGACGTCTTTTTCCTTGGATTTTCTGTTGATGAAGTTTGAGATTCTGTAGGTGGCGCTCTTTTCTTTGTCTGTTCAGCCATGGTGGCTATCACTGCTCATGCTAACTACCCAGTTCTTCTTCTGTTTATCTCAAACAAACTGAAAAAGTGAAAACGCATCACTTCCTGTGCGGAAGAGGATTTTTCCTGAGAAAGCGCTACCTGATACCAGCTGTTTAGAACAGACAATGTAAAAGCTTTAATGAACCGGATATAGTCTGAATCACAGTTGTGTTATATCAATTGGAGACAGCGAGTTTTAAACGGGCATTTATTTATGTGAAAATGTTGCGGATTATTACTTTAAACCTTTTTTCGGAGAGTAAAAAGTTGCTGTGTTTTGGCTGGCAGCTGACATGTCTCATCGTGCCGGATCCTCAGCCTGGTCTCGGGGTTTGAAGCGCCGCCTGCAGCCTCGTCTTCCCTGTCCCAGCTGGGAGGCAGCAGCTCCGGCTCGGCCCTCTGCCCGCAGTCAGAGTCCAAGTGCTGCCTGGCCCCGGCACTTATCACCAAATCCAAACTGGAACCCAGAGAGAAATGCAATTCAAGCCGGATGGCCAGGCACAGAGGAGGGCTGGCTGCGAGTCTTATGGATTTGTTCCTCTCTCCAAAAAGCCTGTTGACTGAAGCTCCGTTCACAGCACTGATGTCACCTGGGAGTGATTTTATTCCCTGCAGATCTGCCTTGTCTGTAATTTGTAAAGTAAAGATTCCAGTGCAAATTACCTATCATTTTTTGGTTACGGCAGATGTCCACTGATAATACTAATCTTGTGTGAGTCAAACTAATAATTTCCGCCGTAGTTATTACAACACAATTTTTCTTTCTTCTTCTTCTGTCTTCCTCCTGTCATGAAAAATTGGAGGCAGTACTAGATTCTATAAAGGAAGGTTTTGAACACATTTTCAGTGCATACTTCAAATTTTGCTTTGCTAAAGTGACAAATTATAAAACCTTGACTTTATACAGTTATATCCAGTTCACCAGTGGTTTCATTATCTCTTGCAAAATGCATTTTGTGAAACACAGAGGTTTTTGGGCAATTCATTAATTACATGATTTCCCAACACAATACTAGCCCTGTGTGAACAGTGAAATAGTATTTGTAAATAGAAGGTTGTGTGGGGTTTGCCATATAATAAAAAATACAATGACTGCCATGAAGTTTAGACTAGTTTAAAAGTTGATATCGTATACTTTTCTGTGACTGACAGCTGAAGTTACGTTATCTGAACCGCCCTGATGCAGTAAACCTATTTGGAGCTCCAAGTTGGAAAAACACTTTCCAGGAATTCACTGCGGCTACTATTTGAACTCGGTCTGTTTACAACACCTGCTGGTCTCTACACAAACCCCTCTAATAGATGGTTTGGGTTAACATTAAAAAGACTTGACGGAGCTCATGATGTTTTACGGTTTAAATCAATTACATATTAGTCTGCCAAGCATTTTAGCATTTTTTGCTTTTTATTTTTCTCAGGCTGTCCTCAACTTAAGAAATTCTTTGTCTACTAATTACGGAATGAGATCTTAAAAAATAACCATTGCAAATTGTTTAACAATATAAAAAACAATGAATCAGCTAAAACGTTCTTGGTGGGCTAAAACGTTAATGACTGATCAGACATTTGCTAAACAAAGAAGCTGCATCCCCAGATTTTCCTGTGTAGCCTACCTTATTTAGATTAATTTATGGCTTAATAACGCCATATGTTCATACTGTATTCTCCTTCAGTGGCAATTAGGTGAGCAGACAGTTCAAAATTAATAAATGCACATACTCAAATGAAACAACATTTAGGTCAGTCAGCAGAAAAAGAAAGCTGATTGAGTCAATGAAAGAAAGCTAACAGAGAGGGTAAAACATTTTTACCAAAAGAAGAATCCGAAACACGTATATATGGGCCATCTTTCTTTCTTGTTTGTTTTGCGCTTTCTTCTTAATTTTTTGACCAGAGTGGTGAAATAATCATTGTAATTTACTCAGATTGATCAATTATGCGGTTGGAGTCTAATTATATATTATTCCTCTCTCTTATTTCTCTCTCTGTCTCTTTACCTTTTGGAAAGAAAGAGAGAGAGAGAGAGAGAGAGAGAGGTAAAAGGTACCAAGCGTTGACAATGCCATTCCACTAAGTGGTGCAAACACACACACACACATACACACATATACACACACACAAGTGCGTACAGAATGTAAGCACACGCTGGCATGCATATGCAGACACATCCTGATCTTTTCCATGAGCAGCGCTGCCTTTTAGTTTGTTGCAATAACACAGACAACCTGAATCGCTGCAGCTTTCCTTTTTGTAGTGTTACATTACTATTAGATACACTGTAGGTTTTTCTGGAGAGAGAACGCATCAAAAGCAAAACTGGTGGTGGTGGTGGTGGTGGGAGGGGGTGGGGGGGTAGAGGGCATGGCTGAAAGAGACAGATTGAAGAAAAGGGGAAAGAGCCACAGCGAGAGGAGGAAGACAGAGAGAGAGAGAGAGACAGAAAAAGATAGGGGTGGCGAGATAGCGAGAGAAAGAACGATAGAGGGGAAAACAGAAAATAAGGAGCAGAAAAAAAAAGGAGGAAGGGGGGAAGCGAGGCCTGGCTTTATTATATCCTAATATGCCTTCCATACTCAGCCAGCGAGCAGAAGAGTGCCGAGACATAATTATATCCCCTCCCCGGGCCGTCTCCCTGTATTAGCGTCTCCTCTAGTTCACTGGCTGCGACAGAGACAAATGAGAGAGTTTTTCCAGCAGATCATTCTCATCCGTTACTGCCAGTTCCGTGTGATAGATCGTCGGAGCTAAAGCGGGGCAATAGATCACGGCGTAAAAGAGACTCGCTAGCGTACCCCAGCGGAGCGCAGCTTTACAGATCATCGCCCGCCTAATGCACACGTGGGTTAAGAGTCAAATCCCGTTAGTTGCTGCACCCCCCCCCCCTCTCACCCCCCATCCTCCCCCTCCCTCCCCCTCTCATCCCTTTCTCCCGATTAAGCCAGAATAAATGGGTGCTATTGTCCTGGTGACCTCACCATGTTACACCGTCACAGGTACTGCTGCTTTGCTGTTTGGTTGTTTCCTTTCATACACTGCTTAGAATAATTAGGTGGAGTTACCAGTGGGCTTGTCTTTATACAAGCCATTCATATGAATTAGGATTTGATAGATGCTGATGTTTTTGGATTGAAGCTGCTGATATTCAATATCTTTAATTTGGACAATTTTCATGCCAAAATATTCAATGTTTCCCCCAGAATTTCATTCTCGTCGGGTTGGAAAAGCCTCTGAAACAGCATTTAGACCATAATTTGACACAAAAACTCTCCACTGAAATCCAGACTTAAGGAAATACTTTTAGGTAGGCTATCAGCTCCTTAAGGCAGGGTGAGGCAGGTTTAATTTGCAGACTGACACCTCTGAAGCTGTTGAGTAAAATCAGATCCTCACCTCCATCATATCAGTGGCGAACAACGTCGCTGATATCTGATTTTTACTAAAAGGCCAATATCGGCCCAAACTGATATATCCATCTAGGCCTAATCCTTCTTTGTCTTCTAAATAGGGATGATAAAGTAACAAGCAAACATACACTTTAGTTTACAAAAAACATTGACTTGCACCCCATTTTAAACAATCCATATCTCAGTTTTCTCAAGGCTTAAAAATCCCTTGTTACGTCTCCTTTGTCTACATATATCTCCCCTTTGAGACTGAGGAGGACTAAAATTAATAAGGGATCATACCTTTCACATGGATTCACCTGAACAGTCTATTTCAAAAACAGAAAGATCAGGTTGCCGTAATATTTTGTACACTCAGTGCAGAAGACAGGCTTATACTAATGTAATACCTTTGAACCTGTACATGCAAGTGAACGCAGCACACACACAACCCAGGCAGGAAGGTAGAGAGGTAGTTTATTTTCATTGTACAAGATCCATGAGTGCTTGTCTGTCTGTCTTGTGCAAGAAAACTATTATTAACCCTGATGTTGACAATTGTAATCCGGTCTCAAAGACTGTGGATAGTAGACAGTATCAGATAACATGTCCGTTGTACAGTATATTATGTACATAATGACAGTGCAGACTAAGAATATTGTAGCCGGATCACATTAATCATCGGGCAAATAGAAAGGTGTAAGGGTTTGGGAATAACCGACTACATACAACAGGATTGCAGACCTACTTATGCAATTACAAAAATGGTAACAGTAATCCATTGTGGAAAAACACTGTAACCAGAGTACAGATACTTTTGAAAAAGGGAAGGTGCTTAGTCCATGGCATGTCTTTGTTGTCAGGTGAAACCCTTGTATCTCCTAAATGTGAACTTTTCAGCAACTAAGAAAAACTGCCTCTTTTTTAGCTTGATTACCATAAATTTTTGAGTTAATGTAATTGGTTTTGAAAAGATTTCATAAATCCAAGGGGTGCAGAGTCTTCTCAACCTATAGTTCAAACCGTAAACTCACCAAAATTGGAATTACAAGCAATGATATATGGACAAAAGGTATTTTGGTTGTGAGATTATGGACCCAAGTATCATTTTTGACAACTTTGAGGGGAAATCCTGGTTTTCGATAAAGATAATAACAAGATCACAGTCTGTAAACAGTGATAAATTGCTTGTTTAACTGGATACTCAATGGATTTTGGAGGTAATTGACAAAATGACCGAGTCTGAGTATTCCAGTGAATTATGGTGCTGAGAAGGTAATCAGTAATCCCTGATGAATTACTTTTTGAAAGTATCCTCCCTAAACCAGACAATGACTACATCCTCTTTGTACTATTTGATAACACTATAAAACCCCACTCAAGCCAAAGCAGAGCAAAGCAAACAGCCTTCATCGCTGCAGTACAGTTAAGTGTTTAGCTCATGTCTCAATCAGGGGGAGTGAATAGACGTCCCTAAATAGCATAATGCTTCTTTATATGCCACTAGTAACACGGCGAATTAGCACTGCTGCACAACATTACAGATTTCAATTAATTCTGATCAGCACAGATGTTGCATCACTCTCGCACAAGGCAGCCTCATTTTTATGTAAATTGAAGCTGTTAGACCAAGAGAGAGAGACTTGGAAACTGTGAAATGGATGATATGATATTCACAGAAGCTTGCAGGTAATTTACAGTGTGATGTTTCGCCTTCCGTTGCTTGTTCTGAAATTGAGACAAAGGATTGTAATTTAAGGTGTGAAAAATTAGGGTTGGTAATTCTTATCAATTATCTTACAACATATCCCAATTACGAATGCCTATTCGTAATTCGTACAGCCAGATTAACAATGGTCTTGGATTTGGTCACACAAAATGTTAAAAATGTGATCTCACCCAGTGATTTTACCTCATTTGTTCTCAGCACACCCTTAATGCATACAAACTGTATAAAATATTAGTACCTTGTTTTGTTGATGTTTCTTATTGTTTGTTTGCTGGCTTGTTTATTCTGTTATGTGGTGTTATCTTGTGTCATGGATGTATGTTTTCATGAGCGCACTGCAGCAAATTCCAATCAACTGTCTAGTTGATGTGGCAGTAACGTAACATAAGTGAAACTAGGTGAGAGCTGTGATCCCTTATCAATTTCACCCAGTAAATTCACTTCAGTCAGAAGATGTTGATCAAGGGGCGGAGACAGGTTAAAGAAGTTATCAAAATTCAGAAAATGGTCCAAATATTTTGTTCACTCAGTATATAATTAATGGACTACGGGAGAGGGCTTCTTTTTGATACCATCTGAAAATTATATTATATTCAAAGGCGAGGATGTGCCAGGAATGAGGCTGCTAGCAGCGAGGCACAAGGCAGGGGTGACCACTGAAAACCCCTCGGTTCCTGACAGCAGCCTCGACAGGAACCCTGGGGGCTTACAAGGGTCAAAGTTTGCGTGCCCCCCCTCACCCAAACAGGATATGCTTTAAGTAGGATGAGAACTTCAGTAAACCCGGTCCCATGTTTCTGTAAAATGTGTCAAAAGACTCATTTTTCTTCTCTTTCTCTCCACGGAGGTGTGGGAACCCAAGGCTGCGGCGATGAAAGCCAATGTGGCGTTGGTTGGTTCGATGGAGTCACACCATTGTTCACATTGATAAATCGCTGGTGGGTTGCGACCTCTTCGGACTATGCTTCCTCTTATGACTTTGATGTATGAAAGTGTTAAAAACAGAAGGGGGATATTTCAGCGTGTTTTCTTCTGACAGCTTCCTTGTCATTAGTTGAAAATTGTATAGAAATCCCCAGAGAGCAAAAGAAGTTATTGAAAAATTGGTGAATAGATGCAAAAACATTTTTTTGGGTAATATGATCATCATCATTTTTTTTTTTTTGTGCTTCTCCATTATTCGCCTCACTTCTTTTCCAAATAAAATTATCTCATATTTTCTTCATTGAAATAATGCTGATCTCAGCTTGATATATTACTGTCAAAAACAAATTGATTAAGTTTAAGTGTTTTTCTATAATTTAACATTTCAATGAATAAGATGCAAAACAGTAGACTGTCAACTTTAGATTGTGGGTTTTAATTGGCCTCCATTTTATATAATATTCAAACAAATGACACAAGGTAGTAAGAACAACTTTAACATGTCACGTCATATGACCTTAAACAGTGCAGCAGCCCAACAAAGTAGGATGAAGGACATAATGAATCAAATCAGGAAAAAAAATTGTTACTGTAAATGTTTTACCTTTACAATGTTTTACAATGTTGTAAATTGTCAAAAAAATTCATAGATAATATAATAAAAAATAAGAGTCACTGTTTTATGGTTAAACTTCATATCTATATTTATATTTTATACTTTGTGCTCATATAAATTTTATCTTCCACACATAACTTGCACTTTATATACCGTATTAGGGTATTTATTTATTATACTGTGTTTACGCTGTCATGTCTAATGGCACTAAATGTAGTTTAAATGTTATGTAGTGTATTGTAGTCTTCTTGTGTATTTTATTGTCCTGTTGCTCTGTGGTCCTTCCTCTATATACTGTGCACTGTATATGGTTGAATGACAATAAATCTGCTTGACTTGACTTGAGTAATGCCAATAGAAAGGCAGCATCACTTTTCCAGTTCCCAGGCAGAAGACGTCCTCCCACCTCGGCCTCAGTGTCTTCTTTGCGCCCGGTCTTTGCCTAATACCTTGACCAGGCAGCGAGATTCAACACAACAGGTGTAGAGGGCAACGGCGAGGTCACAGCTTTCACATTTGGCTTGCTAAAGACTGGCGACAAGAAACCGGCGGCAAGAAAAGAATCCAGGATACTAGAGGATGTGATTTATCACCTCTGCCAAAATTCTGCCAAGACTGTATGAAAAACGGCCAGGAGGGTTAGAAAACAGAGTCTGTCGTCAATGGTTTAATCCCAGTGTGTCCACAGAGTGTCATGTTGTACTGCTGTTTTTTATACTTTATTGCACCAGAAAAGGGTCACAAATGTCCAGCAAGGCCATAAATATCATCAAGACTGGCTGTTTTCTTATTATAGCTACTGTAGAGTTGCACTGGAAAATTAGGTATCCCACTGGAAAAATTTAACACCTGATAGAAAATTAGTCTTTTGACACATTTTACTGAAAAAAGTAGACCAGGTTTACATATAAATTTGATAAAATCATTGCTGAAATATGTGACACCTCCTCTGATATGAAATGATTGCTGTCATGAAAATAAAAGTTGTGACCAATCCTAACAACTTTGATTACAAAACAGTAATGTTTTCAAGTAAGTAAAACTTTATATATATCTTTATATATATTTATTTTATTTCATTTTTATTTTTATATCACCTTTCTAAACTGTGGCTACAAAATGCTTCATAATGGGATACTAGAAAAATTAGAAGAGCAGAATAGTAAAACACATAGTACATGAAATAAAACTGCAGCCACAATCAAAGATATAATCATTTGTATTTTTTGAAACAGTAAGCAATGAACTTCAGGTAACATTTATTTTAATCCAAAATGGATGGTGGTTTGGCATGAAGCTCTTCAATTTCTACTGTTGAAGCTCTGGATAGTGAGTAGAGAAATTCTCCACCTCACTGCTGTTCTCTTTTTTTAGACGACACATTAACTTTGATGTTCAGTGATTTACATTTACATTTTACACTTAGAAAAGGGAAAGTAAGAGCTGAGAAGAGAGGTAGAATTTTCTTCTTTTTTTTTTTACAAGGAGAGGAAGAAGATGTGGCAGCAGGGAATGTGTTTCAGCGGGGAGAAGAGGCAGATGAGAAATATTTCTTGAAGAAATTAGTTTTCAGGTGGTGATGGAAGAGAGGGAGTGACTCTGCTGACTGACTAGAGTGGGATGGTCAATGATCTTTGGTGACAGAGATGATAATCCTTATTATATTAAATTAAACTGTATTTTTACTTGCACAAATTCCAATTGTAAGACAAACTGGAATACTGAACTCCAGGAAACATATTTAAGTGCCTTTAGTCATATTCAATAACAATGAATAGTGATGAATGAAATGAAATGAATTGCAGATTGACACAGACCACAGACACACACACACTCACACACCCATTATATACACACACACACCCTGGCAAGTGAATTATCTTGGCCGCTAAAATGATGAACCTTCAACCGCAAAGTGACATTGAAAGATTCATTTGCACAGTGTTCGCCAACTGAACGCACACACACACACACACACACACACACACACACGTCTGGACCTCCTCGACACCCCCTGGAGCCATCAAACGTCGACCGTCCTCCCTTCAGTCGTGTGTGTGTGTGTGTGTGTGGGTGTGTGTGGGGGGGGGGTACCAGAAGGAACAGCCAACCAAATAACTTCGAGCTGTCACTGTGCAACAACCCCCCGCCACTGCCACCCTTGCCCCTGTCCCCAAAACGGTGGCATACGGCTGTCAGCGCCCAAAACAAGATGTCGTGTCAAGGCGGGAAAATTACACAATAACGAGGCCCACTTGAGATTAGGCTAATGAGAAAATCAAAACACAATTTAATTCTTGTCAGCGGCGAGGCGTCTTTAAATTACCTCTCGTAGTAGCATGCTGATTAAGAGAAGTCTGCCACTCAGCCTGCTGCCCACTATAAATAGCCCTTGGGCTTTTTGGACCATGGTTAGCTTTCCTCATTGCAGGGGATATTAAATGCAGATACAGACGCACGGCCACACACACAGATATGCACACACACACACACACACACACACAGACACGTGCGTGCACAAAAAAGCACACGTTCATGTACGCACACATGCAGTACGTGGATCCTCGCACACAAGCACATAGATTTAGAAACACAAACAGCTCACATGCACACACATAGATGACACACAGACACTTGCGCATACACATTTTATAACAAACAAAGCTCTATCTTCTATATTCTGTATATACCAAATATTCTTTTGAGTTGCATTTACTATACATTTTCAGCATTAGAAAGGCTATAGTTGTTTGCAGCATCATCACATTTGAATATTTTGCAGTAGTAGTAGACATCAGTAAAATGCATTTACTGATGTTTACATGCAAAATCACTACAGTGAGGGATTACATTTATTTTTGCAAGAAATCATGTAAATTATCACTTTTTTCAAACATCTAGTTAGCTATTAGCCATTACCTAGCAAACAGCTAGCAGCTAACTGGGCCACATGTTCACATGCATTTAGACAACAGTAAATTTTAGCTCAATTTATCAAGTTATGATGTTCACAAACCTAAAACAACAGAGAAGATTTGCAACTCTTTCACCAAGTGAGTCAACACACCCTTGATAATAACGACTATATTTTTTAATGATCTTCCCCTGAAGCCTTCCCTCCCTTCCTCAAAGGTTTTTACCATCTGCAGTTTGCTTCCAGTTTTGATGTCATGATGGTAATTAACTGGCAAAATGTAAGCTACAGCATGTCACGATATGGCCACATCGCTATTCCCAAACAACCTGCAAGCATATGGCACCAAATGTTACGTTTCCCTAATAGCCCCAGAGAGCAGCAGCGCTGCCATTAAAACGGAGGGGAAGGTTGTGCAGAAAGCACGGCAGTATCCAGGGTTTAACACTTCAGATGAAGACTGTCAATTCACTCTGCCAGCAGCAGGAGTTTAAAGGATGCTGCAACGCTTGAAGCCTTTCAGCTTTCACAAATTAGAGACAAGCAGACATCTGAAGTCACACCGGACCAATGTAAATATATTACGCCTGTTACTGTGGTAGCATAACAGTCTGCCTTACCGGAGCGGTGTGGGGGTTTGGTGCCTTGCTCAAGGGCACAGCAGCAGTGTGTGGCATCTGCTGGTGAGTCACCTGTCTGCCATGAGGTTTGAGCATGTGTTTGTGAGGCTTAATGACCTGCTGCTTTGGTTAGCAGAGATTACTTTTCCCCACTTTGTTCTCTCATCATCACATATTCTGATCCTTTTACAGTTTAATCAAGTGTTTCTGTTGTTCGTTTGTTTTTAGGTTGCGTTTATACTGTATAATATGTGTAAAAAGTATATTTAATTTTGCAGAAACAAAATCTTCCAATGGAGTGAGGTTACAAAAACACAAGGATCACTCTCAACTCACAGTGAACAGAGGGCACACTGCAAAAAACAGGTGAAAAATTCTGCCAAAAGGTCGAGATAATTTCACTTGACTCAACTTCAAGACTTTTCTTGGCTTAAGTGTCATTATGGACAAGGGGAGTGATCTGCCTGATTTCAAGATATTATCTCTTGTTTCAAAATGTACTTTGAACAAGTATAATTGTTTTAGCCCATTGGCAAATGTTGTTTTAACAAAGAAAATTAGACTAAACACTGAATTAAATGACTTGTTATGGATGGATGGATAGATGGATATTTTTTTGCAGTTTATGTCAACTGAGCTCTCTGATTGGAGATCAGTTGGAAAGTCCACTCCACTCAAAAGACCAAACTGCTCCACCATCACGGGCCGACCTGTCACGTCGCCAAATAGAGTGACCAACCCCATGATCCTCTCTGCCGCTTACATCTTTCACCGCTTCACCAGGACTTTGACTGCCAGCATTGAGCAGCCAAGCGGCTAACGGCATTTCCACCTCTTTACGTGCTCCGCTGCTCCCCTCGCCGCCGCCCGCACCCAGCCATATGGCTTACGGACACGCTCCCCATTTTTCAGATAACTTCTCAAGCGAGAGGACAGGACACAAGCGCGAGAAAGATGTACCCCCCCCCCCCCCAACACACACACACACACACCCCAACCCACCCCCACACCCACCCTCCCATTCCCAGTATGCATGGTGTGGAGCGTGGGGCAGCCACCATTATCAGGTCAGGGTTGTTTTAGGTTGAATCTTTATGTGAAATGGAGTTTAAAAGCCAAACTGACAGTATATATCTATTACTATTCAGGTTTTATCAGGCAAATTGTATTATGTCAACATAGTAATAACAAACATACAGTAAATATACAGAAACCGCACACTGTGAGGCTTTGCTGACAGTATACACACATCTTTATTTTTCTTATAGCATTTATAAAATAGGCTTATAAAACTTGTTTCGCTTGTTGCATCCTCAGGTTTGCTTACATACAGTAAACTTTATTTGTATAGTGCTTTTTAAAGCATTATAAAAGCTAAATATGATAAACAAAAATGTAGCCAGACATGAATACATAGATTTTGTTATAATATGGATGTTATTTGGGTATTTATTAGGGTTAGACCAATATATTGAGATGGAGGAGAGGATCTGATTTTCCGCAACCAGCTTCAGAGGCGTCAGTCTGTAAAACCTGTAATGAAACCTGCCTCACTCTGCTTTAAAGAGCTGCTAACAAACCTAAAGCAATTTCATCACTATGGCTTGGCTTTCAGTGGAGAGTTTTAGTGTCACATGATGATCTAAATGCGGATGCAGAGGCTTTCCCACCCCGACAAGAGTAGAATTCTGGGGGGAAACACTGAGTCCGTGTCATTTTTTTGATTTCAAATTTTAACAGCCTGGTGAAATGAGCATGACGTGCTCAAGTGAGAGGAATATGTTTACCGACCACGAAAAGGATTAGGTGGAGGAGAGACGACTAGAAACAGGCTTTCGTTTGACACTGAAATAGCGCGGTGGAAAGTAAGGGTGTGGAGGTCGGGTCGGTGGAAGTTTTCATTTTCAGCCAAAGTTTTCATTCGTTTTAACCAGGACCAAAACCTTACATTGGGCGAAACACTGAATCGTTGAATTGTTTTGGCATGAAAATTGACAAATTTGACAAACGTGTAGAACATCCATGTAATTGGATATTGGCAGCTTCAGCTCAAAAATATCCGGATCGGTGTCACCCTTCAAAAACCCACATCGGTCAAATCTTTCGCTAAAGAAAACCCCATCGATCCCCCGTATCATCCGTGCTTCCCGTGTTTCGGTCGCTTCATTCATCCTTTATGCCGCAAATTCCTTAAATAGCTGCATCCCTCCCGGTCCTCAAAGGGCTTCGCTGCTGAAAGAGTTAAGACTTCCTCTCCTGACGGCCCGATGTTGGCAATGCATGACAGCGCCAGTTGACAGCGCCGGCTATGGATGACAGATGACAGTGGAAGAGGGAGCGGTTTGGGGGGAGTTGAGGGAGGGGGTGGGGGGTGGGGTGGGGGGTGGTGGAGATGATTATGAAGATAAGGTGTCCATGGGAGATCTCTGAACACCCACCACCCCCCACAAACCCCCCCTCAACACCCTCCGCCCCCCACAAACCCCCCCAACACCCCCCCCCATCGCATCGCATCACCACGACCAAGACATTTGCAGAGTCCCCCACCCACACATTGTGCACACATGAGCGATATGCATGCAGCCTCAAACACATGCAGACATACCAGTGCATGCAGACACAGACGTACACACGCCCACACACACACACACACACACACACACACATGCATGCATGCGCGCTCATACACACACACACACACACGTTCCTCCCAGGCATCGTCCCATCTATTTGACACAGTAATTACAGCACACACTGATTCCAATGATGGATGAACTCCCAGTCTGGGATGAGCAGTCTCTCCTTCCTCCCTTCCTCCCTCTCTCTCTCTCTCACTCGCCCCTCTCTCTCTCTCTCTCTCCTCACTCCCACTCACCACAACCTCCAGCCATGTTACATACACTCCTTTACCTCCTTTACTACCAGTGTTACTGCAGGAGGAGGTGGGAGATGGTTCATGACAGCAGAATTAGGAGCTTAGACTGGATACATCTGTCCTTTAAATCTCTTCTCAAGACCCATTTGTACAAAAAGGCATAAATTCATAAATTGAATTGGATGTTTTATACTGAGCTTTATTATTGTATTAATTATTAGTATGTAAGTGTTATCGTTTGTAATTATTAAAAAAAATAACCATTTAATTATTGCGTTATTGAGTGTTTTATTGTATATTGCTGTTTTTAATGTTTAATTATTTAATTATATATATATATATATATATATATATCTTTTATTTTATTCTCCCTCACTATGCTGTTTTTAAGCCATGTTGTTTTTACTGCCTGTTTTCTAAGCACTTTGTGACTTCTGTTTTGAAAAGTGCTCTATAAATAAAGTTTATTATAATTTGTTAATATATCGTTGTCCTGTCCTTTATTATATATTATAATATCCATTCAATGGGTATGGGTGTGTATATCTATCTATCTAGCTATCTTGCTCTCTGTGTCACTTCTCTTATTAACTGTATAAAGTATGTCTCACCTTGAGGAATAATGAGAATGTCATGTCAGTGAAGAAGATTAGAGCTGCACCTTATCCTCTCCCTCTCCCTCTCTCTCTCTCTCTCTCTCTCTCTCTCTCTCTCTTTCTCTCTCTTTGTGCCTCGCCTCCTCTTAGCCTGAGAAGAGAGAGAGCGATAGAGTCAGTAAGGTGTTCATGCCAGACTGGCATAGCAGCAGATGCTTGCTGGCATTTAATTGAGTTGTTAATGCAGCACACAAAAGCAGAGGCCCCGATTCAATTTGGCTCTTTCCGTCTCAACCGACTGCCCTTTGTGTTTCATTACCGGGACACAGGAACACCTGGCGGGGGCCCGGGGACGCAGGGAGAGCAAGGTGACGGCCCTCAACACTGGATGTGACAGTGATAGGCTTAGCTCCGAGCTACATCTCAAATCTTTTAACCCCTGATGAGCCGGGCTGCAGGCTGAGATCCTCAGGAAGGAAGCTCTCGGCCTTCCTGAGGCCTGAGCCTAGCGTTAGACAGAGCCAATCAGATATTAGCCTATCAATGTCGTCGCACGCTGATATGATGGAAGTGAGGATCTGATTTTACTCAATAGCTTCAGGAGTCTCAGGCTGCGGTCGAATAGTCAAAAAAATACGTCCTAACTCCTATTCCTAAGCACTTTTCCTTGACCTCGATGGAAAACGTCATGAGGTCAAGGAAAGATGTGAAGGAGAATTCATAAGGGCTTAGGAAAAGACAACCGCTGTGCTAAGAGAATCCGACTGCACTTACACTAGACTACGTAATTATGCGACGGCGGATGTTATTGACGTGGGTCTTCCGTGTGAAACTACAATGTTCCCAAGATGGACTACTAAAAGCGCATCTTAGATACTTTGCCCCAGTTTAACCCTTGTCTTAATTAAGGCAAGGGTTTCAGCATCTGTGACTGAAGTAAAATTAATTAATGATATTCCTAAAGGCTGGAAATACAACAACGCTCAGAATGAAGAAATAACTAATGCAAACTGAGCATAGGTTACGCTACAACGTTAACTTCACTTTGATCATTTTACAACAGCAGCGTAACGTTCATAGTTCGCCTATGGGTTTAACATATTGTTCAAAACATATAAGCATATTAGCAAGTTATGGCATAAGATGGAAAATGCTTGATAAGCAACGGTAACTTATATGATGATCTGCGTCCCTTGTCGGTCATGTTGATCGTTTGTTTTCGTGAACGGCCGAATTGTGCGTCGCTTTAAATGTTGCTGCCGCAAGGAATTGTGGGACGGCATTATCTCCTTTCCTTTCGTAAAGGATGGTCCAGTGTATCCTATGCTAAAGGAGATAAGAAAGGAAGCATTGAAGCACCTTTCCTTAGCATTTAGAGAATTCGACCAGCTCTTATCATGGCTGCCACTTAGATACTTCCAGGTCATTTCACTCACTTAGGAACCTTCCTAAGCAAAAAAGACAACTGGACCGCAGCCCCAGTCTGTAAAACCTGTAATGAAACCTGCCTCACTCTGCCTTAAGGAGCTGCTAACCCACCTAAAAGAATTTCATCAGTATATTTTAGTGTCCCATTGATGGTCTAAATGCTGTTTCAGAGACATTTCCATCCTGACAAGAAAGCAATTGTAGGGAGAACACTGAAACCTTGTAATTTTTTGAATTTTTTGGCATGAAAATTGTCAATGTTGACAACCAGTGTGGAGAAGACGCATAGGCTGAAGTTTGACATTGAAATGAGCCTGGTGTGTGTAAACATTTGCCTTCACCTCCAACAACCTGGGTTCAATTCCCAACTCAGGCAAAGAAGTTTTCTACTGTGAGCGAAGTTTTCATTTTCAGCGAAAGTTTCTGATATTTAACCAAAACCTGACCCTAACCCTGATCTCAACCAAAGTTGTTTTACCTGTCTAAACATATCTGTTAGCTAACCTTTTCACATAACAAACAGGTGAAAATGGTGTGTTCAATTCATGCTATTGTCACATGATTTTTCATGGTGGAGCAAAGTAATCTTAACATTTTGTGTCCACAATGCATAATCTGCATTTCAGAGTTTGTGCTCCTTTCACAAAGTTTTGTCAGACTGGGTTGAAATTTAAAGATATTGAATATTGGCATAAAATATTGGCTAATGGCAGCTCAAATCCAAAAATATCCATATCAAACCCTAGTAAAGACCAAAGGTGATTGGCTGGCCTTGCCTGAGGAATTTAGTCTAACAAAATCAGTGTCATCAAACCCTGTAGCTGTTTCTTTACAAATTTTATTCCTGTTGTATTTGACTGTTGTGTACTTCTTTAACCTTCATGTCTGGCATTTTTATTGCCTATCTGATTTCGCTTTTACGCATTTTCTTCTATGTTTAATTCTCTATATCAGTGGTTCTCAACGTGGGGTCCGGGGACCACCAGGGGTCCTTGAGGGGGTTCCGGGGGGTCCTCAGCAAACTGATGAATTGTTAAACTTCAGCATTATTTCGTTATTTCAAGTTAACACAATTAGAGAATGTAGCAGAATGACTCTTCTGATCATAGTTTCTCTGTTATCTCTCTACCTGCAATACAGACAGTCATGGGATTCTGGACAAAATCATATCTGACAATAAAATGATCTTAGATTTGGGTCCGAGAGACAAAATCTCATTAAATGGGGGTCCGTGGCCCTAATGTGGACTAAATTAGCGGTCCTTAATATGAGAAAGGTTGAGAATCACTGCTCTATATAACACTGTAGAATTCTGTTTTTAAACGTTCTGCACAAATAAAGGCTCCTATTATTCTAATTATGCGAGTGTGGAAAGGGTGTAAGGAGAGAAAGGAGGGAGGATGGAGGATGGAGGAAATGAGGGATGTCGCCCCGGGGTGAGAGTGAAGTGAGGAAGGTCCGTCCCGCCCATCCTCACCGCCGGGCCGCGAAAACCAGCCAACCCCGACGCATCAAACCTGTCAGAGGGAAAACAGAGGCAGGCGAGGTCACAGCAGACTGGATGGACGACCTTCTCCCTTCTCTTTCTCGACGCCTGCTTATGTCTTTTTCATTAGTCGCCGAAGGGAGGGGTGGGGGAGGAGAGAGGGGGGGGGAGGAGAGAGGGGGGGATGGATGCTACTCCGGTCCACCGCCCCAGCGAATTGGCCTGAAATGCAAGGCGATCGAGGCTAATGTCATTGCCCGCACAAATTAATGCAAGTGCCACAACGTTGTGAATGTTGCTATTAATATGGAGGAGGTTCTGTAAGGAATTATCTAATCTCCTCATGCATTTTGTGATCTATGTAAATGTATGAGGAGGTTGTAACTAAGAGGACGATTAAATTGTCACGCGTTGGGTGTTCAAATCCGCCTCACCTCTGCAACTCTTTGTTTTGAATATCGACAAGTGCTGTTTTTCAATTGCTAAGAGGATTTATCTTGTAATATGAGGTACCAGGAGCATTTTTTTTACTTTTGTAACACTGACATTTTAGCCTTATCTTTATAGACAGAAGTCGCTAGTTGGATGAATGCATTGGCAATGTTTTTTTCAGGAATATACTGAAGAAAGCTTATTTTTTCACTGATCTAAGTATATTTTTGAAATGACACAATAGTATATACACCTTCATGATACAATGATATTTTAACAGGTTGGAGGGCCCAAGTGGAGCAAAACACATAAATGAACATGCAAATATGCAATCAAGTAAGAGAAAAAAAAATCTAAATTTCAGTTAGGCATTTCAACCCCAACCGCAATATTCTCTTGAATTTAATTAAATAAAAAAAACAAAGATATAAATTACTTAATAGTCATTTCACAATCCTACCAATTGTGAGAAGTTTTGGTTTTAAAGCCCTTCCCAAACAAGCTGATGATAATTTCTGGTAATTGGAGGCCAATGATTGATTACAGATACAATCAATAACTGTATTTCAAGACTCACTGGAGATTCCTCCTAGTTCACGTATCATTAGTTCCTGAGTTATTGTCAATACTTTTGTATTCATGTATGTAAACATACAAAAACATGTTATCTTTTACCAAATAGGTTTGTATCGTAAAACCTTTTCTATAACGAAGTGGAATCAAATGAGAAGCTTTGTTACAAATCAGATTTGAAAAAAATGATGCCGCAAAATTAAAGCAAACTATTGTGCATTTTAATTTCCTTGAATGACAAAATTCACTGGCTCCTTTGTATTTTAAAGATGCTGAATGATGAACTTCTGGAAACTTTTTTCTAAACTGGTTATATAACATTTTAGAAGTCCTAGTGTCCTCAAATGTTTCCTTTCAATTTGCCTTTATTCATTTATTTATTTTTTTTAGAAAGAGGCTGGACTTGACTTGCATCCAGTCCAGAATAAAGCCAAATAACAGCTACTGGTCATTCAGCTGAACCTCTGGGGGTTCAAGCTGGCACTGGCTGCAGTCATAACTATTTAACTGCATTCACATAGACTTCACATGAATCACGGCCACACAATGGTCTGTCGGCCCTCATATAACGGGGGCCTTTTCCGCCCCGAAATATGGCGATTTCGCTTCAAAAGGAAGGGATCGGGGAAAGGCAGCGCTTCCAGAGAGGATGTGAACATGGGCCGTGGGCGCGTCGCTGGCCTTGAGTCTCACCACGCTACAGTCTTCCAGGGCTTTTGGAGTAAAGCGGGGAGGGGGGGGGGGGGCAGGGGGCGGCAGTTGGTAGTCTACCTCCTCGGCTTCCTCTTCGCCTGGCTTTTATACCTATAAGACACCAGGGACTTGGCCACTGTGAGAGAATATTCAGGGGAGCAGAGCAAATCCCTTCTTGACGTCAGCGATGCGTCGGTCGGTTTCGCGTGAAGCTGACAAAGACGCAAAAATGAATCGGTCGCCTTTTTTTTTTCCGACGCTGTGACTCAGCTCCGTCTGTTTACAGAGAGAGACTGTCTGCCGCTTTCTTGCCTGTGAAACCACATTGTGTGAGACCAAAAGAGCTCCAGTTCTACTCATATTCTGCTATTTCATGGTGCTCACACTGTACATGCTGCCCTACAAAGCCAAAGAACAGTAACTGCATGAGTAGTGAAACTGAGAAAAACTAGTTTGTCATTTATCTTCTGTCACAGCTAAAGTATTGATGGTACAGAAGTGGACTGTATGCCGTTTAGTAGCATTCATGGGCCATTTTTGCTGATACAAAATCTAAACCCTAGTCATTAACTTTGATGTTGAAAACACAAAAAGCAGTTACCTCTGTTCTTTGCACAGCAGCATACACAGTAAAAACAGAAAGAGCATGCAGGCCTTGGTGAGAGTATGAAATGAATCTGCAGGCAGAGAATTCAGTGATCAACTTTTACAGTCTTTTATTTTGCACTTTGCAAATTTTTTTTATTTGAAAAAATGGCAAAAAATGTGTTTCTGTGTATGTGTACCTGATGTATTTTGTGGGGAAGTGTGTAATCTTATGAAATAGCCTGATTCAAACAAGTGCGGTGAGAAAATAAAGAGTCCCACACACTGTTCAGTGCAACAGACAGCAGACAGTTTACAGTTCTAAAAATATCAACATTAATCACTGACATTTCCTCTTCATTCTTCACACCACTGTCTTTTCAAAGTCTCACAAAATGATTAGAGCCACGGCAAAAACAGCAGCAATTTTCTTTTAATGACTCCCAGAGACTCCCTTACTAATGTCAGCATTGCATAAATCTTGGCACACCAATTGTCATCACCTCAGGAAAGGAAGACATTTTCTTGGTCTGTATCCTTGTCATGTTTTCGCATTGGCATGACCCCCTATTGTTGTATGGGGGCAGAGTGGAGCTCTTTGATGCGTTAAGTGATTTACAGAGCGAGAGGACATAAACAAATGGTTCATACAGGACTGTGGGCAGGAAGTGCCCTCCAACTTCAAACAGGAGCTTTGAAAAACAATAGCCCGAGGCCCGTTTCTCTCCTGTCACTTTATTTTCTGTCACTGAGCTCAGTAGCGTCACCGGCGCAAATGGCACCCGTGCAACACTGGAGCGGAAGGCTATGTGTGTTTTTTTTGTTAAGACTTTACTTGAATTGTGGGTTGTAACACATTAGAAATCATCACACATCATGTAAGCATGTAGTTGTCTCCCCAGGTCCCCAGGTCTCTCTTATAACGGATCATTTGATGTCACTTTACTTAAGATAATTTGATGAGTTCATGGATTCCCTAAAAGGCATATGGCGGCAAACTAATAAGGATTCCACAGTTCATAACAGCCTGCTCTCATCAAATATCATTAAATGATATTGGCTTAAAATGCAAATGGTGTGCTCCGTGCATGAAAAGTGAGAGAAATATGTTTTCCGCACTATGAAAGGATTACATGGAGGAGACACGACTAGAAACAGGCAGTAGGATTCAGTTCCTGACTCACACCAAGAAGGTGTCATTTTCAGTAAAAGTTTTTCTAATTTAACCATGACCAAAACCTTAACTCTAACCTTAACTAAATTGTTTTAGTTGCCTAAACTTAACTGCTAACTAAACTCTTTACGTGACAAATGGCGTGTCCAATTTGTGGTATTGTCACATAATCCTTTCATGGTTAAGGAAGGTAATCTTTATTCGTGTCCACAACACGTTAGCTGTGTTTCAGATTTGTGCTGTGTTGCAGCTGATGTCTTATAAACAAAATATATACAGTAAGTTCCAGTGGTAAATCCATCACTTATAACAGCCTCATAACCAAATTCATGATGCATTATAGTGTATATGTCAGATTTTAATTTTGCACAATAGTGTATTATGTTTTCTAATGCCAATATGATGTAATTATAATGTGCTTATGATGCACATACTGTACGATGACTTGTGGTATATGTTATGCCAACAATTCAAGTAAAGTATTACCTTTTTTGTAGTTATGAGTATTTAGTTGTTATCGCTATTTTCTTTTTTTTTTTTTAGATTTCATCTTTCTATTTGAAATGTTGCTGTTTTGCAATTCCCTATGTTTTAAAAGGAAAAAAAAAAGTTAGTAGCTAGGGTGCATGTTGAGTTGAGTTTTACTGTAACGTACATTAGTTATCCTCAGAGCTGCATGGCACAAAATGGGCAACAACTGATACTCAAGACCTGTAATAATGCATACAGACACACACACACAAACATACACACATGCGCGTGCGCGCACACATACACACACACACGATTCCTCTAATAGCCCTGGACAAAAAAAAAAAATGTTCTTGGTTAAAATGATAAGAAAATATAATGATCCTCTACTTAGACCTGTATCTGTTTAGGTAGACATCAATAACTCATTTACATAAATGACAAAAAAAGGTAATTAGATCAAATGCACAAGTCGTTTAAAACAGCAGCCTGGACTGTCTCATTTTGAGTTATTAATTCTCAGATTATTCTATTAAGACATTTCAGTCGAGATATTTCGATTAACACCCTTCACATTCCCAGGCGGAGGCCAAAACTCATAAATCTTCATATAACAGCATCATCAATGTGTGTTTGATTTCGGATCTGTACCTCTCAGGCCGGCCTGGGAGGGGAGGGGGGGGTGTTGGCCTTTAGACCGGCATCCCGTTGTGTTACAAAGTGAGAAATAATCATTCATTAACCCCCTGACCCAGTGGGGGGGAGGGGGGGTTGTTGGATCGACCCCCTCATTGTCTCCTCCCCTCTGCAGCTGGGTCAAGCCAATTGACAATGCACATAATGATCTTAAATGGATTAACTGGCCAAACACGCCCCAGAGTTTCCTTTTCAATTATGGAGTGAGCCGTTTTATAAAATGGAGCCCGGTGCTGATAGCAGAGCCCAGAGGACCCCGGGGGAATACTCGGTGTGTGTGTGTGTGTGTGTGTGTGTGTGTGTGTGTGTGTGGAGGGAGGAAAGGGGAGGTGGGCTGCAGCCTTCAGGACGGGCAGGAACTCACTTGGAAGGGTGTTTTATAATGGGAGAGGGCTGGGAGAGAGAGAGGGAGTGTGTGTTAGTGTGTGTGTGTGTGTGTGTGTCAGCGTGTGATTGTCCCCGGGGTCTCCGACATGTCATCTCTCAATAAGTTCCCTGAGGTATAGAGTTTATTGTCGCTGTGAAGAGCCTGACAGACAAGTTAATCAATCTGGCAATTTGGTGTTGCAGGTCTCTCTCGTTACTCCAACACACACACACACACACACACACATCTCCCCCATTGGAAGGGGTGTAGGGTGAGGGGGGGGGGTTATAGGGTTTGTAAGGTATTGCCGTGTTTTAGCTTTACTCGCTCGTTAAAGAGTAAAGTGCTACGAGTGATTGAGACATTTCAGCTACGAAGGCTAAAAAGCCTCGTTCTGAAGCCAAAAAGCAAACGACAAAGCAGTTTAATTATTCCAGTATTCAGCATGGTGATATATTATCTATTCACTTGACATTTCTGTTGGATCTCTGCTCTAATTAGCTAGCTTAATCTTCTCTATTGCGAAAATGTGACTTTATTATTTGTGTCAGCTACATGCCTCTGTACACTGTGAGCTGTCCATGTTGCAGTTCCATGGTCGCCCATAGAAGTCCATAGAAGAGATTACTTAAGGTCCCTTTACCTTTTGTTTAGTTTCTGTGCTGCACACACCTGGAACACTTTGCAACATACATTGAAACTGGACACAACTGTACATTTGGGTCAATTTAAAACCATAATTGCAAACTGCACCACTCATGAATGTAACTGTTTTTAACTGTGTTTGGCTGTGTTCTGTTGTTGTTTATTTATTTGTTTTCTCGTTGGTTGTTTTTTATGTGTATTTTACTCTGTACACTGCAAAAAATCTCCATCTTAACAAGTCATTCAGTCTATTATTGAGTCCTAACATTGTAATTTTCATAAAACAAGTGAAGAAATCTGCCAATAGGGTTAGATCATTTCACTTGTTTCCAGTGCAAATCAACTTGTTTCAAGATTTTCTATCATTCTACTATCATTTTCTTGATAGTAGTGCAGTGATCTGCCTTATTCTGACACTGACACTCATTCCGAAAAAAAAATCCTGAAACAAGTGAAACTGCATTGGAAACAAGTGGAGTTATCTCTTCTCATTGGCAGAATTTTTCTCTTGTTTTAAGAAAATTAAGATTTGAATGTTGAATATGGGACTAAATGACTTGTTAAGATGGAGTTTTTTTGCAGTGTACTCTCGGCATCATTGTAAATGAGGGAATACCCTCAATGATCTCCAAGATCTAAATAAAGGTTGAATGAATGAATGAATGAATGAATGAATGTTATCACAACAGAGTGCCTCGGGCCCTCTTTGGTTTTTAAACACAACAAATGTGTGTGTGTTAGCATGTAAGAACGCGTGTGCATGTGTGTGTGTGTGTGTGTGTGTGCATCCGCCTCTTTTGCAGCACGTTCCAGTGTTACCTGATCTGAAGGATTTTTGAAGCGCAGCAGAAAGTTGACCACACCGTTCTGCCCGGCACCGGCTCTGCGTCGCTGTCACAGCTTTGATTAATTTGATAACGATGACCTGCTCTGGCACTTTATGCTAAGGTAAGCACGGCTGTCCGCCCGGGTCAGGAGGAGTAGGAGGAGGTCGCCGTATAAGAGAGTTAACTTTGTTAATGGAGACACGGCCGAGGGGGAAACGGCCTTCGACCAAGGACAGGGATCAATGAAAAAAACCCTTAATGAAATGGTAAGCAACCTTGACTGGGATGGAGGTCGTCACGCCGGCCGGCGAGCCGACCATGAAGCTGCTGGGGCTCAGAGGGAGTTTCTGTAATGAGGCGGGTCGTTCCTTTCTTTCTCCTTTACATCGACTATACCGCCACACTTCTTTCTGATGTATATACTAGGGATGGAGGGATAAATTCTCGATTCTACCACGTCGATTCTGATGTCGATTGAAGTCGGACTCCTGTTGTAAATCTCAACTCCAAAGTCTGGAATCGAAGAAACTGTTTCATTTAAATGAATTTGTAATTCATTCATTCTGATTTAAGCCTATCTATACTAATCTGTGTTCGATTGCCTTGGCCTGATCCATTTCACAAGTGGGTAGGGGGGGGGGGGGGGGGGGAATTCAAGGCTCATTGGTTGAATGCCAACCGGCGTAAAATTTACATTTGTGTTTGTGTTTTTGTGTGTTTGTGTGTATGTGTGCCCAAGCATGATGAGGTTTTCATTTTCAGTTGTTTTTTAGATATATATATATCCCTCTGTTGTTTTGATGTTAGATGTTTCTTTAAGGAAGATTAAAACTCTTGGTACATCAGCACAACTGGAATGCTGTTTTCAATAAAATATTTTTAAGATGAATTCTTTGGTGTGTAGTATGTATATGGTGTAATGATGTCAATGATGTATATGAAGTATGTATATGATGTGTATATATATGCATATGTATGATGTAGTGTGGTATATGATGATATGTAAAGCATTTTGAGACTTAAATTTGATTTGTTTGTTTGTGTGTTTCTCTATCTCTCTCTCTCTCTCCCTTTTTTTTTTTTTTTTTCTCTGCTGTGTATTCATTTACATCTACAGTACTAATCAGCACAAGTGGAAAGCTGCTATTTCCCGTAGAGCTTTGGGCCGCGCTGTGAAAGAGTTTTAGCCTTCCTCACTTTCTTAAAGGGGAGGTGCGGAGACACCCGATAGGCGGTCGGGCCGGACAGTGAGTCATCCTTTCCCAGTGTCGACTGGAACCTGAACCTTTAATCCTGAGGATCTCAGAATCCAGAGAGTTGCAGATTCCTTATCATTTGCATTAATCTCAGGAATTTGCGCCATGCCATGAAGACACAGGCTCCCCTTACTCTACTGACACAGAATAGGGCAACAGCTATGATGATACTTGACTGATTTTAGTCTCACAACCATATCATGCACTGGGTTGTAAATAATAGTGTAATAAGATTGCCAGAAGACGCAGATGTTAAACGTCAGTTACTAAATGAGTGGATGAGAGCAAAAACTTTTTCATTTTGAGATGTAATACGCAGTAATCGTTACATCAGATGAACTATTGCCGCAGAATGGAGCTGCGCATATACCGCTGCCATATTTCAAACAAAGAAAATATGAATTATCTTTATGAATTATGAATTGTTTTTCATCTTGTATCTAACTTTTATCTTCTATCAGTGCATTAGTGTTGATCTGATATCAATCAACTGAATGCCTTTGTAGACTGTGTCAATAGGAGATTTACAGTATCTTACTTCAGATTCAAATGACAAAGCTTCTCAGTGTCAAGTTTTTTATTACTACCTCAGCAGTAAAGATCTGCAGCTCTCACCTTTAGCTAAAAGTTCAACCTCCTCTCTTGCCAAGTCCTTTGAAGTGATCCTTTCAGAAAGAAAAACTGTAACACTTGTCCATAAACCATGCCAGGCCCTGTACCAATGCCCATATGTGAAATTAATACCTTTTTCAAAACGAACCCCTTCAAACTTCAACAACTTACAATTACATACCGAACCCCCCCGCCCCCCCCGTTCCTGAACCCTACAGCGCTCGTCGCAAAAGAAATCAGCTATCAGGAAGACGAATTGTAAATAAATCTTTTGCCTGCATTTGTGGAAAAATCTGGCCGAAAACGATGGCGAAGGAAATCCAATCTGTTCTTTGGAAACGCTGCATCAAGGTAATTCAAGACAACGCAGCAGCTGTAAGGATGACATAGATCGTTTCGAAATACCTCTTTTTTCCACTTCCCGATATCGGACCGCTGCTGCCGCCGCCTAAGATTTCTTTACCAGGAACCAAAAGAAACCAAGCGTCCCTCCTATAGAAATCCGGTGGTTTTGATCACAGCCATGTTGAGCGCAGCAGCAGAAGAAGAAGAAGAAGAAGTCATTTGTTGGCTTTTTCTCTGAGTTACCCTGCACGCTATTATTCTGCACAGGACGCCGCGCTCTAGACTTCAACTTGTGCTACATTATACTCTTTATCAGCGCGGATCACCGTGAACGCTTTAACCCCGAACCCGGAAGTGTGCGGCGTGGAGTTTCTACATTTATTGCGCTGCTTGCTTGGCGAT
Organism: Centroberyx affinis; assembly: GCF_046629955.1. Taxonomy (NCBI): domain Eukaryota; kingdom Metazoa; phylum Chordata; class Actinopteri; order Beryciformes; family Berycidae; genus Centroberyx; species Centroberyx affinis. Next base: position 81,372 of record NW_027280869.1, on the reverse strand, counting down.
GAAAGCAGTTCTGTGTACGGTCGTGACTCTGGAAATCAATCTTGAGGTGTGTTTTTAATATGAGAGTTAACATGCATTATAATGGTTAATTTGAAACTGGTAATTAGGCTTTGGATGTAGGCTGAAGGGGCTGTCGAACCCGCAAATAGACTGTTTTATTACCTGATTACACGTTCCTCGCTGGGACACAATATACTGAGCCAGGAATGTTAAGTCAGCCTTCGTTTGGGGTGGAGGGGAGTGGGGGGGGGGGGGGGGGGGGGGGGTGAGGGCGGGTGGGGGGGTGAGGGGGTGCTTGGGAGGTTAAAGCTTCCCAGAATAGTGGAGCTTTGTAATCGGCATGCATCGGCTTGAGAATGTGGTGTGTATTTGTTAATAGCGAGGATGATCCCTCCCTCCCAGCAGGTACCGCCTGCCTGTTAAGAGGAGCAAGGTTAAACATGGCCGCTCGTTATGTCAGGGTCGCTCTGCTGTCGTTCAGCCAACGAGCACGGGCTTACGGATTATTATTATCATTGTCAATATTCACAGGAAAATAAGATCGGTGCATGAAAAAGAAAGGAGAGCTTCATTACAAGGAGTCTGATCTTAGTCTGATCTAACACAGCATAGAAAAGAGAAGAAGAAAACAAAAATAGACATCATTCACAAAGCAGGATTAGAAGGTTAGCTGGATAACAGTGAAAAAGATCAGTATCCTGGATATACTGATTTGAATCTTTAAAACAAAACTTGAATATTAGGAATATGATTCAGTTATGCATGTTGATGATATCAAACAAAACTTCATAACATTTTTTAAGTTATCTGGCTAACTTGCATTGTGAAATACTCCATAGTAGTAGTAATTTCAGCATTGGTAATATTATTGTTGTTATTTTTATTATTATTATTGGTAGTAGTATAGCAGTAATAGTAGTATTGATATTATTATTATTAGTAGTAGTATCAGTAGTAGTAGTTGTTATTGTATTCATTGAAAAACAATATCCACACAAAAACAGAAAGCTGATGGACAGTGTAACAGAAACGTAGACACACATTAATACCTTTAATAACCCCATGACACAATGTCCAGCAGAATTAAAACCACATATGAACTTTATTTCACTTTACAGTTAAGTGATAAAAAGTATTGCACAATGAGTGATGCTGTATTTCTGTTACTGTCTAATGCTTAAAGCCATTCCCAAAGGCAAATCTTAATCAGGGTCAGAAGTCACGAATTCTCTTTGATTGTCTCTTTGATTTCTCTCTTTGATATATTAGGTATTTTTGTTAATGTAACTTTAATATTTATCTTGATGCTGCTCTCTTGGCCAGGTCTCTCTTGAACAAGTGATTTTTATCCTGGTTAAGTAAACATTAAAAAAAGAAAGTGTTATGATAATTTGTCATATTTCCAGTCACCATGCCAGCGGAGCAAATGTCGGTGCTCGGTGCCTCTCTGTGTCGGCACCTTTGACCGCCGGAGCTGTTTGGGCTCTTTCTGCCGCTGGTCGTTTATATTTAGCACCAGCGAGGGATTTTTGTGTGGAAACTGCTCTGAATTTAGAAACAAGCAGGGGCACGATGCAGGGTTATCATTTGATTTACAGTCTCATTTCACCTCAAGTCCTGAGACGACAAATGGAGATTCCTAAGTGGTTCAAGAAACAGGGAAGTCCTCGCTTTGGCAAAGTTATGATGGTCATTTAAAAAGCGGGTTAAACCCAAGATGGAGGGCCAACCTTAAATACAAAGCAGCAGGGGATGGAAGAGTTGGCTTTCAAAGGGAGATATATGGCCGGTACAAGACCAGGATCAGTCGCTTTGGGAACTTAAAACCTCGGATGACAGTGAGAGCCATTTTGCACATTAAGATGAATAGGCTCATCCTGGCACCGGCCGGTGTGGTTGAGAGTTTGTCTCGTTTGATGCAAATGAACCAGATCACTGCCTGGTCGGCGAGCACAGTCTTTTAAAGGCGCAGCGCGGATAAAAAATTACAATCTCGACAACGCACTCTGCAATAATCTGTAGAGTATCAGCCAAGCAAAACATGAAACACAGTAACCACGAAAAATCAGACGTTTTAAGTTACAGTAAGTAAAGTTTCAAGTCTTCGCCTCTCGTCCGCTTCGCTATTTCTCGGTAGTTATCCCACTTGTTGATTTTAGTTTACAGGCCTAATCCTTTACTATTGAAGGGGTATGACAATGTCTGGCTCACCTCATTCGGGAGTATCCCACTGTGGCAGGTAAAACCTCCCAAATCAATAGCACATATGGTCCACATTACAGTGGGAAAGGCCTCCAAAAAACCTTTTTCCCCGAGAGTGGTGCACATCGATGACAGACGCGTTCTGATTCCACATATGTTGAAATGTAGAAAGCGTTACATGGCCTCTTTGATACAGGATGATTTATAGGGCCTTGACACCAGTTGCAAATGTCTCTGGCGAGGGCATGAGGGGCCCCGCACTGCAAGTGGATAGTGTCGATCAAATCACATTCGGGCCCACAACAAAATGGATTGCGTTTCCACTCGATGGTTTTTCGACCTTTATGACTTTCATGCCCCTTATTGGGTTATTGTTGTGGAAAGTTGGTGCTGGTGTTTGAAGAAAGAAAGAAAGAAAGACAGAAAGACAGAAAGAAAAATCAACAGATTGGTGGAAGACAATCTACTGGATAACAACCACCACATCCTCATGGATATTCAGTGCCTTCACACTGACAATGCCATCTGGAGGAAATAAGGAATTTTAATCTAACTTCTCTCAGTATTCTTGTTGCACACAGATTTCATGCTCCAATTAGACAGGGGTTGAGCCAGATAGGAGCAGGGGGAAAAAAAAGGGACAAAGCTGGATGAAATCTGCCCAGTATGCATCAAGGACCCTGCCAAAGTGCTCTGCATGACAAAATGAGGTTGGCTAGGGTCACTGTCCTGCGAGGTATAATTATATCGTAAAACTAAGCCTCTCGCTTCTACATAATGGTAGATAAACAGACTCTGATTTGTGACACTTCTCAAGTTCGAATCCAAAGTGATGCAGCTAACTCAATTAGCAAATGGAGGATCACGCAGCCCCTTAATAGGGATTGGTGGGGATGAGCGAACTTGTTCCCAAAAATTAATTACCTATCACATTTCTTGTGGTCATCAAAGTGCCCCAACTAATGGCACGGCTAAATCCGTATTCAGCGAAGCGCTCATGTTCCATTAGAAATGTCAGTCACTCGCCTGACGGAGTAGCGCGGTAACGCTCGCCGTCGACTCGCGCCCTTGCAGAAAGACCCCGGCATGCAAATGAGGTCTTTAGCTTTGTCTTGGGGATGGAGTAATTTGGTTTAGAAGGCATATATAAATATCTGAGCGCAAACTGTTGGTCACTCAAAACACCTCCAAATGGAGTTGGGTACAAGGGGGCAATTAATAATGTACAGTTAGTCCTGACAAGCCATCTACCCCCAGTAGGGTGTAATTGACAGCATGCAAGCAGGGGGTTAGCGTCATTTTGCATCTCCATTACGCCACGCTTTATTGAATAATACCTCAAACCTGGGCAACACTGACAATCAGCTGTACCTTATGCTAAATCGGTGATGAATTGTCTAACAGACCCACCGCTTACCTGGCTGCTTTTATTTGAAATGCTGCTGCAGAAAGTCTGTGAAAAGAGAGAGAGAGGAGTTTCACACAACTATAGGGTGGTTGAATTTACTGCGAAGGTCTTCATCAATGCATCAGTAATGAATAAGACCCTGTATGTATCCACTGAGTGCATCTTTTTTTTAGCTAGTAGCACAGATGCTGTTTGTGGGTCTAGTTGCTAACTGGCTATTGAAAACCAATTTGAAGTGAAGTACGATGATTTTTTTTTACATTTTTCTGCTTATTGTAAACTTACAATAAGAACATTTTGTCAACAGTAGTCAAACCGACCATATATCACAGTCTTCATCAGCTAAGCCTTCAATAGGAATAAGTAGCATTTGTAGAATCTGAGTTTTTTATGAAGAGTAGAAAGGGAAGATCGTTACATGATAGATAGGTTAATTCAAGTGGGGTCCTGGTTCAATTTTTGCTAAAAAATTGAAATATTGAAATATAACGTCTAATGTCTCAGTACAGTTGGGAACAGCGTCTCCTTTCCACTGAAAATAACAAGAACAAGAAGCTAGTGCTGTGAAGAAAGGTTCCCAGTAGACACGTAACTGAAGAGGGCTTTATTAACCTGCATAATATTGTTTAATTTAATTAGTTATTTGCGAATTTGTTATTTAAGGGAACGATAGAGTTACAGTGCAAAGCAACATCACTATTTTGAGGACGCCTTAACTGCTCCAATGAAATCATTACAGTTATTACATTGCAACTGCTCTTTAAGGCACAACTCAAGTCTGAGGAGATGAAGACAACTTTACCACGGGTCACGCGCAACTGCTCTCCGGCTGTGGCCGCAGTACACAGGTATGGTATGGCAGGCGTGTGATAGAAACATGAGCCTGAACCGTAAACGTGCCATGAAGGCTGGGGAATGTGAGTCCGGGGCTCTGGGCAGAGCTGGATTGAGTTTTCAGTAAGACGGCAGATTCATGGATTCTGTCAGCCTCCACTTGTTGAAATAAAATCATGACAAATGGCAGTTAAACAGAACAGAGATACAATGCTGATTTGTCTTATCTGTGTATTTCCCTCTAGCTGCGGTTCCCCTTGATCTCAGAAGACATTTTGTTTCACATGTAGGACCAAAAGTGAATCTAATGTAGCTGGAGTATGGAATATATTTTAATGCCCCATTGGTTGTATTTTGAGGGCAAGTAAAGTTGGTAAAAAAGAATCCAATTGATTGAAGTAGCATTTACCAAGATATGTGAGTCTGCATTTCTGTTCATTATGCATATCACTGTTGCTGTTTGAAAACCTTTTATCTCCAAAACAGCCTTGTTTTTATCTTGATAGCAATGCATGTTTGAGTTTATACAATGGGATATAAGCATGTAATCCTTCAATTTAAGTCAAAACATGAAAATCCCCAAAATTGGAGTTACAAGGTTTTCACCCCACAATTACAATAAGTGCTTCTTTTTCAAGGTCCTAATGTAATATAAGATGTAATTTGTAGACAATTTATTAGGATAAACCCCTTGAGATGAACCATCTCGTTTTCAAGGGGGTCCTTAGTAATCTAACAACCAAATCAATAGCAATCATAATAGTTTAAACATATAGCTAATATATGTAAACATGATACATTTCTCAATGCAGGAATCAACCTCAGATAGAAGTTCCCTTATTGATTTATTTACTTACTTACATAGTTATTTAGCTTTTTTTTAATATTTTTTTTTACTTTGTTTAGAATTTAGATCTCAGCATTTAAACTGTCCCTCGATGACTTTTCTTAGAGCAACTTTCAGTACAAAGCAGTGTTGTTAGATTTTTATCATGCAAGGAAACAGTACTTATAACAACATTTACCCTCTTAAATTGACAACTTGATAGCATTCTCTTAGACCAACAAATCCACTGGCCCTTCTAGCATTAAACCAGTTTTCAGACCGGTACACCTTGCATTTAGCTCCATCCAAATTCATGCCAACCTCAAACAACTAAAGAGGACAAACCCAAAGCCTGGAGCTGTGAATACAATGTAGTCTTCACGCTGGCAGGTTGTTTGTTTACACGCGGCCTGAGATAATTAGCCCAGAAGTAATGACTGCTCTCTGATGACAGCCGCTGAAACTCGATCCCCCGGTGTGACATGCTCTCCCCGTCACTCTCCCCTACCCAACAACTGCAGAGGGGTTATTTTTTGCCCCGGCTGCTCGCGGGGCTAGCCTGGCGCCAGCCCCTGGGACCTGGAGAGCTAGGGGGGCTGACAGGGCCAACGCTGCCATTCGCCCCTTAACCCCCCACGCCCTGCCACCGCCAAACGGCACCCGGAACCCAACACTGAAAACACTGTGAGGACCCGTCACGCCGTCCCCTCATCGACGGAAAGGAATGGTAGAAATGTCTGAGCATTTGCTGATTCCCTTCTGCCCCTGGTTCCAGTGAGCAAACCAAAGAGTTGAACTGGTTGTGTTTTGTGTTTAACCGCCGGCATTTAATGAAGTGTTTAATGATGGTGTTGCAATGAGGGAAACCGTTACTGCAGAGGGTAGTTAGGTGAGAAAAATGATCTGCAGAGCAAGGCTGTAGCACTTGAGTTTGGTTTCAGTCTTGAGACTTTTCTAATGTCTTGCACTTGTCTCGGCCACTACTAGATGTTGATCAAACTTTTTCCCACCTTTCTAAATATTTTCAAAGATGTTTTTCTCCACCTGGCCCACCTTCCTTTATTTTCTCCACAGCACTACAAAGTAAGGGATTACACATGTGTATAGTATGCAAACATCTATGCATTGATTAGTCAATTCCTATGCATTAATAGCATTAGTAGGACATTGAGGGTTTAATGAAGAGCTCCTGCAGATAAATCTACATTTCTGTTCATCTTTAAGAAACTTGGAAAGACATCTGCACTGTTGATTGCCTATTTTGCTCTTGCTCTTGAATTAGACTCGATTTGCTCTGGTCTCGCTCTTGATTTGGTCTTAACCCCTTTGAACCTGGTCTTGACTTGAATTCAACTGGACCTGCTTAGAATAAATTGGACTCGATTGAGGCGGTCTTGACTACAGTCCAGCGTCAGAGTCCATATCCCAATGACAAAGCGTTCTGAATGGTACTCCAATTATCTGTCGCGTTCCAGGGGGCAACAGTGCGCGCCGGGTCGCAGCTTAACGAAAGCCACGTGGCTTGATCTTCCTCAAATCTAAAGCAAACAGGCGCAACATGGCAACCGTGCCACCGCAGGGTCCTGCAGCTTTAGAGGGAAAACATTGACTTTCCCTGAGCAGCTATCAAAGCTTTGCTGCCCGCCAAGTGCAAAGGCCTCGCAATCTGCGGTACTTGTAGAGGGCGAGGAAGCTGGCCAAGACCCAGTCGCTGCCCGAGTCAACAACTGAGGGACGCACTTTAAAAGATCCTGCATCTTAGTCTGTCTTTTTTAACCCTTTACCTAAACTGACCAAAGCTTCTCAATCTTTGGCTCATTTCGACAACAAATTTAAAGGTTACATTTCTCTTTCCTTATTGCCATATTTGTTTAAAACTTGCAGCATTATCTAAATTTGGAAGCTATTACACATGGATTTTGGATGACTCACAAACCATAGGGTATGGCCTTGCCCAAGCAGCTAAAAAGACAGCATGCCACAGACATACTTCTTTCTTTGAAGACGATCCTGTGTCTCCAGTTGTCAGTTGTCTTTTGGTTCCCTCAAAATATGCTTCAGTGAAGCTAAGGAGGAGGGCACAGCCATACTAAATGACATTTGAATCATGTTTCTGGTGCTGAAACAAGAAACTGTACGTACTGCAGGTGTATTTCAGGATTGTTTATTGAGCTTGTCGCGGTGTTATGTGTGTATTTTAAGGCATGGAAACTGTGATCCGCTTTCAAACTGATCATATCTCTTTTTCGGTATGATACGGAACAGATTTTATACGGTTGATATAAAAAAATTTCCCCTTTCAACAATGATTGATTCCAATCTGCACACCAGATGCTGATTTTACACTGACAACTCATTTGTACCGTGTTCTTTTAGGTTTAGGTGCATGGTGACTGTCTCTAAAATGTCTATGCGTCATTGATTTATTATTAAATATTTTGTCCGGTGAAATACACCAGTGGTTTAAATACATGCCCTATATTTCAAACTTCAAAATGACAACAAATCATTTATTTCCAGTGATTTATTGGGTCTCACGAACTTGATCACTCCAAGTTGTAATCTACAGTAGAAACCCTGACATGAGGCAGTGATGTCCAACACGTATCTCTTTTCCTCTCAAAGGTTTAGAGGTTACATCCTTGCTCTTGAAAGGCAGACACTAACATTTAAAAGGCCTGAAGGACTGAGGGGTTGCCACTTGTGACCTCCAAATGGTATTCATTCCTTGTCGGTCTTGTGTGTGAAACATTTCTGTTGACACCCTGCAATGCGGCGTTGATGAGTTAATCTAGCAGCTGAGTGTGTCCTTTAACTACACCCAACCCCCCGTAGCTTTTCAGAAAAAAACACCCCCTTATCTCTACGGGAGAGGGAGAAAATAGGGACCCCGGCGGCCGTAAATCCACAGGACACTATCGGAAGGCACGACAAAACGTGGCCCCCTTTCCATTATTTTCATTTGTAATGCCCTCTCTCGCCCGCCATCTCGGTCAAGAGTTGAACGGGTCGCCACTCCTAATCAAGTATCCAGTGTAACTGAGGAGTTGGGGAGGGGGGGGGGGGGTGTTGTGTGGGGGGTCGGAGGAGGGGGGGGGGGTCTATAAAAGGAGGGAGCATTCCTCCTCTAGTTGAACGGGATCGTCTACCTGTTGAAATGCACAAGGGCAAGTGAAGGGCATCACAGAAATCTCATGCTTCCTTTTCAGAGTTAGACTTCCTACAAATCATCTTAAAGAAGGTTTTTGGGAACTCTTAATTGGTGCCCAGCTGATCCCCGCCCCCCCTCACTGTTCGGTTACACTGTCCCTCAGCCTGCAGGTCCCAGTGGAGGCGACAGGAACGGGCAGCATTAGTGCTGGATATTACTTTAACCATCCTGGATGGGGTCCAGGGTTGCCTGAGATCAGGACAACAAAAATAGGCTTAGAGTATGCCCAGCCATGAGTATGAAATCCACCCCGAGGCTCGCTGCCTTATTGTATGTGTGGGCCGCACTGCGGCTATCGCTTACTTCTCAGAACCATCTTGTAACCTGGGCTTATTAGACAGCCTTAATAAGGACATCTGACAGCTGAGGCAAGTTCATCTAAAACCATACCGATGTAGGTTTTAACATAGTGATGAGGTGGCTGCTTTCAGATCATAGATTGCATTATTGAAAATGTTTCCATCTGTAGAGGCATTATCAACAGAATAGGTTTTGTAGAATACCTTCATAGTCAAATGTAACAATGCAACTATAGGAACATAACATGAAACAACATAGCACAGACTTAACTTAGCAAATCATAACATAACATAATCCAAAACTCTCTAAATAATTCTAGAGACACAGGAATATTTGTTACATCTCTTGTCTGATTGCTGTGGCTTTGACCCTTAACATATTTAATATTATTAGCTTTTTTTTTTTGGCAATTTAAGCCTATTCTACTATTGAATTTACTGCAAGTTGCTCTAGACAGCTGAAAAAAAACATGATTTTTGACCGAGAGTGTCAACTACAGTAAATGCCTGAAAAAAAACATGCTACATTATGAATGAAACTTGGAAAAAAGACTGACTGAACTGAAAAAGGAAAATAAAACTGTAATCGTACCAAAGGGAAGATACAGTAAAAGTTTGGTCCAGTTACTGCATTCAACAGGTTTTTCACTGTGGGAAAGTCCAGCTCATCCTCAACAGGGGGCCTCTTGTGGAGGGAGGGAGGGGGGGGAGGGGGGTTTGCATGCAAGCTAGATCTAAAGGTGGTAATGACCAGTGTATTCTTTCACACTGACAGCTCCTCTGACATCTTGGAATTTATCTCTTGCAGCACATTTTCACGGGCTTAAGACAGCACCCTGGTTGCCTCACGGGGATATCTCACTCACTGTATGGGCAGAAACAGCTGTAAATAGAGAGCCGAGTGGGAGAGGGACAGGGCATTTGTTTATGCTTTGACACCTCGAAGCTACAAGAATGTGTAGCATCTTCCAAAGGTTTCCTGCCTGCGCTACCATTTTGCTTTACAGGGGAATTGATTTGTTTATGTCGTGCCGCAGTTGCAGTAAAACCCCCGAAGCCTGCCGGGTTTCTTACTGACAGTTTGACACCTACGGAGCAAAGGTGAATGCCAAGTGTGGCGCTATCAACAGCCTTAGCTTATTAGCCTGTTGCTTGTCAGTGGGTCCTGAAGGCTAATAATCATGGAGGAGGGATATAAACCGGAGTAAATCTGTCCGGCCTGGTCTCACAAAATTTAGTGAAATCAGCACGGTCTCTTAAAATGCAAATAACTCTGTGCTCCATGCAAGAAATACGTTTTCCCACCATGAAAGGCTTATGTGAAGGCTTATGGCTCAAGGCTTATGTGATGGCTCTTAAGTCATGGCTAGCAACATGAAGTAGTTTGACATTGAAATTGTATGGTGGAAAACAAGGATGTGGAGGTCAGTGTGGTGAATCGAAAAGTAATTGCCCTCAGCTCCGGTGACCTGTGACTTTAGTTTTCATTTTCTGCAAAAGGTTTTCTTATTTAACCATGACCAAAACCTAACCTTAATCAAATTGTTTTACTTGCCAGTTGCCAATCCCTAACCAGTTTTAGCTGCCTAAACCAAACCTTATCCCTAACCTTAACCAAAGTTGCTTCACTAAACCGCAAAACTTTTCATGTGATGAACTCATGAAAACGGCGGGTCCAATTCATGCTATTATCACAAAATCCTTTTGTGACAGAGGAATGTAATCTTCACATTATTCATATCCACAACGCGTAATTGTCCTAAATGAGTTCATGCTCATTTCACAGAATGTTTTTAAATAGCAAAATACCCATAGTACACATAGTATGCTTTACAGTGAGTGCTTTCAGACTGAGGTAACTTACACCAAATTAGGGTATTTTCAAGAAAATAGAACACAATACTGTGTATTTTATATTGGTGGTTGTTTGCCTTGTGGTGAGCACAGCCTGCAGCTCATAGTTTACCCTCCTTTTTGTTTACCGCTACTGTACATCATTGGTTATAATTCACATAACTCAATGAGGGTTTCAAAAGGTCAAATCAATTTATTGAGACCTTTACACTTTCAACAAGTTAGGTATTATTTTTCAATAATACTTTATGCATGTTGTGTGTTGGCACATGCTGTAGAATTTATTAATCTTCCTGTTTCAGTATACTTCAGGTGCCCCAGGAATAATGGCCGAATGCCAAAAAGTAAGAGCGTTTATTTCTGTTGGAGCCCAGTTGTTCTTGTCTTTAACACACAGACACTCAAGCCACAACTTGAGCCCATTTGTTATCTGTTGCCTCGGCGCAAGTTATTTAGCCTGTCAGCAGAATGATAAACTCTCCCTGCCATGGGCGTCACTTCTGCTCGCTCGCTCTCGCATTAGCCAATAAACTTATAAGGTGGACAGGAATGAAGAGTTTTGCTCCAAAATGAGACATCAACCGCTTGAAAAAAGTGACAGCTGCTCTCACGGAATGATCGATAACACAAAATGAAAACAAATGATGGTACTTTTTCAAGGCCTAAGTCCTATTTTGATAAAATGTTAACACTTTTACAGACTGGATCCACTATATTTTAGAAACAGTGAATGATGACCTTCAGGCAATGACTTTTTTCTCGAAATGGATATATAGGGTTTTGGAATAGACGTCTTAAAATATATTTTGACTCCTATAAATTCTTTGGATCACCACTTATGCAATGCTGCACATGTACTGAGGCTCTGGGTATTGTACACAGAAAAGACTTTGTATCTGGTAGTACCATTAATCACAGTTAACCTGACGTTATAGGACTTCTTTATTGGGGGTTAGAGCTGGACTCGGGGTCGGGGCAAGGTTAAGGCAAGGTTCATTGCTGTGAGTTTGTTGCAGCTCCTCCAAACTTTGTCTGAAATCCCCTCGTATGCTTAACTGAGAGAGACAGTTCCTGAGCTTTTCCAAAATACATTTGTTTTCTTTGTTTTGACAACAGCAGACAGGGGGATGAGCTATCTGATCTTGGTTTTCCTTACATAGTCCTCCTGTACAGCAAGTCTATTGCTTTCCAAAGTCCATAGTAAGGACTCAGAATCAGAATCATATTGTTGGCCAAGTGCATTTTCAAATACAAGGAATTTATCTTAGTGGTTGCTTGTGTACTTTGTTAAAAGACAAAGAAAAATAAAAGACAATATAAACCAATAAAAAACAGTAATATAAAAAAAACAATATAGAAACAGTGGAAGAAAAAGATAAAATCAGAATCAAATACATATTAATTTTGTGTTGGTTTTGTCAAGTCTAGCATGCTGTCATCAGTCTTTTACTGCAAAATAAGCTGGGGTTTTTTGTCTCTGTTATGAATATTAGCAATAGGAATCTGCTTTAAGTTTTCATTTGGTCCAGTTTGACCGACCACAAAAACATATCTCATGGAAAACTGGAGCTATATAGAGCAGTTATCTCAGTTTATTTGACAGTATATTTAGAGAGAATCCTACATGGGCGGCCTATAAAAGATTTGGATAATCCCTTAAATGTAAAAAATAAATATATAAATTAAAGTATGTGTCTGCAAGCATGTGTGTGTTTGTGTGTGTTCTCACAGGAATGGTCTCAAGCCTCAGTCAGCCTCCAAAATCCCTAATCACATGACTGAAGCCTTCTTCCTCCTCGTCAGTCCTGCCCATAAAACCATAATGGGATGTTTTGACAGTGGCCAATTGCTAGGAATTCCCTCTCCTTCACTGCTCTGCCTTGACGAGGTGTTTTTTGTGATCAAGTCGCCGTGTTATTAGCCCCGGGGAGTAAGTGGTGCGTTACTCTTTGGGCTAGCCGAGTGTGGAAATTGCCACCTCTGATTGATTAGGTTCCTGTCACCAAGGGGTTATAAATGAACTGCCCTTCCTTGTGCTATCCGGCAGATCCTCACGTACAAGAGAGACTTAAGAAACCTCTTCAGCCAAGTTTTCCCTAACGTCTCGTGGCGGGACATCCTCCTTCTCTGCTCAGCTGCGATCCTGGAGGGGTTTGACTGAGGCTGGCAGGCCAGGAGGTGACAGCGAGAGCAGGGAACCATCCTGGAAACTCAGTTAAGACGTAAACTACACCACCAGTCGAAAGTTTGGACACACCTGATTGAATGTACTATGCTTTTCATTATCTTAAAGCCATTTTGATCTAAAGGCTTATGCTTAAATGCTTCAAATTTGTTTCTTAGACAAATATAAATAGTGAAGTTGATGTATGTATGAATTTCTTTCCAAAGCCTTTGCCTTTCCATCAAGACAAAGGGCAGCTACTTTAAAGAATCTAATATATAATATAGTTTTGATTTGTTTAACACTTTTTTTGGTCACTGCATGATTTGATTTGTGTTATTTCATAGTTTTGATGTCTTTACTATTATTCTAAAATGTGTAAAATAGTAAAAATAAAGACAAATTTGCTCCCCTCTGTCTCTCCTATCTGTCCAGTCGCTTTTCACTGTGCATTATCTAATTAAGCAGAAACATCTTGAACCTTTTAAGTCTTAAATCTGCAAGATTTGTGTATTTTATTTTTTGTTTATTTTAGCGGCATCTTTGTTACACAGTGCTCATTGCTGTGGTGTTTCTGCACTGTTCTTCCCAGAGATCACCTGTCAATCAAACAGTGTGGGCGGAGCTTGGAGTTTCTGTTGATACAGTTTGAGTTTCTGTAGGTGGCGCTCTTTTCTTTGTCTGTTCAGCCATGGTGGCTATCACTGCTCATGCTAACTGCCCAGTTCTTCTGCTGTTTATTCCAAACGAACTGCTGTTTCTGCTGCTAGAAACATAAATGCGTCACTTCATGTGTGTGACCGGGTGTTTAGAACAGCAATTGTAAAAGGTTGTAAAAAGGTTGAATCACTATTGTTATATCAACTGGCAACAGAGTAGCAAAATGGACATCTATTTACCTAAAAATGTCATAGGCAATTTTATAACAGCAAGCCAGAATCGAGTTGTACATCACATGCTGTGAGAGAGGTGGTCTTGTAAAACTCAATGAATGGAGTGTGGCACTGCCAGGCTCAGCGGTTTGTTTCCACTGGGGTCAGCCATACTTGAAAAATGTACAGTATGCACTCACGGTACATTTGGCCGCCTTAGATTAAAGAGTCCGTCAAATGGCTAAAGGTCTGAGGAAGCTTACACATGTGAAAAAGAAGTGGACTAGTTGGCTGGATGTCACAGTCCTGCTCTGTACATTTGTTGTGACCCCAATTCCAGCTGGCGCTCGCAGGGCGTCCTCTCCTGCTCCTCTCCTGCTCCTCTCCCGCTCCTCTCCCGCTCCTCTCCCCAGCTGGCAGTCAGGCTGGGACAGACACCAAGCTGAGGCCTGACCCCTGCTGACAGAAATGAGATTTGTACTTAAGACCTGTTGCTGGCGTGTTGAATTTTACATTCTCTTCTGCTCTGACTTCAGCCGATCCAGCATGAAGTGTTAAATTGGTTATTGCTTTAAAACATGCTGCCACGAGGTCAGGGATAAAAAAAAAATCAGAAAGAAAACAGTCTGCTGGCCTGTGGCAAGCACTTTTCAGAAGAGTGTGTGTATGTGTGTGTGTGTGTGTGTGCGTGTGTCTCTGCGCACACACGTGTGAGCAGATATGTGTCTGTGTTCGTGCCTGTATATATGTGTGTACCTACTGTATGTTTACAAGCATACATGCCTATTTGTGTGTATACTCATTTCCGTTTATGTGTGTGTGTGTGTGTGTGTGTGTGTGTGTGTGTGTGTGCATTTGTTTGTGTACAAGCATGCATTTGTATGTGTGTCTGTTTTCAGAGCCTGTTGCCATGGTATCAAACAGTAAGAGAAGTCTGTGCTGACTGACCGGCCACCTGCTGGTGAGAGGAACCCCATAGAGAGACAGAGATAAAAGAGGAGAGAGAGGAGAGGAGAGAAAAAAGAGGAGAGAGGGCCAATCCCCTCGCTGCACTGGGTCCAATATGGCTGACATGAGGTGGGACCACTAGAACTGATATTGATCCTTTTGACACAATTCCTGCCCTACATTCTATGAGGAGATGAGCGTGCCAACTCCCGTCGCTTCGCACACTAATAAAAAAGGGGCCATATTCTTATTTGGTTTTAAATGCCTTTTCTCTGCCAAACACAGCAGGCCTTTTTATTAATCTTCTGAGCTCAGGCTACTATTATTCACCCCAGCTATCATTCACAGACCGAGATTTTGGAATAGAAAATTTCCACATTCACACTGTGACTGGGCAAAGCGAGAAAAACACACTCCAGGTGGCTCTCAACCACGTTCAACATCTATTTTGTATTTTTTCGAGCCTTTCATAATGTTAGCTATGTCAACTTTTATATATTTGGCTGTCTATGTTGTAAAATAGTACAGTTCAAACTTGTAATGCTAGCAGGCATCAAGGGAGAATAACATCACCAGTGAGAAGCGGCGCCCTGCAAATATCTGGATAGTCCATGTCAATATGCTAGTCTAACTTCCATTCAAACAATGCATTCTCATTTTTATATGTATTAACAGCGCACAGAAGTCAATATACAGGTACGCATTTAGACCCCAAAAAATGTAAAGACCTCTGCAACAGCTAATTACACAACTATGTGATACTCAATGCTCTATTGTTTCTGGTGCAGATGAATATTATATTGAATTATACTGAACCTCTAAGTTTCATGAAACCACAAAAAAGAGAGGGACCTCACTCACTTCTGGTAGATTTTGGTTTACCCCTCAAAGTGCCTTACAGCATATATTTTTAGCATGGGTGGCCCCAGTGGAACCCCTAACCCTGGCAGCGTTCATGCCATACTGTATCCACTGAGCTACACTGGACCAGCTCTTACTGCTTGGTCACACTGCGAGCAGCTTGGTTGATGAGTCGCTCTATTCCCATTGTGGGGGCGGTGCCAGAGCCTCCGATTCCATGTAGCGGTCTGCAGCTACGAAGTTTTGAACAGGCAAATCATGTATTTTTCACTGCTTTGGTCTTGCCTTTCATAACATTACACTCTTCTGATGAGTTAACATAGCTAGCTAGCAAGTGCTAATTAGGTAGCATTAATAGAAAATAAACAAAAAAACTCCATTATTACTTCTGAGATTACCATGAACCCCAACGATAGTCAACTGTTTTCCAAGCATCGTTTTTGAGATGTTTATTCCTGTAGTCTTTCTAATAAAAGTTGTAAAGAACTGGGAAGCTTTGAATGGCTGTAATTAACTTTACGTCCATTTTGCACTTGACAGGTGGAACTGTTGTTCATGAAACAAAATCACATCGATAGGGAAACAAGCAAGCGTGGAAATCTGATTGGCTGCTGAGAGCTGATGACTGTGAAAAGTTCAGCCATGGCCATAGAGTTTCCTTGGTCAGCTCCATTGGAAATGAATGGATTTCTGGTGACTGGTTGACTGTGTTACTTTAATTTCTTCACCAGCATTATGAGCAGGGTGCCACCCTTAGGTAACGCAAAGATAAGATTGGGTGCTGATCTACACACAGAAAAATAAAATTGTGAACTGGAACTGAAAATGGTTCTTCGGCGTGATGCCACAGAAGAACCATTTCTGGTTCCACAAAGAACCATTCAAGAACCTATAGGTCCAAATGCTAAGGACATGTCTGCTATTTGTTTAATTCTTAAGGTAAACTTTGCACTTGCTATTCCTTGCTTCATATTAAAGACACACTAGTCTTCTACTGTTGGCCACTGACCAGCTCAAATGGTGCAGTTGCTATAAAACAAATAATAAAAATAAATGCGCTGAAAGCAAACCCTAAATCATCCAAGCGTGTGTGACATGAATTAATTTTATGAAGAAGATTCAGGTCAATATTAGCATTAGTTCCGCTACAGGGACAATATTTCTGTTTTGCACCTGTGCACCTGAAAGAATGAAAGTATGTCACACTTGTCTTTTACAAATAGACGTGACCAGTAGATGAAGAATGATTTGTTCTTACAAGCCGTGCCAGTGTGTATGCTATTAAATACATCTCCTTTGATCTGCCTCAAACTATGACATGAATTGCAACCACATACACTACAACTACACAAAGAGCTTAGCAGGAAAGTCAGAGGCACTGCACCGTGGACCAGCACCATGTTGTAGTGCATGGTGTAATCAATTAGACTGTCATAAACATTTTCTGCCTTTCTTGTTACCTTTCTGATGTTTTTTGAGGAAAAATAGCAGTACATGCTGCTGCATCTATGTCATCTACAGAAGAATTTAATCATTAATTTAATTTGTTCTGTATATGAAGTCCCATTTGTCTTGTACCACATGTGCCAGTATGTACAGTGAGTCCGGTACATTTACTTTACTAGGCAATTAAACTGATTTTGGCAATCTGGAAAGTTGAAACTGACCGTTGCGTTTCTGCTCGAACGGCAAAGGCTCATTCAAGCTGGAACGTGTTGAAACAGTTTTAACTTCTCAGATTGCTAAAATAAAGGCTTCAATCGAGGTAAAGTAAAGGCTTTTAACTTTTGCTATCACAGCAGAGTGCCTCGGACCCTGCTTGGTTTTTAATACATTCTTGAAATACCCATTCTGAAGAGCACCTGTTGATCGCTTTCTGCCATGGACATTTCTGGTACCAAGTCGCTGCTCTCAAATCTTCAGTCTTTTCAAAACTGGTTCGGGTTCTGATGCCAATCTCTCTGGACAGAAAGCATCTTTGTGTAAACCCTAACAACATGTCAAAACACAACATTCAAGCTGGCGATGTATTTGGGGCAAAAGTGTTAAGGCTAATTTTATAACAGTGTGGCTTGGTTATGGCTTGATCCTGTGCCATCTGGCGACAGCTTTTAGTGGAGGTTGGCATAAGTCCACAACCTTACTTCCATTGGACCGGTAATGCTCACTGTCTATTTATACAGTGCGAGCAAATGGCCGTAGCAGGTTTTGCACCACGGCATTAACAAGCAGAGATTTTTGAACAAAGGAGCCGACGGACACAAAGCGTTGTCTGGCAAGGGAAAAGGCAGCTCAGGGGAATGTCTGGGATGGCTGTCCCGTTGTTGAAAAGCATCCATTTCCTCACACCGGAGCAGGGAATGGTTTTCGGAGGTGGGGTTACTGGCTGGGACTGGGCACAACTGGGGCAGACTGTGAGAGACTGTGCGCCCCATCCCCCTCTCCAGACTTCACCCCCAACGCCTCCCCCCGCCTGGCCCTCCTGGGGTTTGAACACAAGCCGGACCACCTTCGGTCTTCGTCACGCATTGTTCACCGCTGTATTGCGACAGACCCCATTTTACCACGGCTGCAGCGGGACATCTGGTCTTACAGCGGCTGCCACCTGTTTCTGCGGAGGGATCGTTCACAAAACTGGGATCCATGATATGCCCATTTGTCGGCTGCATTAGTTGCAGCGCGTCATGTGATGTGACAGACTAAGCTCTGGACTCAATACTATCTCAAATTTCCCATTAAAGATGAACAGAGAGAGTGAGCGAGGGAGGGAGAGTGATAAGGTTTTTCCATTTCATAAGAACCATGCTGAACCCATACAGGGCCTACTATGGGTACGGAACAGCATTAGCACCATTTGGTTTTTTATTGGAATTCTGAAAAGTTGAGGTCCAGTTTATGTAGAAGAGCCTGCACCAAATATGTTTGGGCGCCTTACCTTGAAGCCTCTAGTGACATTTTACATATATGACAGCACACTAATGCAATGGAATAAAACACTGAGACTTCATCTGTCAATGTGGGTTTTTTGTGGCATTGCTGAAGGAGATGTCACAAAAAGAACTGTAATGATTGAAGGAGGACTAGCTTTGTTTATAACCCTCCACAATGAGGTCAGAGGTCAGGGTCAAGTACAGAACACCACCAATGGAGCTTCAGCATAGGGATTCAGCATCTTGCTCAAAGACACTTCAGCAGTGGGATGTTTGCTGTTAAATGGGGCTTGAACCCGGGCCTTCTAATTGAAGAGCAGTCTCCCGACCCTGCTGCCCATTCTGGTCTGTGATGGAAACTCTGTGAGAGGTACAGTACATTTTAAAAGCTGAAACGTGATTTACTGCTGACTGCTTGTGAACAGACAACAGACAAAGTGCAGGGATTTTACAGTAAACTGAATTGGCATTCCACCCATCGATAACTGGGTCAAGACTTGATGAGAGGTTAAAATACTTTCATGTGATCAAGCTGAGAAGCATATGGCTCTGTTCATCATCACTGAGATAAGGAAATGAATCCAAACAGCCTGATTTGTTCATCTGGAATTATACTTGTACTTTATTAAGAGGCTCTATAAACAGACAGTGACTGTTTAAGAGCACTAAGCACAATCCATACCTACCGTGTAATTAATAGACTTTGGAAAACTACACTATACTTAGAGCACTTTGCAAAACTGATGGCTTTTTGCCAGTTGCTTTTAGAATCTGTGTCCAAATATGCTGCTTTAGAATAGCAGTGGTGCTAATAAGGCGCCAAGAAAAACAGGAGGACAGCACATGACCAAACTTTCTCAAGGAAGGAGAGAGAGAAAGAAAGAGAGAGAGAGAGAGAGAGAGAGAGAGGAGGGCTGAGACTTGTTACACCGTGTTCACGTCAAAATCAGAAGAAGCAAAAGAAGTGTTCATGTGTTTAACTCACTGGAACACCCACATCCAAAATCATTTTTATTTATAAATTTAAAATCATGCATAAACAAACTGCAGACATTACTCGTTTTTCGTAAGTAGAGTTGACTGTATTACTGTGAATTTAACTGATCATTTTTATTTTTGTTATCTTGGACTGCCAACATGGATTTGCTGCTATGTTTGCCGCCTGTGTTGACACTTCGGTAATTTGTGACGCCAAGTGAGAGATATCAGAGACTACGAAAAATTCCCACATGTCCTACATGTAATTGTCACTAGGATGCTGATCGGAATGGTTTTTCCGCTTATATTTATGGTAAATTGACATGATTTGGACGCGGCACAAACATGCTAGCAGGGTGATTAGCACGCTAGCACACACTCGTCCCCTGCTTATAGATTCTCTTCCAAACTAGTATTTTTGTAACACTTGTGAACCAAATTTATATCTTGTTTAATTTGGGTTTTGTTGGCCGTGATGACTTTTACATATTTGTCTGTCTCTGCAATGAACAGATGGAAAGAATTAATAACTTTGTGATGCTAACAAGACTGTTAGCATCGCTAGTGAGTTAGCTGTGACCTGCATTTGACAATCGAGAATGAATATAATGTTGAAACGAAACTACATACCAGCTGTCTTTGTTATTTGATTTCTTGTTTTGTGGCCCAATGCCCATCATTTAAAAAAAAATAATTAAATGTATTATGCCAAAAATGTTTGCGATTTGAAGCCAAAAAAGATAAACTTCAGAAGTCAGAATAAGCTTTTGCAGCCTCTATCTCCCAAGTGGTGATTTCTCTGAAGTATTCGACTGTACTAAAAATACTATTTGTATTCTTTATTTTTTTTTTTAATGCAATGTATAGGCTATACTGTATGTGTGTTTGTGTGCACACAAACACACACACGCATTGTGCCTACATGATATGTAGTATGTGTGCTTGCATGTGTGTGAGAGAGAGAGAGACGTCTGAGCTTCAAAAAACTCAGTGTGTGTGCATGTGTGTATGTGTGTGTGTGTGTGTGTGTGTTTCTCAGTGTGTGACCACTCGCAGGCGGGGGGGCAGTAAAGGAAAACACATCAAACTTCCTCTCTGTAAGTAAAAGGCACACTCTGAGGTACAGCGATTGACTGAGTGGGTGTTTCCCGTCAGGGGGTAAAAACAACCAAGAGCAGGAGTTTCTTCACACCCGCCTTGTTAATTAGCTTCCCAATGGTGCTTGGAAACTTTTCGCCTCACGAGCTCTTAACACCTCGCACAGCAGGGAGGACGTGGGGAAATGTCTTTCAACTTCACAGGAAGGACTGAACCAGAAAACTTATTGCAGATTAGTCTCACGCCAACTCTTGCAAGATGTTGGCCCACAGAAAAGCATATTTACATTAATAAATCATATTTTTTTCGTAGTGGATGAGATGGATTTCATTCAAGAGGAAAATAAAAAAAATGTAACAGCATCACTCAATACCAAGAGGAGTACTAATACTTTTCTTTTACGGTAACTATCTGAAATAAATTAAGTTATATGTTATATATCCATTTTTGGGAGGTGAAAACATCATTACCTGAAGTCCATCATTCAATATCTTTAAAATATAGAGGATCTAGTCTGTAAAAGTGCTATAATTCTGTCGACCAAGGACTTTTAAACTATGGACTATAAGCTTTATGAAGTAGCATAATCTGTTTTAATGTTGTGCGATCAATCCTTTCATTAAAGTAGGTGTCACCTTTTCCAAACTGTGTGTATCCCATTTTGGAACAAAACTCTCAATATTTTCATCATCCTCCAACCTAAGTAAACTCTAGTCAGACAGAGGTATGCGTCTAAAGTTTTATCCGAGGCTTAAGTGGACGGTTCTCCTCGCTGACAGCAAAATTCACGAGGATCACGGCTCTCCACGTTGTCTCTCCCCACTCTGTACGGGCCTTGTGGAAGTCTCCGGAGTGTCCCAACATGTCTCCACTGCTCCTGATCCCCTTCCCCTTGACTCTGCTCATTGTTTTTGGCAGAGCAGCTGCTCAGAGATTTAGATATCATCATTCAGGCAGGCAGATAGGACATCAAGACGTTTCCTCGGGGGAGTCTGGAGAGCACGGAGAGGCAGAATGTGAGATGTGTTTGTCGGACACAATTTGATAAAGAGTCTGTGTGTCAGTGACAGCGAAATGCCTCCCAAATGAATCCTCGTGCAGAATTCCCCCGACTGTGTGGATTACAGTTTGGGAGCCAAATACACTCCGCTCTCTTTCTTAAATCATACGAGGACTTGGCCTGGCATGGTCATAATTTGAAAAAGAAACTTCAAAAAAAAAGAAAAATTAAACAGTATCTTAAGTAAATATAAACCTTTGGGTGGTCTGGCATGCTTAATTTGAGTAAGTCGCAGACATTTTTTTTGTCCAACTGTTAAAATGATTGATGATTTTTCAATTTTTTCTGTGCATTTATCATTGCTTGCCACAATGCGTAGTGTAACTTTAGAATAACTTCAAACTATGCAAACAATATAAGTAAGATAATCTCTCCAAAGGCGAATCAAGCAATGTGATTTTCCAAAGTTCCCACTGAAGAGTCTGTGTTGGTGTGTGTGTGTGTGATGGTGTGTGTGTCTGTGAGAAAGCATGTGTGTTGGATGCCTGTTTGCACATGCGTGAGTGTGCAAATACAAATTCAGTGTGCTTATATCGCATTCTCATGCAAAGTTCAATCAAACCAAACGGTGCCATTCAGTTTTTTTCCAGCATCTAAATTAGTGTATTGGATCCTCTGTACCTCAAAATCAGACAGTTTCCAATTATTTTTCTATATGTTACCTATTGATCACATGTCTGTCTGGGACTTTATTGCATCTCTGGTTATTGCATTTCTTCATTTCATTTCTTTCCATGATAACATTTGGCCCGATGTACAGAGGGAGCGTTTCATGGAAGGGCTCAACAGATGGGAATCCAAATCAATTTGTCAGGTCAGGTTTGACCGACTCATTACTGGTTGTTCGATTAAAAAGCGGAGTGGGCTCAGGTGAGTGACAAGGCAGCTGAGGCCATTACGCACAGATTTGGGATCGCATCCCAGCGTTGGATGGCCATTCCCGTCCAGAGGCCTCGCATACCCAAAAGTCATCCATCACAAGGAATTTCATTTTGCTCCTTAATGTGGGCTACGTGTTGTTTTGGAAGCCACAGAAATGATCAGAATTTGGCCGGATCGGACTGTTGAGGGTGCGTGCTCAGTCATTGTTATCATCAACAATTATTGTCTTTCATTGATTTGGCAGGAAGAGAGTGACTGGCCATGTTTAAAATGGAGGCGTGCTCCTTAAAACGGTGCCAACACTGGGCAAGATCAAATACTCAAGCTTGTTTCCCTTGCCAAGGACGGCAATTAAAGCACATTCCACAGCAGACTCGATCCTGGTTTTAAATGTCTCCAATATTTCCTTTTAAACAATTGGGGAAACAGTTTGGATTATTAACATGTGTGTCCACTCAGTCGAACCCACAGAAGAAATAGATTGCTCAGCTTTGATGAGTGCCCTAATAAATTACTGTATTTGTCAAGAAACACATTCCTTCGAAAACTTGCATTTTGTTTCATTTTTGTTCAAACATCTACTTAAAAAAAAAAATCTTTTCAAGTTCAGCATTACAATCCAGGCCTCCTGACAAAATGTGATGGGACCAAATTGACTGTAATCATTGTATTTTTGTGTTTTTCATTATGGTTAAGGATTTTTTTTGTAAGGTAAATGCCCAGTGTAATTTTTTTTTAAAAATGCTGCATTGGGCAATAGCTATTTATTCTTCATCCTTATCCAAATCCACCATTGTGCAATTGTAAAGCCTTATTCACTTGCAAAATTTCAACAGCAGTGTGTATACACACAGTATAGAGAGCCAACATATTCCCCTGCCTGAGATTATCTTCTCCGTGAAACATTACCAGGAAACCCTGAGGATTAATAATTGCCCAAATGATTAATTACAGCCACTGATGGTCACTTACAAAAACAGATTTGTTCATTTCAAATGGGCCATCTCATTGGGTTTGACTCTAATGGTTGCCATGCATGGAGCCAACCTCTGTCATCACCTTCTAGAAAAGTGTATGAGTGTGTATGATATCTGGGTGCAGTGAGTCGAAGAAAGAGTAACTGCATTCTGGATGAGTTGGAAGGTTTGAATAGTCCAGCTTGAAAAGAAACATAACATGTGCAACATTTCAAGCCTGGATAAACCATTAGGACATTTAGCAAATCCATGATAAGAAATTTAACCCCCATTTAGTATATTCTTGTTTATATCTTTCTGTTTTTATTATACTTTTCTTTCAACATAGTCTCACAAAATGAGCACAAACATGTAATCTGAAACTCAGATTACATGTTGTGGACACGAATAATGTGAAGATTATGTTCCTCCGTCACAAAAAGGATCATGTGAAAATAGCATGAATTGGACATGCCATTTTCATGTGTTCATTATGAAAAAAGGTTTTTAGGCAGTAAGTAAAGGTCAGTAAAAGTTTAGGTGAGTAAAACAACTTTGGTTAAGGTTAGGTAAAAGTAGAAGTTGGGTTAAAGTTACATAAGCAAAATCTTTGCTGGAAATCTTCAATAATTAATCTTCATTATTTGTATTTTAAGAATTTTTTTTTTGTTTTTGAGTTTTTTTGTTGTTTATTTGCTGCATACTATTATTGTCATGTGCTTCTGCAACAACCTAATTTCCCTACAGAGATCATTTAAGTTTCATCTTATCTATCACACATTTATTACATGTACATACATTTTAGTATGCTGCTTTACAAAATGTTGTGTGGCCCCCTGCAGCTGATCACTGTGTTTACACCAATATTCATGACCAAATCAGTGTAACAATCCAAGCGTCATGACTATATGTCTATCCTTGTACTTTGGCTTTATATTATGGCTTTTTAAAGCGTTTATTAAGATGACAAATGCATCACGCTCACAACTGGCTGTAATTATCACCATTAGCACGTTTACATTTCCATTCCATTCATTCTAGTTTCATCTCAGCTCTTCCTCATGGGCCCTTAAGTATTTGATACCCAACATCATGCTGTGTTTATGATACCGCCAAAGCCTTTATTACTGTCTCAACTATCATAACAGTTGGGGGACTTGCTGGGGGCAGAAAATGGCAGGCAGGCCTTTTAGATGGAAGTGCATATGTATGGTGATAGATGTAATCCCCCCCCCCCCCCCCCCCCCCCTCTCTTGCCCTCTGCTTGCTATCCCCCGCACACCCCCTTCACAGCGACGGATCCCCCTTCAAGGCTGTGAACCCACGCAGCGCTCCAGTCTGCCTTCATGCTTGTTGACTTCAGAGGGTTCTGATGTCATAATGAAGGGGGCTGGCGCTTTGATATGGCTCCTCGGGAATTTCATGCTCCCTGTGTTTCGAACGCACTAAGACGCTCAGCTGGCAGGTACAGTAGAAATTGGAGTTTTATTGCCTCTGCCCGGGGGATTACCAGCCACCCCTGAGGCAGGGATGGGGCAGCCGCGGCGGCGGCTTCAGGCCCCTCGACTCCCTTGAACCTTCGAGCCGCATTTCTCACGCCATCTAATCTGAAGGCACGGCTCAAATCCTGTTAATCTCTTCCAAATACAATAGGATTCAGGGTGGTATACCATTTATTCTTCCAGCGGCCGGTTCAAATAGTTAATTGATTCATTGTGCTATGGGGTGATGACATATTTTGGAATTGGCAAACAATTTGCTGACCATTTGCGATGTACTGTATATTTAAAAAAAAAAAATGCTGGTGTTGTTTCTCAGGGTAAAAAAAAAGAGATTATTTTCTGATTGTGAAATATGATCTTGTGATGGTAAAATAATGTTCTCGTCTGTGTAGTGCGAGCAAAATTAAAGACACGCAAGGGTGGGAATGAAAGAAAGCACATTTATGAGAAAAATGTATTTTAATTCATGCGATCGCAGGCCGATGCACAATGGCAGATATGGTATCTTTACTTGCCAGAAACCATTTGCAAGATGTACAACCTTTACTGCGCATGGAAAACAGAGTGCAGGAGGGAGAGGACGAATATGAATTTGTTTTTAGTAGAACTTGGGAGACACATGTTCAATGTCCGTCTCTCAGCATAGATCTTTATTACATCAAACGGGCTGTTCGATGTCAGAACAATAGCAGGAACAAAGCCTAAGTTATTTCCTCCGATACCTTTAATGATGTAATGTATTCTGCCATCAGCTAGCGGGGAGTAGCAATCAGTCGGAATATATGGCATTCCTGCATGATTCCTGGAGCAAATCGTCAGCGTACAGCCGCACTTGACAGGGGTACAAATTTATCATTTGCTTTACGATATCCCCCAAATCAGTTCAGAATGCCTTTAAAGGAGGCCGCAGGGAAGCAGTGCAAAGACACATGTGAGTCGTCTGTTCGCCAGCATGCTCCCCGCGGAACATAAATTCTGAGGTTCCAGAGCAGGACGAGGCTGGAGTGGGAGCGGCCATACTTTACTAATAAAGAGTAGTTTTCCAGGTCTGTTAATGCCTTGAAGAGCGAGAGTGGACTCGCTTACCTTTTATAACGGTAAAAATTTGAAGTAATAATCCATGACATTTTCAGAAAAATAAATTTCCATTGTGCTACTCTCTCTTGCTGCCTGCTGTAACACAATAGTAGTTCAACCTATAGCCAGTGCATGAAAGCTTTTACATTTGTTGTTCTAAACACCAGTTTTCAGGAAGGTCTTTCCTGGGAAAAATCCCCTGGCGCACATAAGTGATGCGTTTTACATTTCCGGCAGCAGAAACAGTGTTTTGTTTGGAATAAATAGAAGAAGAACTGGGTAGTTACCATGTCTGAACTGACAAAGAAACTCCAAAAGAAAAAGACATCACAGTACTGGCCACACTCTTTGATTATCACAGATTACCGCTTCAAATTCATGTTATTTTTTTAATATGTTCAGCGTGGGACACATACACTTGTTTAACACCCATAGTAGTTCAGTGCTTGTTTGTGAACAACCATGATAATAAGATAAGAACACAAAGACACACTCAGGAATCTGATCCAACTTCATTTTTATCCCTCTTCTATTAAGCAGCAAATCAGCACTGTGTTATGCTTATTTACCTCCTTCACAAAGCCTCATACACAGTTGACAAGGGAAATTTGCATGCTTACAGAGACATTTTTTGGAGGAAAATGACAATATAGCTAAATGCATTTCTCATCTTCCAAGCAATAACAAGATTACGTGATGGATAGGCCTCTTGGGATCTCATTTCTATGCAGGCAATTACAGATTGTCTCTTCCCCCAGCGTTGCTCAAACAACACAGTGTCAGATGACAATTTCATTAGCTAAGATTAGAGGCGGATGGTAGAAATTACAGGACATTATTACACTTTTCTGCCTGAAAGATCCGACTCCTCGTACAAGGCTTGACGAGCTTTGACAGATGTATCAAGACGCGTGAGACTTGGGGAGAATCCTAAAAGACCACAAAATGAGGGAGTGTGTGTGTGTGTGTGTGTATGTGTCAGTGTGCATCAGTCCTAAGCTGCACATATCAGACATCTTGGGTATATAAACTAATGGTCCTGAGATTTGGCAGCCTTGGAAATGTTCGCAAACTTGTTGACAGCTTACAGATTTTAGTCTA
This sequence comes from Centroberyx affinis, assembly GCF_046629955.1. NCBI lineage: Eukaryota > Metazoa > Chordata > Actinopteri > Beryciformes > Berycidae > Centroberyx > Centroberyx affinis. The sequence goes on along the minus strand of NW_027280869.1, from coordinate 54,309 downwards.
TAAAATGCATGAAATAATATATGAAAGGGCCAACCTGCTGTAATGAATTAAGTTCAGTTTCCGCAGCAACAGGTAAGAAGACGATGCTTCTCATATCCTTAAATGGCCTTCCAAGCCACGTTGAACCTCTGCTTTGTAATCCCGGAATCAGAAATTTATGAGTTTCATAACTTAATTTAGCGGATTCAAATAAAGCATATACTGTATATTACATTCTATCCTATGCATTATATATATGTTGCCTCTCTGTGAGCTTGTGTACATGTGTGTTTCTTCTCAGTAACACCCGGTGATGAAGACATTTCACATATGATTATAATTTATGACTGCATTTTTGAATGGTTTCGATTAATCTGCTATATCCACTTCTTACTTTCTCTCTCGTCTCTTCTTCTACAGAGAGAATGGTATAGAATGAGATGTCACCAACGGATCGGCGCAGCGTTTGATCTGCAAAGGCGAGGAAGAGCTAAGTAATTGACGAAAGCCTGATTGGAGCGATAACCAGCTTTGGCAGGCGGCTGAAAATAAACATATCCTGTAGCGTTCTGCTGCAGTGATGAGCATCTAAGAGAAGACTATCCTAACCTCGAAGGGGGAAGAAGGATCTAATGAGCAAAAATAAAAACAGATCCCAAACAGATGCTCTGCAAGGAAGGCTTACAACCACAGCTATTTTGAATTCATTATTTATTTCGTCTTTTTCCCCCTCACGCCAGGAAATGTGTATTTCGCTTAGCTGTCATCAAGCGTGGAGCTGCTGATAGGGGATTTGCAGTGCGCTTAAGTTGAGTATTTACTCAGACTCCGGCAAGGGTTTGTTGTCTCATGGCAACCCCATCATTGGGTCAAAGTATTTGAAAAGCAATCACATTTTGATGTGGCCAGCCGCTTAGGTTCTGACAAGCTTGACGTCCAGAATGAAGGGTTTTCGCTGTGGTGTAATTTATCGGTCCTTTTTGCGGGGAGCCGACAGAAAATGTCTTGAGCCCGAACCCAATAGCCTCTAATCAGCGTGAGCAATGCATCAAAAGTGAAAAAGAACGCACATGAGACCTGCAGTATGGAGAAGAGTGAGAGGGAGAGATGGAAAAACAGCTACCTTGGCTTTTGAATATGAGACAGATCGCTGCAGGGACTTGCTTAATAACAATAAAATGGATCTCTCTAAATATAAATGTAGTGGAACTGCACAATGATTGAGTAGCATTAGGAAAGTGTGAAGCACCTCTGGAGGGTTCGAAAAGCTTTAGTTAGTCTTCCTAAACACAAGAAAATGGATTAAGTTGTCATTGCCTTCACTGCGTGTAAATAGTTCCTCTGATATCCGCTGTTAAATAGCAACTAATTTGCGCTGGTTTTAAATTAAATTCACCATTATGGACAAAAAACAGACCGAACCATGCATCAGCAGATCAAAGACGAGCGCTCAGTCTTGATTTCGGTGTGCTGGTCTTTGTTTCTTGAGCTTCCAGCGGCAGCATCCGTCCGATGGCGAGCACTCCCAACAAGGTGTCCCGGCAGAGACCCAGAGCCGGTGCTGAAAGACACATCTCACGCTCAAACTTCACTTGGTCTCGAGCTAACCCCCCCACCCCCACCCCCCCACTCCCCGTTCATTTATCTTCCCAGGGACTTTAAGGTTTGCTCTCAAGCATATTAATGAATGCCAGTTGTTCCTGTGCTTCACAATCATGAACTTCATATTTGGCCACGGATCAATCAAATGCAAAAGGCTTTTGTAGGAGCCAATTACGTCCGTTGGCTGATCAATCTTTTTTTTTTTTCCTCCCCATTTTCTTGTGTATTGACTGTTTGGTAATGGATTAAGGAGTCCACCTTTAAGCAGTTATCACGTTGTTTTTATTTGATGAAGAGGTCCAGCGAGGGCGAGGCTCAGGCACAGAGATACAGGCCTGTGGTACATTATTCGATCAGGATTCATAAAACCATATGAAAGTTAAAGTTATTCAGCAAAGTCATTACTGCCTGGAAAAAAATATTAAAACATGATGTATGATATCGCCTTCCAATCAGACTGTATGCACTATTCATCATTAAATGCACAGCTTATGTTATCAGAATGAAGCAAATAGATCTGATGAAGCCAAAGGCAGACGTATCCTAAAGTTTTACGGACGCAGGCTTGTTTATTGGGAGGCTAATCTCTCTCGACAGAATCTGCTTTGTCGAATCACGATTGGGTGAGGAAGGCACTTAGAAGCGGATTCAACAGGAAAACATGCTGGCTTTGCTCTGGTAAACCTCTCAAAACCAGTCGGAATAAATACCTTAACCAGAGACGGTGCACCATCTCTGTTTAAACGCTGAAACTGAATGTAAACTGGACAGTTGTGACAGAAGTTGGTTGAAAATGTCAGCTGTGAACTGCATGTTTACCTCCTCTCTGTTGTTGTATGCCGGACTGAAACAGAAAGCAACACACGCCGGAGAGGGAAAGGGAAATGGAAATGTATGTATGCCTACCTGGCCGAGCATCTGGGCAGGTGTAAGTGAAGGAATAACACTCTCCCATCCCTTAATGGCTTCTGTTGAGAAGCCCTTGAGCAAGGCATTTCACCATTTGCCCAGATCAGTCTGCCTCACTTTTTAGGCGAGTTAGGCAAGGCAAGGCAAGTTTATTTATATAGCACATTTCAGCAACAAGGCAATTCAAAGTGCTTTACATAAAACATTAAAAGCATTGAGACACAGAGAAAAAGAGAAAATTCATGTAAAAGAACAAGCAAAACGCATTGCATTAAAAGAATCAAATCAAGTAAAATAGAAAGATAGTTTTACCCCCCTAAAGGAAACACAGAATCAAGCGGCGTTACTTCTTGGTACTGAGTAGTCACTCTCACACTGGTGACACTGTCAACCAGTATACAGTTTAGTGTGCCTTACCTCTTCAAAGATAATCACAACTTAAAAGACTTTTTGCCGGCCTGGTGGTTTTAGTGTGGTTTTAGTGTCTCTTACTGTTTGTTGTTTCTTATTGTTTTTCTAATTGTGTCAGTTGTGTTGTTGTCTGGCCCTGACTGCAGCCTGCTGAAGCCTTGACTTGACTTCTGACTTCAGCGGCCCACAGTAGAAGACTACTGGGCAGCTCCCAGAGGTGAATGTACGCACTTGTATGAAAGTGAAGCAGGGAATCGCTTAAAAAGAGCATATGTCTTCGGCAAAACCTTCCCCTGCATAAATAAAGGTTAAATAAATGTCTACATGGTAAAATTACAATTACAGTACAGTAACACGCACAGTTGGAAATGTGCTGATTCAACAATAACCCGGAAAGGCCTGAAGTGCAGACATGCCAGAGAGAGGTTAAGTGGGCCTTTTCAGTCTGTGTCGTTTCAGAATGCTTTAATGGCGAGCCCACAATAACAACAGTAACACTGTCACAGACACTCGCCTCTTTTATAGCGTTCGCCCGGGCCCCTCGAAGGATTGATGCGTCACCATAGCAACACTGACCCTTAAAGACTCATTGCAACCTGAGCCCAGCGCCAGATTTATGGGTGTTTTCAGCTTGTTACAGCAGATTTATCTTCACAATAAAAAAGAACAACAATCTGCAGAAATCATTAAGGGGAGTCTGCTGGAAACTCTGGGTTAAGGCGGAGGTGCGCCAAAAGCAGCTGAAATATAATGTTGATATGATAAAGTACAAACAGTTGGAAGTTAAGCAAAACCCTCTTGAAAAGCGCTTTTGCTTGTGTCTCCCAACGACTGAATGTCCTCACATAATATGGCTGTTTGCAGTGAGAAATAGTCCTGAAAACAAAAAGATGATAGTGGTGAAAAGCACTAGGGATGAAAAACTTCTCACACTGTTTTTCTGTAAGACTTTTTTGTCACCGTGGAGCTTTCTGTGTATTGCATGTCTCTTTTTTGTTGTTGTTTTGCCAACTTTTTCAGTGATCTACAGGGTTAGCTCTCTGCTTCTGATGTTACACTATATGTGATGAAAAATGGCATGAGAAAATCTTGGCTGTGTCAAGCTGATATGGCAGCCACACCTGATTCGGTACCATTAATTTCTGGGAAGAGCAGTTTATAGTTTAATACTTCATTTTGGGAGGATTAGCGTCCTCATTTTCTTTCGCTGAATCACTCTTGTATCTCTCTCAGATATGATGAGGCAAAGATATTCAAAACCCCCGAGGGCAGCTCATGATGTTACTCAAGACTTCTCCAGGTATTCAAATGGAAGTTGGTGAGGAATGGTCTGCAGTCGAAGATGAAGTCATTAGCGTGGCGCGCTGATGAAGACGGATGACGCTGGGAAAAGTGGCGACGAGGAGCTGGAAGGGGAGAGAGAGAGAGAGCGGGAGGGAGGGAGGGAGGGAGGGAGGGAGGGAGGGAGGGAGGGAGGTGGTGGCGGCCGGACTCTGGTATTTTAAGCAGGACATCTTCATTCCCTCCTGCCGACGTGAGCGATCCTCTTCCATTCGCCACGGTAGGAAGCGCCGTGACCCTGCGGGGGCAGTCCGGCTCGCTGGCCCTCCTCCAGGGCAGCCAGCAGTGCATCCCTTAAGCAGGCTTGACCGACCTGCAGTCACACACTCTGCGGTCAAGCCCTGGGCAGAGGGATTTGAGATGTGACAGCATAATCAATTTCCATGATTCATGATCACCCCAAAGGAGGACGCGCTGAGCGACTGGGCAGCTGAAAGAGGAGAGGAGAGGAGAGGAGAGCAAAAGGGGGGAATGCTGACAACAGAGTTAAGTCCACAGCCATGTATAGCAATAGAGACACTCCGCTCCTGGCTGTGGCACTCCTGTTTCTTAGATCTTCCAGAATACATAATAGTAATGTGAGACTTTATTGATCCCTGTAGGGAAATTCTCTTCTTGCTTAACGCCCTCCAGAGCAAAGTTAGAGCACAGGGTCAGCTGCAGTACAGAAAAAATAAAGGTGTGAACTGGAACCGAAAATGGTTCTTCGGAGTGAAGCCACAGAACCTTTCAAGAATTCTTAGTTCTTCTTAATTCTTAGTTATTGGATGATGTGTGATGGGTGACATAAATGTGGAAAATAACCAAACCCATCCATAGTATATATTGTGCAAATGAAGCTATAGAAGGGCAGATAAACAAAAACACAATGCAGGTGTCTAAGCAAAGGAGTGCAGAATTGGTTCTCTAAAGCAATGGTTCTCAAAGTGGGGTCCGGGGGTGCCCAGGGGTCCTTGAGGGGGTTCCAGGGGGTCCCCAGCAAAAAGGGGAATAATTTATTTTCACTATAATTCCATCCATAAGTAACACAATGACAGGATGTATGACTATTTTGGTCATGGGTTTCATACACTTTCTGTAATAAAACATCTAAAAGCAAAAATCTTATCAGATGGGGGACCCTGGGACAAAATCTTATCAAATGGGGGTCCATGGTCTAATTTGTGTCAGTTTAGGGGTCCTTGACGTGAAAAAGTTTGAGAACCACTGCTCTGAAGAACATTGGTCTGAAAGGTTATTTGTGGAACCAGAAATATTTCCTCTATGGCATCACTCCAAAGAACCATTTTTGGTTCCAGTTCACACCTTTATTTTTCTGTGTGTACAGTACAGAACAGCAGAACCTGGAGCTGGTAGGGATTCAGGTCCGGATTCACTGAGAATGTATTACAAGAGAAATCTCTGTCTGGGTCTGATGTCTGTCAGCAATGATAACAGCCATTCTGAATTATTTTTGTGCATTTTTGTGAAGTTTTTACACTTATAAAGGATCTTATATGCAATTTGGGGGAGTTTGTGTTGTGAAGTGTTAGTGAATTTGGTCTAGCTTACAAATAATTATATGGGATGTACATATCATTTTCTTATGCATGACCACAACAGACAAAAAGAGGCTTTATTTTTTGACCAGCACAATAGATATCCACCAACCATATTGCACATGGTTAGTGAATAGCAAGTGATATAGCGTGTGCTCTTCCCCTGCACAAACCTTTAATGAGTCTGGGGCTCAGTGTCACTTCAGCAGGGCAGATGCTTGCTGACACGGACACTTGAACCCAGGTCTCCCAGTTCAAAGGTCAACTCCCTGCTTACTACACCAGTCTGCTCCCAGTATAGGCTCACTGGAATATCTGTTAACTCTAACTTGGCTGATGTCACTGACTGCTCCATTCCTTACTGTTGCTTGCTTGCAATGCTGGAAATTACTTACTGAATTTTGCATTATTGGTTGCAGGCTTGGTCAAATTGAAAATAATTTTTGGCATTTGTTTTAAACTGATTTGAGGACCAGATGTGTGGGGTTTTCTGTAGAGGACAATTCAGTAAGTGCCATGATGTTTAGAAATTACCATAATTGTCTGACAGCTAATCTGCAAATTTTGGAAAGGTTTGTCTGTGCCTGATAAATTTGTCTCCTCTAATAATCACTTTTGCAGATAATCAGCCATATTTGGAGGTCCTATTCTATTCTAAAAATCTATTAGTAATGAAAGTGTCTGGTGACATTTGGGAACATTTGTAGTCATAATACAGTAGAATATGAAGTTAAAAGGTTATTTAATCCAAACTGTAACTTGGATAGTGTTATCATCTTCATCCATGATTAACCATCATGTCACTATAATATAAGATAATATAATATATGTTTTTCCCTTTAAAGATGGCTATGGAAAAACGAGCCATCACCTATAGTTCAAATGTAGCTGTACCCTGATCACTGTTTTCAGTAACTGTAGTTTTCCAGTAGCTATTATTAAAATATTAAACTATTCATTTTGCAGTTACCAGTTTTTTATAATCCGATTGGTGCACCGCCATTAAATGTATTGTAACTGTATCTGTTTCATGTAAACTATTACTGACGATTTATTATGTATTAGTTTTAATAGTATCTTAATATCTTTAAAAGTATCTATCTATCTATCTATCTATCTATCTATCTATCTATCTATCTATCTATCTATCTATCTATCTAATATCTATCTATCTAATATCTATCTGACCAGTTGTGAAGGATGCTGTTAAGTCTGCCAAAAAAATGCTAACTGGAAGCATGTAAAAAAAAAAAAAAAAAAGAGCTCAGCCGGGCTTGGCATCCAGTCAAATCGGACCATGTTTTTATTCCATGTGTGGTAAAAGCCAGACATCTGAGTAAAGGACATAGTTGCCGTGAACCGTGTTATCCTTGTAAAACTCTGGGTTTATATTTTTTGCCTTGGGAAACTGTTAGATTCCTGTCAGAAGAATTGAATTCTGGGGGGGAGGGGGGAAAAAAAGTCTTGCTAAATCCTGACAAATCCATCAAATCCCAATGTGGGAAATGCCTGACATCTCAGATTACATACAAAATAAATACAGATACTGTTACATTTGTTTTGTTTTTTTCCCTGAGAATATGTGCATTTTGCTTACAAACGCATTTAATGTATTTATCATTCTCTATTCTAACAAGTACATATCCAAGTTATTAATAATATATACACAATATGACGCATGATGTCATCTAACACAACAGTTTTTCAGTATTGTGCTGTTTCCATTCGTCATCTACAGTTGACTGATAACCCAAGGCCGTCTTGTGCTAAAGGCCCGCTGAGTCTCCTGCCTTCCAGATAGCACTTGTTCACGTCTGCAACCCCTGAATGACTCTAACAGCTGAAAATCTGTGCAGATGTGGAACTTTGTCGCTACGCTATAATGTCACAGACTCGTAAACGCTGTCTTGAGCAGGGGAAATTGAATCTAAAGAGTCACTCCCTACAGCATTCCCGACGGATTTCATCCCTTGACCCCTCCAACCCCGGGAATACCTCAACGATCGGAAAAGGGCTGGGACTCAAAATAAAATAATTTCTGCAGTCTAAAGGAATTTGCTAAACATGTCACTGATGTTTCATTCTTGGGATCCCTCGTGCTTTGATAATTTATTGTGTGGCTCTGTTTGGCTCTATCTGTCTCTGTTGTGGAAAAAGGAATCTGTAATTTTTTATTTTTTTTTCTTACTTGAACTAAAAGTTTACATGATCATTTATGTGTTGAGAGAGTCATGACTGCTGCAACCTGTTAAAAATCCATTGTACAATTTCTAAAATACAATGAGAAAATAAGCCTTTACAGGTATGTTTTTGTCCATATTTTATACTTTATACTTAATATTCATACAAGACATATTAACACGGTTTAGTAAAAGCACCACTATGACATCTTATATTCATTCAACTTCATACTTCTTTTCATTTATCGTTGTTATTTGCTTCACAGTCTTTAATGTCAGCAGGCTGGCCTAAAGGAAAGAGAGACTGTCGCGTAACGGAAAGGTCACAGGCTCGATTCCTGAAACAGCCAATCTGTGACCATCAACAGCCACATATCCTGTCAAAGCGTCCTTGATTGGAGTTCCTAATATATATATTTCAGAGGCAGAGTTGCTCTGGAGGCAGAAATAATTTCATTGGTTGAGGTAAACCTCAGTGGGCGGAGCCAAAGAACTACTGTTTTTCTGGCTAAGTAACGTTAGACTGAAGCCCAGTGGAAAAGGCAACAGCTAAGAGAGGAGGAAGCTAATATTATGTAGCCTAGTGTTCTTTAGTTCTAGTCTTATTTTTATTTTTATTTTATAGTTCTTTAGCTAGGTAGCCTAGCTGACCTTCCAACATCATGAATTCCATGGTCATGAATGAATAAAAAAAAAAGAAAAGAAGTCACTGCCATTTATGTTTTTTATTTATATTTTGACCAATGTTACTTTGCATGTCCTAGCATGTCCAAATGAAGGCTTTTAGATTTTGTATTAATGGCCGAGTGCCTTGGACTTTATTTTGAGTGACTCAATCTTTTACAAAGAACAATATAATCTTTTACAAGGTAGCGCCACTCCTTTTCCTTCAGTTGAGGTTGATCTTACCTGATTTTTCCAAAGAGCAACTCCAGATGTTAATCCTACAATATCAGACCAAAGCAGCGCTTCACTTTCCCTGTTTTCTTTCCTTCTTTGCCATTCAAGTTTGCTAGTTAGCTAACTTACACTCCAAAACACTGTGGCTCTTTGACTCCGTCCATCGAGGTTTAACTCAACCAATGAGATTATTTCTGCCTCCGGAGCAGCTCTGCCTCCAAGAAAAAAAGTCCAATCTGCGAGAAACACACTGAACCCTTACATGCTCACTCCCAGTACGGCTAAATGCCTAAAAAAATATAAAACGTCAAGTCGTAAATAAGAGGCTGGTTACTCTGCCTCGTCTCATATTGAGCTCCTTCCTGGTTTGTTTGTCCAGCTCTCAAGGTCATGGTCCCTGGCCCATTAGCAGACCACAACTGCCCCGTGTGCTATACATGGAAAGAGTTGGTAGTGGGGGTTGTTGAAGGGGGGGGGGGGGGTTACAACTCAGGGTTGATATGTCTATCCCTCAAAGGCCAGCAGGAGAGTGGCCTATCCCGCCCAGACGCCCGCTGACCCCTGTGGAGACAGTCCCGCGTCAAGTTGCTGCCGGGTCTCTTTGAAAACACTTCGGCCCTGCTTGAGTGATTGGCCATATGGGCGACAGTGCCATCCAGGAACCCCCCACTGTGCCAGGCATGGGGTGTGGGAGGCATGAGTGGGAAGTGTGGCAACCCCCCCCATCCCAAAACCCCCACTCCAGTCATCTTTCCTATAATACATCCTAAGTATGTACTCAAATAACTACATGTTCTAATTTACAGTATATTACACTATACTAAGATGTGAGTTTGGCTACCCCCTTCACACACACACACACACACACACACACACACACACACACACACACGTGCACATCTAAACAGGTTCCCCACCACATACCTCAGCTGCTCATTTGTTCCTTGTTAGTTTCCTGATTATCACACTGAACAATTTAATGGTTTTCTCAGTGGGTGAGAGGCTTGGAAGTGTGATATATGTGTGTATGTGTGCGTGTGTGTTTGTGTTTTCGGTGGATGTACAGTAAATAAATAAAATGTTAAATGAGTGTATGCATGCATGTATGTTCCCATGTTGTATCTTTACTTCACACAGAGCCCATCCTGACTACATACAAACCACACAGGCAAATATAATTAGAAAAAGACAGTCGGTTCCGATACCGAATCGCGCTTGCCTTAATGTGATGGGCCATAATTTACAATCTGTTTATAATTTTAATGAGCACAAGGATTTGGCACTCGTCTGATTTGCAATAAATTAGCAAAGAAAACAGGAGAGCGCAGTTCCTGTCCTGTCATTTTTTTTTTTCTGTTTGAGCTTGTGAAATGCATGTCTTGCCTAGGTGACCCTGCTGAACATACCAAAACACACAGAGTAAAAAGTGGAGACAGATGTAACGGGCAAGGCATGTGTGACGTCAGGCAAGCATTTTTTGCAAGCGTAAGTCGTAATGAACCACACACACAAATATACACACACACACACACACACACGCACACATACACACAAACAACCATGCATACACACACATGCAGACACACACACATACATACAGTACATACCCACTCTCACATATGCATATACACAGACATACATAAACACACTCCCCGCTGCACCTAATTACACACAATCTTACATATTCGTGTGAAAAACCTAGTTATTCAAATTTTGGTGATTTTTATGTTTTCATGTCAATTGGAGGATTACATGCTCCTCTATTGATTGATAAAATTCTCTGACCTTTTGGACTTATAAAACCTTTTCAAAACCATCTAATGTCCAAAATTGTGTTGTCATCAAGCTAAAAACAAGGCTGTTTTTCTTAGGCATTTAGTGACAGTGACGATGTGTGCTTTTAAATGTATTATTTATTATTATTTATGAGTCTGCAACACAGCGGGTGAATCTCTTCACTCTCAGTGACATTTACAACACAAAACACAACACCTGTAAAATGAATCTGCTGGCCTTGTTTAATGGCACCTACCTTTTTTTAGCATGTTGTCTCCACACTCCTGAACAATGTTATGTAATCAAGATGCAACACAATAAACACTGTTGCTAAATGTGGTAACAGATTAAATAATGTTACATGAGGACAAATGACGCTGCATTACACATAATCTGCCGTTGCCACAGGGGTTCTGGATTTTTCCATGAGGTCCACACCACAGGTTTATTCACTTCAAACATCAAAACGCTGCACCTGCAGGACATCAAGCCGCATATCTATACAAATTGAAGCATCATGACTCTTTAAAATATAAAACTCCGGGCGGGCCAAATGGCCTGCAGTACCACTAACGGCTGGAGAGTGAAATATGTTGGCCTCTCTTAAGTGGGATTTTTATTGATTTATTTAGACCTGATAACAAGAGTCGTAAAGCCATTTTGAGGAGCCCCCCTCACCCCGACCCGCCCCCCCCCCCTCACCCCGCCTCACCCCCCCTCTCTCCCTGCCACCCCTCCTGCGCTGTCAGACCTCAGGTTCAAAACACTTACTGCTGCTGCTTCTGCTCTAGCAGCAGTGGAAACCTTTCGCTGGAGTTGTAAATCTCCTTGCCAGATATTTTCTTTGATTTCTTTTTTCCCCTCTTGCACCTCCCTCCCCATATCCCTCACGCTGTTTCTTTTGCACACCCGTGTGCAAACCCTCAAAAGGCTCATTTGGCGGCATTGAAGAGACAGGGGGGTTAAAATGAGGAAAGCTAAAGTCATTTCACGTTTACGGGTGCAAATTTGTGCACATTTTGTTTCAGTTAAATGTTGCGGCCGCACACTTGTCTCGATGAAAGGCGGGGAATCCCCTTGGAATTTGGCGTTTCCAGTCCATATGCTTTGTTTCACATAGCTCTGCTTTTTTATTATTTTACCAGGCCATCTGGTCTTGGCCTAAGTCACTCCCAGGTCAAACAGTACTTTCACTTAACGTCAACAAAAGAACATTTTTTCTGGTGGAGGAGTGAAGTGCAAGGAACAGTTCAAAATATAAAACGGTGCGACAACAGATACGCATAAGCTAATAATCCTGTATGTTATCAAGTCTCCAACTGGGTTAAGCCTTCTTTTCAGTCTTACAGTATGAGGTCGTCTAAATGTTACACACATGCATTTTTTATCCGCTGTTTAAATAATGTATGTCCTTGACTTACAGAAAGAATCAAAATAAATTGAAATAAAATGTTAACAAGTGCAACAATCACCACACTCTCTACCCAGAAAAAACAACAAAAACCAAATCATTAGCTAGAAATCAAAGCACTGGTTACTTTACCCTCCGTAGCCTGGTTTGGCTCCATTAACACTTAAGTCTGTTTTACCCACATGCAGCTATCAACAATCTCACACAAGTAAAGTAACTAACACACTCTTAGCATGACTTTATTTTCTTGCTATATCACGCAAAGTAGTAGAAGAAATTCATGTGATCGTAATCTGGTTTCGGCTGTTTGTGTTTGGAGGAGTTCATGTTGTCGCCTCGTTGCTGCTGCACTGCGACCGTCTGATTGTGCCACTCTTCACGAGGAGGAAAGCCCACCGATCGAGGGGTCCGGCTGGCCCGAGGACCACATGCGACCCTTGTTTGCTCAGCCAACTGCACCCCTACCAAGGCAACAGTAACATGAAACACTTAACAGCAGCCTGACAAAGGTCATAAATGAAGTCAAGGTGTTAAACAGGTGCGGGAAAGGGAGAGAGCGGGAGGAATAAAAAACGAGCAAAGGGAGGATTAAGAAGAAGGGGGAATGAAGAGGAGGAAGAGAACCCTTTATATACGTTTCACCGGACAAACTTCGACCTCTCACTCCTAGACGAACGGTGTTGTAATAAATTGTCGGTTGTTAAGGGTCTGGACACCTCTTGGCACCCACTTCAAAAGAACTCCAAGGTTCTGCCTGTTAGCTTCAGATTTGGCATGGAGGACGGACGGGTTGTGATCCAATTGCTGTTTCATGCCTCCACATCTGGCTGGCAGCACCTTGGCTGAAATTGAGACTTTGTGTCTCCTGAAGTTTTCTTGTGACATCTTTATGAACGCTTGCTGTTACCCATCCCAGCACCCACCGGCGTTCTAGCCGTATCCCACGCCATAAACCCCGCAACCCACACCCCCAGCCGTCCCCCAATCGCCCCCCCAACTCCCCGACCCCCGAGCTCCGGCTCTTCCCCGCGACGGTGAAACGTTAATGTGAAACATTTGGAGTGTCTTCCGATTCCAGGTCTCTGCGAAGGTGCTGCTAAGTGGAACCTTGCAAACTTGCCGGGCTTCTCGGGGCAGTGGTCGAGTCCATCCATCTTGAGAAAGCTGTGAAAGGGGGAGAGGCGCAGGAACGGGAACGGACCTGCACACCTTGTCTGCATTACTGCAGTCAAGGCCTTTTATGTTGCTCTCCTATCGATGAATCTATCTCGCCTATGCCAATTTATTGGTTGGCCTGGAAGCGCCCCCCCGGAGCCTCCCACCCCCTGAAGCTCTCTCTTTCCAGCACAAGTCCAGAGGAGAAGAAAAGAGAGAATGGTTTGCAGCTTTTCAAAGCCCTGACCTGTGCAATCACCCCCATTGTCACCGTCTCTCCAAAATGGCCCTGGCATGGAAACAGTGCTTATTGTAGGCCCCCGAACAGGTGCAGAGTCAAAACCGTGAGCCAGAGAAGATACATAAATTACACGGCAGGCCACATCACACAGCACTGTTGCCGTGTTAATCTGCCAAGAGCTTTGAAGGCCGGGACAAAGACTTATGAATTTGCCCTGGGAAGAAGAAAAAAAGGCTTCCTCCTGGACTCAACTGCCACCATCAAAAGGTTGTGATTTTCTGCCCATGCTGCAAAGCTGAGACTCGTCATAATTTTCACCTAAAAAGTTGATCATAAACCCTAACCTTAACCTCAATGGAGACATTTTCCGGAATCCTAACTTTAAATGGAGATCAAAAAAAGTATTTTTTTGTGATTAGCAATTTTTGAAGATAAAGTGATTTTTTTGGATGAACTGTCACCAAACATGGACGTTGCCAGTACAAGACCATAGAAGTTATCCTAAAGGCCCATTGACATCTAGAACAATAACTATAAAGACAACTACAAACTGTAACTATACATTGCCGCTCACACATTCACACTACAACGATATCTGTGATCAGTTCCTTAGCAAATGAAGCTTCACTGCAATGAGCTACCAAATTCCCCCGTCCCCTTCTTTCTTAGAACCGTCTTAGAAATTTGATTGGGTGAATTTTTTTTTTTTTTTTTGCATTTTGGATGTTTTTATAGTTATTGTTTTAGTGGGAACACAGACATTCTATTTATTACTTACTTCAATTTATACTAGAATGTTTTAAATCTTTTTTTATAGTTATAGTTATGTTCATAGTTACTATTCTAGATGTGAATGGGTCTTAAAACTAGACTAAGCAACACATTGTAAAATGTCCTGCAAAAGTGAGGAAAATGTATTAGCACTAGGTGTGATCCACATTCCCTGGTTTCAAACTACATAACACCTTGAATTCTCCCTTTACATGTAATCACCTAAAGTTTTTGTCAACCGCTTATTCATCAGGGTTTTCCATTCACCTTGAAAGGCGCGAAACCTCTGTGGGGATATAAATGGGCAAACATTTGGTAGAGTCTTTTACCCGAGGTGTGTTACAGTACCATGTGCACATACATTTTAATAAGCGAGCTAAGTGGGAATCAAACTTCCAACCCTGGCAGTGTTAGTGCCATACTCTTCCCAGTGAAGCACAAAGGACCAGAATAATTTTTGGCACTGACAAAACAATGCTTTGTTTCATACAGTAATCTACAGTACAAGGCCTGTATGTGCCACTGACCTACTGTACAGTAGATGAGGAAATTGGATAACTAATGCTCTTCCCTCTATCAACAGCAGCCATTGTTGTGCCCTTGAACAAAGTACTAAACCCCCATCTACTACAATGGAGCTGCTCCTTGGCCAACAAGTACAATACAGTGGTTGTACTGGGCAGCTTCCAAGTGTAAGTGTGAAGCAGGATGCAGAAGAGGATGCATGCTCAGCAAACCATCACTGGGTTTTTTCTTTTTTTTTAAGACATACAACAGCTGTTAGTGGGTATGTTGTTATATGCAATATAACAGATAACCAGTAAAAATACCTCTCAGCAGGCTTTACTTTATGGAAAATCTAGATGCAGTAGTGTGAGTTACACTACGCATTGTGTAATATGTTTCCACACTAAACACACAAATGACTGCCATGGGAAATTTCTTCAAAAATGAAAAAATGAAATGTAATCTCAAGATCTATGAAAACAAAAAAGCAAACTAAAACGCCATACACTCATTTTGGTTAACGTGGAACAATAGCGTTGAGATTGCAATGACCGTTCACTCAAAACCGCAGGGGCGACTTTTCCTCTGCTTTACTTGAAGTGAACGTATACATGGTCATTTACGTGTTGCAGTGGTTTTATGACCCCCGGACCCTTGAAACCTGTTTGATCCCCACTGTATAATTTAAGAAAACAAACAGGCATCAGAGAGAAAACAGACATTCTTTTGTTCACTCCTGAACTTTGGAGGATGTGATGTAACAATCCTCGGTGCCAAAATGCAGGGCGACCATACAGAAGCCCAATTCAGATGTTAAATGGATGATATACTAACCCACCAATGGTGGTTTTTGGCTGCACCATCATAAATCTACAGGACCATTCAGACAGGCAGCACCATTCACTAACCGCCTAATTTAAATGTTACAGGGTTGAGTGTGTGTGCAGCTCTGTCACTGGGGTTATCAAGTGGTCTCCTCCCATCACAGATGTTTGGTTGAATCAGGTTGAATTAGGCCCACAACACCTCCAGAAGGCTCAACAGGAAGGTCTGGCGTCCCAGAACCACTGCTCAACATACATTTAAATACATTTAAAATCACATAGCCTATACCAATGATTCTCAACCTTTTTCATATCAAGGGCCCTAATTTAGTACATATTAGAACCACGGACCCCCATTTGATGAAATTTTGTCTCCCGGACGTAAATCTGAGAATATTATTGTTAGATATGATTTTGATCCAGAATTCCAGGACTAATCTGTGTTGTAGGTAGAGAGATAACAGTGAAGCTATGACCAAAACAGTCATTCTTCTACATTCTCTAATTGTGTTAACTTCTTGTGAATTAAATAATGCTGAAGTTCATTCAGTTCATTCATCAGTTTGCTGGGGACCCCCTGGAACCCCCTCAAGGACCCCTTGGTGGTCCCTGGACCCCACGTTGAGAACCACTGGCCTACACTACCCTGTTCCTACGCGTTGGCTCATCCCTAGTTCCCAAAAACTTGCCTCTTGCAGATATGTGATTTTTACCTAGCATCACCAAAATATGCATCCTGTATTTTTACAGGATCAAAAATCTCCCAACAACCACATGGTGCCATCATGGAGGTCCATCAGATAACTGGCTGTACGCAAATAATTTAATATAATCTAACTATATGACTGGGAAAGAAAACATATGTGAAAAAGACTGATAGTTCAATTAAGGCAATGTTATAAGTAAGAGTGAACAGTCTGATAAGCTTTTTCCAAATTTAGGTGTGACACAGATTTGGTCCTATACTGCTCCAAGCATCAGCGTAGTTAACCTAGCGAAGCCAAACAGATGGTTTTGGCTTTGTTAACTAGCTAAGCCAGCAGGCTAATTTAGCAAAGCAACCAACCACTGCTAACACAAGCTTCCACTAGATACGTTAGCTGGTGTGCAATGTGCGATGTGTTAACAACAGGACAGTGATAGTTAGCTAACCAGATACTATGGTTACTAGCTAACAAGCTGACATTATCTAAACACAAAATTCTTCAGATGTATCAGTGGGGAAATGATCAGTTCCCGGTCCAAAAAGCTGCACAGAAATTAACCGTGTCTATTCAGCTCTGTTGAGACGGCCAAGTCGTTTAGAAATGCAATCAGCTGTTCACAGCTATTGTTGCCCCGAGAGGCGAGGACCTCCAATATGGCGTTATGTCACCTGAAATCTCTCTATGCTGCAGGACTTTCATCTATTTGTGGTCCCAACAGCAGACAGGATGTGTCAGAGACATAAGGGGAGGGTTGTGTTTGGCCGTGGTGTGGCAGGACAGCCGGGGGGTGGGGGGGGTGGGGTTGGGGGGGGGCTGACGTGTGACAGACAGGCTCATTGTGGAGCTGCAGGAGCCGGGCCTGGGCTCCCGGTGGCGTCCCTCTCGGCGAGGCCTGTCACTGCGGGACAATGGATTCAGCCCCGGCGCAAGAAGACAGATCCTCTTCCAGCGGCCCGCGCGAGTCCTTGGGGCGTGGTGCCATCGCCCGGGGCACCCAGCACCTGACAGTCAAATACACAGCCGTGATGATAGGCTGTCGCAGCCAGGGAGGCAGGCTGGAGCTTTTACAAGCACGTGTCTGGCCATACACACACACACACACACGGAAATGCATGTGCACATATATTCAAACACACATATGCACACACATGCACACACACACATACAAATTCTCGCATGCACACACATTTCATTTTATTTCTGTCGATGCAGAGCGCAGAAACTACAGCCGAAAGGCAGAGGAAGAAACAGAGAAAGGGAATGTGTATGTGAGAGAAAGAGAGAGAGAGACAGAGGAAGAAAGAAACAGAGAGAGAGAGAGTGAGAGAGAGAGAGGAAGAAAGAAACAGAGAGAGAGAGAGAGACTGAGGAAGAAAGAAACAGAGTGAGAGACAGAGGAAGAAAGAAACAGAGAGAGAGAGAGACAGAGACTGAGGAAGAAAGAAACACAGAGAGAGAGAGAGAGAGAGAGAGAGGAAGAAAGAAACAGAGAGTGAGAGAGAGAGAGACTGAGGAAGAAAGAAACAGAGAAAGAGAGAGAGAGAAAGAAACAGAGAGAGAGAGAGAGAGGAAGAAAGAAACAGAGAGAGAGAGAGACCGAGGAAGAAAGAAACAGAGAGAGAAAGAGACAGAGGAAGAAAGAAACAGAGAGAGAGAGGGAGAGTGAGGGAGAGAGACCAATGAAGAAAGAAACAGAGAGAAAGAGTGAGAGAGAGAGAGAGAGAGAGAGAGACCGATGAAGAAAGAAACAGAGGGAGAGAGGGAGTAGAAGCAGAGGGGCGGCTGGGGGCATTCCCTTTGGCTTTGACAGGAGAAATAAATCATCGCAATTATGGGCCAGCCCAAGTAAACGGGGACAGGTCAGCCTTATCATTCCCAAGTTCAAGGTGTTTCCTGCTCATCCCGGCCAGCCGGGCTGTGCCAGCAGACCCAGGACCAGCGACAGGGATCTAAATGTGCCCTCGACGCTCATGAAACGCCTGGCATGAGCAGAGCCGAGAGCTGAGGTTCCCCACATCCCAGCAAACACTTTGACGGTGAAGAGATGTTGATTTGATGGTCAACGTTGAAAAACCCGTGAAAATACAGTCTGTAGTCGTTGCATCGCTTTGTAAAATCGGGACCTAAAACTCTTTCTGATATCAGTTCAAAACTGTTTCCAGAGCTGTTTTAATATGGAATTTCTGTTTTGCAATAATATCATATTGTGAAACTTTCGTCTGCGTTTGGGTTGATGTTGAACGTGCATGTCGCTGTCCGTTAAATAAATTAAGTTAATCGTTTGAACATTTACTAGACACTAGGCTTTTAGTGTGTGTGTGTGTGTGTGTGTGTGTATGAGAGAGAGAGAGAGAGAGAGAGAGGAGAGAAAGAATGAGAGTATGTACAGTATCATTGTGTGTGTATGTGAAAGAGAGAGAGTGAGGAAGAGAGAGTATATAGTTTCTGCGTGTCAATGTGTGTGTGTGTGTGTGTGTGTTTAAGTGTGTGTGTGTGTGTGTGTGTGTGTATGTGGGAGGTGAGCTGGTGCCTAGCCAATGTCTGTAACTACTTCAGCGGTCAACACAGACTGAAATTTAAATAGACGACATTCTTCTCCAACAAAATCAGCTCCTCCTTTGACTCCTGAGTGCCTGTGTGTGTGTGTGTGTGTGTGTGTGTGTGTGTCTGTGTGTGTGTGTGTGTGTGTGTGTGTGTGTGTGTGTAACCTCAGAAACACCGCTAACGTGCAGCCATCTCTTTAATCCTTTGTTTCTTTACCTCTTTCTCTCCCTCTTTCACCGAGACCATCTGACTATTTTGCCTTTATCCCTTTTCATTCTTGTGTTTTCCCCCCCTTTTTTTTTTTCTTCTTCTCTTGTGGGTGCGAGTAAGGCAGCGCAGGACAGGGGGAAATTGGTGTAATGAATTTAGGGCGCTCATGCTTGCTGAGGCGAGCCTCCCTTGGCTGCTCGTAGCCATTAATCTTCCGCACTCTGTCAGAGCAAAATGTGCCCACAATAGGCAAAGGGGGAGCTCAAATTGACTACCAATTACGCGCCTGTGAATAAAGGATATGGAGAGAGGAGGGAGGGCACAATATGGTTCAGCAGTAACGTTTATTTTAACCCTGCGAGCGGCGCAGGAGCGTAAAGGCCTGGAGATAAGAGTGTCTGTGTGTGTAGGTGTGTGTGTGTGTGTGTGTGTGTGTGTGTGTGTGTGTCCGCTCAAGGGTGAAGACTCTTTCTTGGATCCCTGCTCGTTTATCCGAGGACCAAGTGGTTCACGCCACCACAGGGTGTAATGGGCGGCGGCAGAGACTTTCTTTTTTATATATATATATATATCTCACGGATGGTAATCATGCCACATCTACCCGCTTCCCTTTACTTTTAAAGAGAGCATGTTGTTGGCCTACTGTTTCAGTGTTTTTATCAGTGTTTTAAATCATTTAACACACCCAAAATAATAGATGAGTGTGTTAGTGTTAATTTTACTGTTATCCAACAGAGTCAGTGGTAGGAAAAAAAAACAGGATGAAATACGCTTGTATCAATAGAGACTGAAGCCAAAAAAGCCTGAGTTTGAAGATTAAAAAAGGCAGTGAGCTTTGTTTTACTCTGTTATCAAAGAAATAACATGTTAGCATTTCCTTTATTTTTTAGCATAAAACATAAAGAATATAGTATAATTTAAAGCATATATGTAACATATACAATATAAATGTGCATTATGAAACTCAAAGTACCTTGACTGGCCTTGACACAAGTTAATCTTTTTTCTACTTCACCTGTATAGGTTTGGCGTAGATGACACAGCCTATTGCTTTGCTTTATTCTGACTAGTGATATACTGTTTATATATATAAATGCCATTTGTGCAGGGGCTATGAAAATGTTTTTACAGTCCTGAAGTGTTGCATAACACGTTTGGAACAATGAATGTAGGCTTTAAAGACACCTATAATAACACTGCAGCGAGCCGAGCCAAGATATTGAAATGCAGCCATACTTCTTTAGGGAAATTCTATTGTTATTATGATTGCGGCCCTGATGGTTGTGATTATTTGAGGGCTGTGTTTATTGTATTATCCGCAAGAACATGACAAGAACTAATAAGTTCCTTAATCGTATCTGATTTCATTCAGGCCTAATTTTGCTATCGGAGACATGGGCCAGTTTGGTTGGAAACCAACTCCCACTTAATAAGGCCATTACACGAAGGGTGTGCTCAGCATGTGCCTGAAAAAAAACCTGACTGCACTTTGGAAGATAAATCAAACGCTATAATGAAGTTTGACTTTCAGGATTAGGGAATTTAGACCCAAGCCTCTCTGAAGTTATGCACAGTTTATAATTCCAAGGAAAACTTTCACAGCTAAAATAATAGGCTTCAAAGCTGTTTGCTGGTGGAGCTGCAGACTCGCAGCGTTTTGTGAATTTTCCCCGTTGACGGTGTAAAAAATGGCTGGAATGAAGCTGAGCGCGTGCAAAGCATGTTTGGAATGTACTGTTTTCCAAGCATATATACCATTAGAAGAAGAACAAGCCTGTTTTTACTGTCTTGGGTAGTTCTGCCTACCGTATTAAAGCAGCTGGTATCCATGTTTTTCTTTCTAGCTGTTTCTTTTTTATTCCTTTTGTTAAAGCAGTTATGCTGACAGTCTTGAGATTCATCATCACAAGCAGAAGTGATTATCTGACAATCATGATGGGAATTTTGCTGAGGAAAACAGTTTTTGGCTTCCATTACTGATAAAAAATACCAAATGAAAAGACTGATGAAATGGACACAGACAGATGTACAGACAGAGACACTGACAAGCAGCAGGCAAACATGCAGATACACCAAACATGGAATAAACGCCAAGGCCCATATGTGTGTTTTTTTTTCTACACGCTTTGACAATTAAAGTGGAAATCCTCAAAGGCCTTGTTTTGTTTTGTTTTTTCAGTTTTTTTTATTTTGTCTCCATCTGTGCTGCTCAGCGCTCACTGCTGTGGTGTTTCTGCACTGCACTTCCCAGAGGTCACCTGTCAATCAAACAGTGTGAGGGCGGGGCTTGGATTTTCTGTTGATGCAGTTTGAGTTTCTGTAGGTGGCGCTCTTTTCTTTGTCTGTTCAGCCATGGTGGCTATCGCTGCTCATGCTAACTACCCAGTTCTTCTTCTTCTGTTTATTCCAAACAAACCAGGAAATTCCTACCAGACTCCGGGGCTGTGACCGGAATGGATCACTATCTGTATTTTAGGGCACTAATACGTAAAATGATATTGTGGAATGATTTTGAGGGCACTACATATTTCCAACAATGCACTGTAATATGTAGTGAACAAGCCTGGTCACTAAAACGGTGAAAGTACCAAAATGCATTGCGAGTCTGTCGTCACCTGGCCGTTACCAAGCAACGAAGTTGTAAGCCTTCCGAGGTTTTATAATGATGGCATCCTCTTCTTCACCAAACCTCATTTATTAATGCAAGTAAATAAACTTTTTTGGTACCAAAAAGATGTCAAGCTATTCTAATAATTTTTTCTTTTAACTGCCAATTCATAACTAATTATAAATGCACGTTTTGTTACGCTAATCTGAGCTTGTTAACGCTAACATTAACATTAAGGTCTGTTGTTCAGGAAGGTATTTATCTCTAGCTGCAGGTTATACGGTACATAGCTTATTGTAACATGTTTTTTGTTAATGTCAGCTAGTGTTAAGTCCAAAATGTGAAGGAAACCGCACACCTAGATTGGCGAAGTGCTGACTGTGTGAAAATAAACAGAAAAAAGTAGCCGCACACAATGCATAGAATATTTATTCACCGAAATAAGGAATATTTTTTTCTGTTTAATGTCAGCTAGTGACATATATATGGTTGGCTTTGAAGGAATATTGGTAACTTGTCAAATGTTAGCTGAAACATTTGTTTATGCGACTGGTGAATGCAGACGCAGGTTGATGATGAATGATGATGAATTAAGTGTCTGAATTCATTCATTTATCATGTGTGATTTGCCGCTAATTAGTGCACTAATAGAGCAGCACTATATAGGGAAATACAAATGAGGGAATAGTGATCCATTCCGGCCACAACTCGGGTGTTAAGAACCGCAAATGTAAAAGCTTTCATAAACTGGATATAAGTTGAATCACTGTTGTTACATTAATCAGCGATAGAGCAGCAAAACAGACATTTATATGTATGAAAAAACATTTATTGG
The DNA here is from genome assembly GCF_046629955.1 of Centroberyx affinis. Classification (NCBI taxonomy): domain Eukaryota; kingdom Metazoa; phylum Chordata; class Actinopteri; order Beryciformes; family Berycidae; genus Centroberyx; species Centroberyx affinis. The sequence goes on along the minus strand of NW_027280869.1, from coordinate 31,860 downwards.
CAGATGTAAAAACATTGTGTCCTTCAATAGATAGATACATACATATATACTCCGGTATCTGGCTCGGTCAGCAGCGTGGCAGAGGGTGTCCCGGCCTGTCGGGGGGGCAGATGGACGATGTTGTTGTGGCGGGATGAAAGAGGCATGAAGGAGGCAAGAGTCAGCCAACTGGTCAGGGTCATGGAGGGGTTGTGGAGTCCGCTTGAAAGAGAAAGGTATAGGGCAAGTCAAGAAGTAAACAACAGGAATGTTCCTAAGAATCTTAACACCCCCCTTCCCACCACACACACACACAGACTCACACACACGCACACACACACACACACACACACACAGCCCTAACACAAACATTATTAACAAAACAAACACACTAATCGACAAGACAAGCGGAGCGTCATTGAGAAAATTCCTTCATTCCTTCAGTTTTTCTTTCTTTCTTGCTGAGTGACAGCAAAAACTAAGGCAAGGAAAACAAAGGTTTTATTTGTGATAAAGTAATATTTTTTTTATGTATTTATCCAGGATAGATTCAATATACACAGATCCTCTCCATCAGTATGATCTGCATTCCTCTTAATGATTGGCTGTATCTAATTTTTTTAAATACCTGTATCATGTAAATATTACTGCCTCCACAACAGACACATTTCCTCCACACTTTTGTCGTTTAATTCTGGCAGAGACCTCAGCACCATCTATTGAGTTAAGGGTTGTTTTCCAACTTCTTCTAATTGGTTTTGTCACATTGTTTTCCTTCTCACTGAGGCTTTCTCATCCATTTTAGAGATGCAGGTTTGTGACTGGAAGGTTTCTGCTTCAAATCCCTGCAGCTTGCTTAAATTTATGCCAATCGTCCAGCTTGCCCCTCTCCTTTACATTCTTCCTGGTTTTTCTGCACACAGTCAGCATAGTTGGAGATGTCAGCGCTCGTTTTCCTCCCTTCAGAAGAAAACATTTGCTGCCATTCTTTCTTGTACAGCATGAAAAACAACTTCCACAGAGCAAGAGAATCCATCACAGTAAACATGAAGCCTTTGGTTTTGGTTCGGTCAAAGTTTCTCTGTTTTTTAAATCACGTTTTCATATAATTTTGCGCATTTAGAGAGACCTCTCATTGGACCAGAGAATATGTCAGGCTGTTTGATCGGATGAGTGAGGCCAGAGAAATCTTTTGTGATTATCTTCCACTGTACTTACTGTCAATCACCTGACACCTACAGGAAGAAATGGAAGTCTCCTCTAAGAAATAATCCCTCAAAAACATATCACTTTACAAACTTTATTATCACATCTTTTTATTTAGGGCGTCTTTGTTAGCCGGGACAGCAGTTCATTTCAAGCTAGGTTAGACATCGTAAAGTTTGCATTTTAAAAACGCCAAAAAACAAGTAAATGTTAAAACATTGAATTACAGAATGGATTGCAAAATGATTGGGGAAATGTAAAGTAGACATAGACAGTAGTACATGGGCAGCAGCCAGAGCTCCCAGGTGTGAATGTGTGCAATTGATTATGAGGCAGAGTGTTGAAAAAGATCATGTGTGCTCAAATACCGTCACAATGTTATCACTTTTACTCTTTCAGTGATGCTTTATTGCTCCACCAGGTCCGTTAATGTGGAGATGCAGTCACCACACAGGTGACATAATACCTGCAGTGCATCTAAATACATTAATTATGTGTTAAAGGGGTAATAAGTAAGATTTTTACTGCCCCATAGCACTAAATGACCATAACATATCTGCAGGGGGGTTGATAGGATTAATGATCAGTACCAGTGACTCAACGATTGCTTTGCCAGGTGCTGAAATTTCTGGCTTTCAAAACTCACTTTCCAACCTATACTCTGATTTGGAACAAAATCTCCCTACTTAATGGACTTTTAGATTTTGTCAATGTTGTTGCAATTCCTCCTAGTCGCCGATAGAGGTTGATAAAAATCATTTTACTTATCAGATCAGTTATCAGATTACTTAATGCCCCTTTAAGTCGCTCCATTACAGTAAATATCTATCTTACTAATACTTATCCTTACACTAAGGATTGATTATAGCTAAGTCTATAACTATATTTCTCTTTATTTGCAATCCATTAAAGTTGTACACACTGATCAAACAATAGCATTATAGGTCTGTTGTCTGCCACCTGATATTATTTTACACTGTCACCCATCCAGGAGCCATTCATTTTTCTGTATGTGCTTTTTCAACACATTCACACAGCGATACACCTGGGAGACGCCAAAGATACAACCGCTGTCTTCTTCTAGCAGCCATTTCAGTTCGACCCCACTACTGAACCGCTAAACACGACAACCCCAAAAGCATTCAGATTAAGGTTACAGCTCCTCTCCTGCAGTCTGGAGCGGGGGAACACAATACCACCGCTGCTGGGAGAAAGTCTCACCGCTGTGTCGCTATACGCCCTCTCGCACTGACAGAGGGAGAGGGAGACATCAATCTTTCACTAATTCCTTCAAGTGTGAAAGGGTCCTTGCGGTGTCAGCCAAAGGGGAAAGATGGTCCTGGCCAGCGGTATTGAATGAGGGGAGGGGAGGGAGAGGAGGATGGGAGGAGAGGAGTGAGAGCCCCACGGCCTTCTGGGTCCCCCCCCCCCCGCTCCCCACCTCCACCCCCGGACAGCCGACCAGATGGCGGCAGCATTAGCCCAACAAAGGCTATCTAATTAGGGGTACAATAGAGAGAGGGGGCGGCGGTCTTCTGATGGACGGCACGCAACCGAGGGAGGGGAAAGAGACAGAGAGAGAGACGGAGAACAGCCAGGCAGGCCGCCCGAGACCAAAGCAAGTCAATAGCCTACCTACAACCCCCCCCCCCCCCCCCCCCTCCTTACCCACACACACACACACACACTCCCTGAACACACACTCTCGCTTACGCCCCCCTGGCAGTAATATAGGGGGCTATGACTTTATTACCCCTCATTAACACAAATTAGACCACTTGAGCCTCCCTGAATGGCGATGACAAATTGAATTAAGTGTTTGGAAACAAGTCAATCCCCACCCCTGGCCAGGCTGCGACCATATTGCATTAACATTCATTGGAGGGTGTGTGTGTGTGTGTGTGTGTGTGGTGGGGGGGGACGGCTATAAAAAAAAGGCTGCTATTATTTAGAGGGAAGTGGGGTTTTTGAGAGGCTGTGAATGGTTAAATTCCTTTGGAAATGATTTGGGTCCTCCTGGCTGTGGCGAGTTAAGTCAGGCAAGTTAAGTGAGGTATAAAGCAGAAGGTAACAGATGGTCTGGACCGAGCGTTCACCCAGGAAGCATTGGAATTGCTTTATTTTAAGGATTAACTGCATTTATTAATACGACAAATCCAGCTAAATTTTTCAATTTTAGCAACAAGAATACTGTTAGTGTGCACTGTTCAGGGATCGCTATGCCGTGATGCAACATGATTGATATTATAGATTCTAGATAATAAAATGAAAATATTTAAGCATGTCCACCATGTCTGGTAGAACATCCATGCAGGTTAATTGTAAGATATACAACTCTAAATGCAAGAGAAAATAAAGTTGCAAATCCATCACAGACTGTAAGCCTTAGAGTGCTATTAGATTTTTTATTTTTTTATTAGATTTTTATTTCTTAAATTCGCTCTCCTTGAAGTGGCACATTCACCACTGATATTCAGGTTTTAGCCTATTTCAAAATATGGATAATTGCAAAATTAATTTACATGGAAAAATATCTTGGTCACTGCAAAGTTTGTGTACAGACCTTGTTACATCTATATGTTTAAGATGAATCCATGGAAAACCAAAGCGGGTGACATAAATCTAGATAAACAGGACAGCCAGTTTTAGTATCCAACTGTTCATATACAAATAATAAACCGCAGTAAATTATTGCTTTAAAAAGTTTAGTTGACAGCTGGAATTAATCATCTCATCAAATCTCATCTCATTCAGAGGTGTGGTGGGAAGAGCGAAACGTCTTTAACAACTTTATGAGATGTTTAATTTCCCGATGTTTGAAAAAGCTGTGCAATAAATCATATCTTCACAAATACATAAGGACATATACACTGGTTAATTAAAAAAAAAAAACTGTTCAACAAACTTGCATCTAAAAACAAAATGTAACTGCACAAACCTGAGCGAATAATGTTAACACTGTGATGAAAGATTTAGTTTTATGAATGTTTTGTGTTTCTCACGTGTGGAAAAGGCAGATATCAGGTTTAAATCCTAGGCTCATACAACTGCGATAAAAAAAAAAAATCTATATTTTAATAATGAGCTCAGGATATTAGCCGTGAATCCAACCAGCAGAGGGAACAGGAAGTCGAGGAAAACGTGATGATGATTCAGAGGAAGGTGCTGCTGGAGGGTCATGAAAGTGGATTAAGAAGGATTTGTAATAGATACAGATACCACAAGGGTTTCTGATAGCTATGTGGCTAATTGCATGGGTAAAGGTACCTGGCTAGCATTGATGCTAGTTTCTATTTATGTCTCATAGTGTTACAAAGTTATTAATTTCTACAGTCTGATGAGTAGGAAAAGAGCCAAACATGTAAAAGTCAACATAGATAACAGTATGACAGGCTAACAAAAGTACAAATTTAAAAAAAACTGGTTTGATTTAACAATAGGCCTATTTGTTTTTTTTGAAAGATAGATAGATAGATAGGTAGATTGATAGATAGATAGATAGATAGATAGATAGATAGATAGATAGATAGATATAGATAGAGAGATGGCACTAGAGACAACAAAGACAGTATTTATTTATTAAAATGGAGAGCAAAGATTGCCAAGAAATCTATTCGGTAGCCAAGTCTAACAAAAATCACATCAGGGAGCATTCATCTGATAATTTAGTGGCCTAGAACTAAAAATTTATCACTTTAGCAAATTAATAATATGTTGTCAGTCATCAGTAATAGCTATATAAGCGGGTTTTAAGGTTTTGGTGGCAAATGATATCAGATGCATGGATTCACAGCAGCCATACCTCAGTGTTTAGTGAAGAATTAGTATACAGAACAGTGTGCTGCACTGTAGTGTGATTTCCCAGCTTAGCCCCGCCCCCCTCTCTCTCTCTCTCTCTCTCTCTCTCTCTCTCTCTCTCTCTCTCTCTCTCTCTCTCTCTCTCTCTCTCTCTCTCTCTCTCTCTCTCTCTCTCTGTGTATCTGCGGTCCTGTCGTCTTGTAAGTACAATGTCACATCCTGTCAGGTGTCCCAGGATTCCTAGCGGCGCTCCTGCCAACTGCTAACCTTGACTTTTATTTACAGCGTTTCTCAAGCATCGCGGATTTATGAGCTTCCTTATAAAAGATCAGATGAGCGGTTATTCTTTCTCGGTGTGATGGGGATGAAAGACGGGCAGAGGGTGAAGGCGGAAGATGAAAGCAAAAATGACTTTCCAAATGCAGCTTGGTGTCAACGAGCATTAGTCACTGTGTCAGATATTCTATCTTAAATTGTTCGAAATTGAGATATTGAAACACACACACACACACACACACACACACACACACACACACACACACACACACACGCACTTACACACACACACACACACACAAATCCTGAACAGACACTGTGAGGGATTTAAAGCATGTTGTTCAGCAAATGAATAAAATCAACTTAAAAAGATATATGCAGTGAGACTCCTTGAAATATTATGATATTTGGGTTTTGATTTTCAATATTTTTCACGAGATCTAAATGAATTTTCTGCATGGAACATCAAGGCACATGCAGGATATACAGCTAACTCGATAATGTTGCCACAAGTTACTATCCATTCATTTTCTCTATCTGCTTCATCATTTTCACCCTTGCACAGTCTGCTGACAGCGTGGACGATCAAATATGTAAAAGTCTGCATGGCGAACATTGCAACAAGGTGACAAAAATACACATCAGATGTTCAGATTTGGTTCGACAAGGATCTAAAAATATGGAGTTCAGATAGGAAACCAGGAGTGGGACATGAATGTCGACTCTGTTGGCATGTTGTTCACCCTTAATCCTCTATCATAATAAGTATTAACCTGTTGATTTATTTGTTTTTTTAACGTTCTGTCTCCATTTTTGGGCTCAATTTGCTTTGTATTCACTGTTTTCAGGAGGGGGATTTCTCCAAACTTCAAAAAATTGGAAACCTTCTGCCTTAAAAATGTTCTAATATCCAATCAATGGAGGAAATACTGAGGGTTAAAGACTCTTTTGTTATTTTGTGAAATGCTCTCTCTCTTTAAATCTTTAACTGAATGAATTGGAAGTGAATAGTGAAAAGCGATACTGTGTGTGGAAAGCAGTGGTGTAGTCATACTGCTGTGAGACTCCCAGCAATATGCAATATGCAGCAGCGTTAATTAGGCTGATAACTGGGCGTGTATGTGTGTGTATTTATATCCCTTTTTCAGTTCTTGTATGATCAGAGAATCATATCTCCATTGGCCCACTGTGATGAGCGTAAATGAGCATAATCCACAAACAGCATCTCTGAATCCTGTTCTGCACTCATCAACCTTTTCCTGGACAACACTGTTTTGACATGAGAGGATCTCAAAGCTCAGAGCTTCTCTCCTGGAAGGCTGTACAAGACTGACACCTTGTGGCTGCAAGTGACATTACAGTTTAGGTTTGGTTTCTTTGGCTTTAAAAAGGAGAGAACAACTACAAATGTGTGTGAGAGAAAGAAAGAAAAAAGAGGAAAACAAATAACAAGAAAGCTGAGAAATCAGGACAAACAGAGAAACAGCTTAATTGGGCTCAGAAACATACTCATATTATTTGTTTTATTTGTATTTCTAAAAACACCAACAATATGACTTCAAAACACGGAGTAGAACGGTACAAGAAATGCGTAAATAACAAGAGAAATGTGCTAAATTAAAATGACTGAACTACATTCACATCCATTTCTGTATTTAATACGCTTTGCTGATGCTGTTATCAATAATGCAATAAGCTAAATGGGAAACAATAGCAGGACAAATTCATGGTTTTTCTGTTTTCCACATGATGACCCTGCTGCTGCCTGTTTGCCTTGTGTTATGTTTACTTCACACTCAAGAAGGACACACACACACACACACACACACACACACACACACGCACACACCATTAATGCTGTGAAGCTGCATGTTGCTTTCAGATGTGAGAATTTGGCTGGGAAACAAAAGAACTGATTTCTGACTTCCTCATGTCGGTGCAACACTTCAGACAGCCGCTGTATATCAAGTAATTACTGATGGTGGTTTTAATTAACAGCCACACAGAAGACTATGAGTCATTGTTTTTTTTTCAGTTCAGACATGTTTGTTTTATGGTCTAAACATTATTTATTCAGGGAAAAGCGACTGAGCACGCTTGTGCTTTTCCAGCAATTCTCTGCTTCACATTCACACAGTTCCACACATTCACACCTGGAGCAGTTCAGTGCCTTGCTCAAGGACACTTCGGGGGAGAGGAGAGTGTTACTCATTCACTTTCCTCACCCAATTGGTCCTGGGATTCAAACCAGCATCCTTCCTTCCATCACAAGCCGACTCAGTCTCTGATGTCGTGAAGTGACCTTTTTGTAGCACTTTGTAAACTGTGTTTTAGAAAAGTGCTATATAAGTAAAGCTTATTATCATTATTATTATTATTATTTCTCAAGTCGTTTCAATGACAATGAATGAGAAACTGAATTTGTGGACACTGTGCCAGCAGCCAGGATGATTTTCCAGGTACAGAGCTGCATTTTCTGTCTCAGATCTGTTAAAACTGTGAAATAAAGCTCATCTGAGTGAAAAAATAAAATCACACAAGGCACAAAATCAGCCTCCCATTCATTGTCTATTAATAACACACAGTAGGTGTTTTCTGTTTTATGGTGGCTCCTCCCTTCAAGAAAATACATCTATTTTATTTTCATTATCAACCATCAAACACCAGGTGGTGCTAGAGTTTAAGAATACATCTGCCATTATTCCTGCTATACTGTCTATCAACCACAATGACGCCTGTATTTTTACAAAGTCACCAGTAGAAACATGGTCTTGGTAAAGTGGTAAACACCAAAGCAGGATCTGGATCTGGATGGTTCAGTCATCTGAGGTGGTTACTGTTTTCTCTTTATTTATTCACCAGTGTTGCAATATTAAATATTTCTAGCAAAATTACAATCAATGCTAGATAAAATAGGAAAGTAGGAAATTAAAATAACACTAGAAATTAGCCAAATAACTCCTTTATTCTTCATGTTAAGTTGTTCTTACTGTGATAAAGTATCCAAAAACATATTTTGCATTATGACCTGTGAGTGATTTACTCTATTTACTCTATAGATTGAAGCTATAGAGGCTATTGTATACACCGAATACGTACCTTTGGAACAACATATTAGTGGAAATAGAGAACATATAACATGAAAATACCCATTTCAGCAGTGTTTGATGAAGACAAATGTAGGGTAAACACAAAGTAATCAACTCTGAGGACTGATACTGTTAACGCTTTAACATTTCTATCACCTTTCATACCATTGTTGTGGCAAAAGGGAAATGCTAGCTGTGGCTGCACCAGATGGGAAATGTTGCTTGTTAATTGCAAAGAGAAAGCACAATGTAGGCTAAAGTATATTAGGGCATATGGCAGAGTGAAGCGGGGCGTTAATCTTCGCAAACATTTGCCAGTGTTTATTGTAATGAAAACCAAGTGAGAAGTGAAAAAGAAACTGTTGCATTTATTTTCATTCTCTGTATCATGCAGCTCGGTGTGTAGCACATGGTATCAACACTGCCGTGGTTTGAGGTTTGTTTCCCACTGGGGCCAGCCATCCTCTAAATGTATGCACTCATGATACTGTAAAGCACTTTGGATAAAAGTGTTCACATAATGGCATATAGCCTTCTGTCAGCAGCTCACTAAAGTGCATTCGGAGTTGCGCTTTAAAATGGGATTTTTACAACGCTGGTTACTGAACACATTCCAGCAGCAGTAACCTGCCTGACTGTAAACTTAAGAGAAAAATAACACTCTGGAAACCTTGGAAGCAGCTGTGGTGAAACATTTTCCGAACCCTCATCCTGAAGAAACCGCTGCACAGTTTTACTCACAATTTAAAGGGGCATTAAGTGATCTATAATCTTTGTCTGCTTCTATCAGTGACCAGTAAGAATCACAACAACAGCGATAAAAACTTATCTCCCCCTTTATTTTCCAAAACAGAGCACAGGCTGGAAAGTGAGGTTTGGAAGCAAGACATCTCAGCACCTGGTCATATAATCGCTGACTCATTGGTATTGATCAACAACCCTATCAACCCCTCCAGAGATTATGATCATTATGTGCTTATCGCCGTTTCACTTTACTTATTGACCTTTCTTGGGTAAGAGTTCTGAGAAAGATCACATGACTGACTATTGTTTCTATTTTTTCAATAAAATATATATATTTTTTTCAGGCTGGCATGTTCTTCTCTTGTGCAGTTTTCACCAGCAATATTCAGGTGTGTAAAGGACCTGCTGTTGTAACCCTGAAATAACTTGCAAATCCCACACACATGCTGGTGATAATTGTGCCTCTGACTAAAACTGCTTCACCGCATTAACAGATTCATGTGTGTTTGTGTGTGTGTGTGTGTGTGTGTGTGTGTGTGTGTGTGTGTGGTGTACGCCTCCAAAATATCCTTCAGGAGATGCTGTTGCATCATGTTCCCGTGTTTCAGGGAGGCTGAAGCGGGCCTCATTTGCCCCGGATGAAAGCCCCTCTGCCAGCCTTCGGGGTGTGCTGCTGCACCACCGTGTTCCTGCGTGCCGCTGAAGCAGAAGAAGCCTTATTTGCCTTAATGAAAACCCTCCTGCAGACTGGCCTGGTATCCACCTGGAAGTGGTACAAAAGCACAGTTGTGCAGGAAGCTTCTGCAATTTCCTCCCGCTTGCGTCACAAACGCATTACTGTGCCTCTCACCCAAACCACAACCACATGGGACCCGGTGCAGCGCTGGAATTTTCCCACTGACAAAAACACATTAACTGTGGAGAGCTAGAAACCCACTGGATCATTGGTCCGAGTTGTTGCTGCGCTCCCTTCGATGAATGAACCTCTTCTTAGCAACACCTGTCGTCTGTTTGTAGGAACAAATGAAGTACAGTGTGTGTTGAAATCTGCCCTTCTGCTTTATTGCCTACATTAAATTTGAATATCCTCTGAATAATCTTTATTTCCAGAGCCGTTCTTGGTTTGTTCTGTGTATGTGAGTTGTACCGTCTTTCATGTGGGGTTGTCACAGCTCCACCATGCCAGACCACCATGATTCCACACCAAATAACAGAAAAGTACTTGTTGATTAATGTTCAAAGTCTGAGTCAGACCTGGATCCAGAAGCAGGCAAATGGTACAGACTGGCAAGATAACTGGCCCTTTTATACGTTTTTCTTCTCATTATAACCCTTGAGAAATTAATTTGGATTTTTTTTCCCCCATATATTTTTATGGAAAGCATCTCTTTCACATTATCGCTGTTAGGTGAAAACCTTATAACTCCAATTTTGGTGGTCATGTTTTAACTTCAGTTAAAGGATCACATGCTCCTCTACGGGTTGAGAAAACACTTGGGTTTATGAAGCCTTTTTAAAACCAGTTGGCTAAACTCCAGAGTGCATGGCTGTCAAGATAAAAACAAGGCTGTTTTTCTTTCTTTCTGTTTCTGAAAACTTGATATTTTGGAGGTATAAGTTTTTCACCCAACAACAATGATGTATTTCATATCAGCACAAAGTTGGAATCAGGTTTGGACCAAGAACTTTGTTTCTGACTTTTCGACTTTTCCATCTTTAGTACCAGGTATCATAAGATTTTTGTATCATGATACTGTGGTAGGACTGAAATATTGTGTAACTCTACTTCCAAGGGTTATAGAGCAGCAATTTCAAGAGAAATAAAGCAGCCAATTACTGCAGTATGGAGTTCAGTTTATTGTATGTCCAAAGCATGCCAGCCCACGATGTTATTGTTCTCAGTGAAGCTCCCACCTATAGAGAAATAAATCTCCTAAGTTTCCCTGAAACATAGAAGCATTTTTATCAGTTTCACACAGAAACAATCTGAAGTCGGTGAAAAAGACCTCCCTCTGGCTATTTTAATCCACTGCATTATTGAATAAGAGAAGATAGAAAACAGATCAATTTACCACTTGGACGGTGATCAATGTAGCAACACGATCACACAAAAACAACCCTGGGCCATTTTTAATGAACATTTTGTCTACTAGAATTAAATAGATATGAATCGAGACAAATTGTGGTGGATATAGCTGGCATTTTTGGAGTTTCTCAGACTTGAGTCGGACCACTTGTCAGGCCCAAACCTGCGCCAAGAACTATTTGCAAATGCAGATTCTTTTAGCCTCCTTATGTGCCAGATGGGAGGATTTTACTACATAAGACCCTACAATGACTGCCAGAAAGTCAAGGCAATCACAGTAAAGTGTTTGAAGGAAAATATAGTGTACCTTTCTGTGTTACAAAACAAACACTAAGAAGTATCTGCAAATGCTGTTTGACCCAGGTCAGGTCTTCAGTTTAACCGAAGAAGTAAATCAGTTCCCAGACCTGCATGAACACTGCAAAAAATCTCCATCTAAACAAGTCATTTAGTCTATTGTTGAGGCCTAAAAATCGTAATCTTCTTAAAATAAGTGAAAAAAAAATCTGCCAATAGGGTTAGATAATTTCACGTTTTTCCAATGCCAATCAGCTTGTTTCAAGAATTTTGTAGAATCAAGTGTCATATCTTTTTGACAGTAGTGCAGTGATCTGCTTTATTCTGACTTGATCCAGATATTGACACTCATTTCTAGTAAATTCCTGAAACAATTGAAGCTGCATTGGAAACAAGTGGAGTTATCTCACCTCATTGGCAGAATTTTTCTCTTGGTTTGAGAAAAATAAGATTTGAAGGCTGAATATGGGACTAAATGACTTGTTTAGATGGACATTTTTTGCAGAGTAAATCTTATCAAGGTAATTTAGTCTTACATTTATTATTTAAATCTTGTTTTCCTTACAACAAGGAAAAGATGAGATGGTTCTATTTGTTTCCAATGCAGTTGAACTGCATTGGAAGAGAGACAAATTACAATATCATGATATAAGGCAAATCACTCCACTAGTAGCAAGTTAATGGTACTTGATTCAAGAAAAATTCTAAAACAAGTGAAATTATCTGGCCCCATTGGCAGATTTTCATCACTTGTTTTAATAAAATATCATTTTAAGACTCAATACTAGTTTAAATGACCTGTTAAGGTGATTGGATTCCTTTTTTTTTGCCATAAAGATCCTTTATGAATATGCACCAGTGACTTGGAGGATTATTTCAACTGACAGTACATCTGCAGCACTGAAACAGCCACTGAGAAATAAGCTGATCATGCTGTGAAAGAAACTTAATAACCTGTCCGCCTCGCTTAAACGGCAACGAGTTTTGGTTTCAAATAAATCCTTTGTGAAATTTCAATTACGGCTTCAAAGTTGTAATCTGTTTTCAGAGGGACAGAGTTGATATCACACTGCCCAGCGAACGGCGAGTCCAGTGATACAGAGTTCAGTAACACCGAACTCGTCATTATGATTCATTCCACACCGGCAGCTTTGAATAACACTGAATATAGAAATTGACACAAAATAGGTATTCATGTTTTTGTAGTACCTTGTCTTGCCACAGGGGGATGTATTCTTTTGAATATCAGAAAATACATGCAAATATGCAAGTCCAAAACCTTAGGAGATATACTACTTAAAAATTTTAAGGGTGTATCTTCCAATTCTGAAATCATACTTGCACCAAATCAGCAATAGGCCGTCTAATGTGACAGCTAAAGAGGGTATCCTCTTTACCTCGCTGTATGGAATGACTTTCATGCTCGGCTGCTGTCCAATTTTATCCTCCAGGAGTTGCTAGGCGACAGGAACATCCTTATTACAAGTGTATTCTGGGAAATGATGGGACCAATAAATGAATTCTCCAGATCTGTGACTTATTATCTGCCTTCGACATTGTTATCATATGGGTCAGTGAAAGAGAGGGATGCTATGCAAATGGCCCGTCATTTCATTTTCATCATTTGAGTATTTGCTTTGGCCCTGCCTGGAGAACCAGACAGATGGGGCTTACATGTTTCAAAAATATTCAATTGGCCCTATTACACCAGGCAAAGAGCTAGAGGGTGTTGGGGTTTGATTTTAATGGATTTTAGATAGTATTTTGACTCGGTTCTGCAGTCAGCCACAGTGTGGTCACTGCAGAAAAATCACAGTATCCATTAGAGTGCAGCAAAAAATATTTTAAAACATGCATTATGCGACCAATAAAGTACAAGGAAGCACACAGACAACACATATGATTACTGAAGGCTGATATTATGAAAAATGTGTGCAAATTCAGTTCCTCAGATCTTAAATTGGCACCTGAGGTCAGCGAAAGATCAAGCAATCAACCACAGCTATCACATTCACAATCAAAGCTCACCTCATGATCTCCTGCACAATAACTTCAGCATTTTTAAACCAGAATATTCCATGCAGCCACTGTGATGAGAACAGCCGAGATTAATGAATCCACTAAGTCACATTAACAGCAAAGACTAACTACTGCTGCAGTGCATTAGCTAAATCTTAATCATTTGCCCGAGGCGATCCAGTTGCCTCATTCTTTGTGATAAGCACTCAGAGTCAATGCCTGACCAATAATGCTGCCCTTTAATTAAAATATTGCCCTCAGTCGCTCGCCCCCCCCTTTCTAAATAAAGAAGTGACTGGAGGTGTGATGTACGGCAGAACTTTGTCTCTTCACATCTGATCCTGCCTCATCTTGAAACAAACCTATCTCATATTGCTCTGCCCATCAAGCTCTGCAGAGAGATTTGTTGTGAGCACACATCGTATATTGCATAAGAAGCCGCCAGCTAAGCCATATTATATGATCATGAAAGATACATATCTCATAAATGGTGGAACTAACTAGATTATATGGGCCCTGTCTGCAGAGCAGCTAATGGAGGCTCTGGTGTAGAGGGAATAGGACCTGTTAGCTGACTGTGTTTGCCTGAAATGCTAGCCCGCCAGGCTTTTTCACCACTGTTCTCACAGAGATAAATCCCTGTTGCACTTAGTAGTCATCCATTTTTAATGCCGGAGCCTCAGCTGGAGAAATGCATGAAGACGGGGGAGGGAGGGGGGGAGGGATTGAGGGAGAGGGGAAGAGCCAAGGTGTGGATGACACTAGTCGAATGCTTCAGGCTAATGTGTGTACAGTCCTCTTGGTGTGTTTTTCTACTGTATGCATCAGCATCAGCAACAAATATGAATGTTTGCTGCTGTTGCCAGTGTGACTGAAACAGTGTTCGACAATGAGGCCATTCATGAACTCATTATGATTTTAGTATATTAATTCTGTTTCCCTCGTTGGGACGTTTTAAACAATCCAAGCTGTTGCAGTAAGTCATAAGCATTCACAGCTGCGTATGACTGTACAGCACACTGACTCTTCCCAAAAACAAGGAGCAGCAAAGCCCTCTGCCTCTGTCGAGCCCCTTAATATGTCTGCAGCAGCCATTCCACAGATGGCAGGCGGAGAGGCTGGGAGGGCCGGCTATTCAGCCCACTTCAGTGCAAACATGATCTGTTTGAATGGCGAGGCATGAGCCAAGACATTCCTGTGTGGGCAGACCTCCCTAAACAACGGGCAAGTGCCACGAACAACCGTGGCACTGTGTTTGTCCTCCAGAAACAAATCTTTAAGAACAGCAGATCAGCCTCGTTTCCAGTTTGTCCAAAAGCAAAGGTTAAAGACAAGGTTTTTTCTGTGCTAAATGTTATGATGTTGTATGCATGAAGGCTTGTTTTGTGAAGCCTCAACAGTTACATGATCCTCATCCAGTCAGTAAGTCAGTCAGTTAGTGAGTCAGTCAGGACAAGGCCATTTCTGTAAATAGGAATGTGTTTTAGTCAACTTTCCTGGTTAAATAAGGGTTGATTTAATTACTCAGTCAGTCTTCAAATCACTAAATCAGTCAGTAAGCCAGTCAGTCAGAAACAGACTTTTATGGTGAAGAAGAATGTGATATTAGACAACTTTCCTGGTTAAAAAAAGGTTTATATAACCAGTCAGTCAGTCAGTCAGTCAACCAATTGAAGAACACGATGACGTAGCTCCAAATATTTGATAAGTTTTTATTTCTCTAGTGAATTCATATGTTGTTATTCTGCACAGCAGCATACAGGAAATTGTGGTAAAATATAAATAACAAAGTTCAACAGTGTTTCTTTTTTCTCTTATTCATTTAATCAAAAACCTCTGTTAAAAGTGGCAAATTGTCAACCTTTTTCATTATCCACTCTCTTGCACACTCTCAAGAATGTAACATTGAACAACTAAACTTTAAAAAGTATGGGTATAATCATTATTTACAGACAATCACCTTGTGGTGAACAATGCTTATAGCTTCTTGGAAATTCACTTCCATAATGTTAAATGCAACAAAAGAAAAATACAATTATGTTATACAAAGATCAAAAATACTATCAAAACCCTTATTATAAATGGCAGCACTATATCAATAAACTGCTGTTGACATTTTACATGTAAGTACAAAATCCTGTTGAGGTAGCGCCCTCTGAAGTCACTTGTAATGTTAAAATACTGAATAAACATCACTTTATATACAATACAGCAAATCTCTCTTCCTTCTTCAATGCAATTGTATTCCTTTGGTAAACAAAACTGTCAGAAATGTGCAGTCCTGCAAGTGACACTTTCAATCATACATTCACAACATTTTTGCATCTTTTTTTGGATTCTTCAGGAAAAAAAAAACTGGGCTAATACGTTGTTGTTTAATAACATTCATTTGCGCTTGTTTCCACTGACCCCCCCACCCCCCCTCCCCCAAAAGTGAAAGGTCATTGGGACTCACTCCACTTCATATTGCATGAGCAGACCTACTCATGATAATCTCTGGTGGATACATTGTCAGGGCAAACCAAACAAAAACACCATAGAGAAAGAAAGAGCATGACAGAGATACCTAAGAGAAAAGAAATCCAGTGTGTCGCCCTTATTTGGGAATGTAAACATAAAAAAAATGTAGGCTAGTATCTCTGATTTTGGGCATGCTGACTGCTTAGAAAGTCGGATGATAAGAACTTTCTCCTCACATAGGATTGGAAAAGAGGTTTGGCTTGGCAACAATTGATTATAATGTTCCCCAGAGAATATGAGCCCTAAACAGAGGCTACATTGTCTTGTTTTTTTTTCTTTCTTTCTTTCTTTCTTCCTGCCACACAGATTGAATGTCAACTTTTAGAGCAAGTTGGAAAATATGTTGTGGAGTTTTTTAGGCAGGCAGATGGGATCAAAGAGTTCTTCCTCCAGTCAGACGCACACAAGTACTCATTAATGACACATTCTTGAGCTTCTTTAATGGCAAACATAACTTTGGTTTTCTAAGACAAAAAGAAAAAAATAGCAAGCTTAGCTCACCGTACAAAAATACTTGGTAGAAATATGACATTCATACCCTTCGCCAATGTCAGTGTGTTTCCCTACGTGACCAAAATACTTTTCATTTATTCACACTTTGTGATTATGGATACATAGGTGTATTTATATGCACACGCTCAAATGACTACAAACTAGAAGGAAAAATAAATCCAATGTATAAAGCATAAAATTATTCTATGTGGATAAAGGAACTATAAAAATATAAGAGATCTTGGAAAAAAAAAAGATAAAATCAATATCTGTTTATGAAACTGGGATAAAGGCTAAAGCCGAAAGCAAAACAGTCATCTGAAAATTGTTCAGTGCAATTCAATGTACTTTATAGTCTTGTCTGTTTAGAATATTTTCATCCTCTTACCACCCACAGCCCTCCCTCCCTTTAATGGTCGCTGGGATGGCTGGTCTTTCGACAGTGGACAGTATTTTATCGTGTGGGCATTGTCCCCGTTGGCACTGCACAGGGGACAGGTATAAGCCCTCAGAATCGGGCACACCACCCGGCCGTCCGGAGTCTTCAGGACGTGGGAGCCGTACACCTCCTCGGGCGCCCCGTTATTTCGGCAGAAGACGCAGATTTTGGGCTCCTGCTTGTTCCTGGAAGCGGGTTTGCGCATCTTCCTCTCCATGCCAAACAGATCAAACCCCGCGAAGCTGCCCCCGAAGCCCATCTCCCTCTCTGGCAGCGGGACGCCGAGCTGGTTTTGGAAGGGGCTGAGTATTGAGAAACGCTCTTTCAAGTCGAGGATGGAGGCTGGCGGGGGGCTTCCTGACGGGCAGCAGCAGTCCAGGTGCCCGCTCTCTCCGCCGCCGCCCGCAATTACGCACGGACACGCCGGGGAATCATCCAAGCCCAGGGTCGCCTTCAGGGACTCGGTGATGGAGTTGGGGTTCTGGGGCATACTGAGCTTGTTATTCTTCGTAACCAACGTCGACAGACCGAGATAGTCGTTCCAGAAATTAAAAGTATAGTCATACGGGCTGCGCGCATTCAAATAGTTGTGATTGAGAAAATCCATGGCCACTTCTGGGTTTGTTTTGTTTCGTCAAAAGGTGAAACAACCAATGTAATCCGTAAAGTCTTTGTAGCCAGAGTTCGTTTCCAGGATAGTTCATGTACAGCGGTGTGGTCTCCAGTGTTCCTGTTATGTATGAGCGCCCTTCCAACAGGCTTTCTGGTTATAAGGACCAGGAGGGCGGGGCGCTCTCCCTTCAAAACCAAGTTTCTGATCAGGTTGAAAGCAGGCTCCCTTTCTTCAAAGCCACATTTAGACAGATATGACTTCTTATGGGCAGGCGCTTCGTCAACATCATCATTCTGGCGTTTGGAGATTCTGGGGCATTTTTAATAATAGAAAAAAAAAGTTGGTATAGCCTAATAGATAATCGATTTGAGCAAGCGCGCAGAAAAAAATAATTTAGCGCACAAAGCCAGTAGGCAATTATATTCTTTCAGTGTGAGTACCAATTAATTACAGAGTAGGACAGCATATCTCTTTGTTCCCCTAGTACTAAAACATTACAATTGCGCGTGTTTCATGAATCAATATCGTTAATCATTGCGCGTGGAAACCATCATCGCCAACTCGGGCATTCACACACACACCTTAACCCCTTGTGTGCCAAGCGCACATGCCCTTTGTTCCATAACAGCCTGCACACAGTAGCCAGCCACTCACCGTCTTGGGAGTACTAATGTGTAGTGATGCATCCTCATATGAAAAATCTAATCAATAAGCCTATTTCCCATCCCTTGATGTTTTCATCGTTTCCTCATGCTGGATATAGCTCCATTTACTGGACATACTAATTAATGCAGGTTGATTATCAATTGAAATGAACAACTCAGCTTTAAATTTCATTATTATCCTGGTTATAGTTTATTATAATACCACCCTTGTGCGTTTTGGATAAACATTCCTCCTTACATAGGCTTATGTGAGTAAATTCAGACTGGCTGTTCTTTTATAATAGTTTTCCTGCTGAGAGTTTGGCACTGTGTGAAAAGCTTTCTTCATCCTAACACATTATTCTGCAAGCTGAAAAGAGTTTAATGCTGGGAACTGGCATTGCCCTTTACAGGTACCCACAGGAATATATTTGACCATTGAAAATATAGGGCTGTATTCACATGTATTGTTGAAGATGGAAAATAAGATCTATGGACATTTCTTAACCCATCATGAATCAAAAGACCTGTTTACTCCACTATGAATGTAAACAAACCTTTTACAGAATCAGACTATTTGCAATATCCATGTTTAGCTGTCACATAATGTCAGTTCTGGCATCAAAAGCTCAGACCATAAATATGAGAGAAAATAAATACATCTTCAATCCAATAAATCACTTTGTAAACAAAGCAATAAGTGCAAGGAGAGTGTTTCAATAGGGGGCAGCATACTGCAATTACAGGTTAGGCCTTTAAACTTGCAATGCCCCCCTCCGCTGCATGAATGAGAGTGCCAAGCCAAACATAATGATGGCCAATGGCTGCAAGATGAAAGTCAGCCATGCCGTTCCACTAGCCAGATGTCATTAGCATATTTTGACTCTACTGAAGGAACAATGGCCAGACGGCAGCACTGTGCATTTGGAGAGGGCTGCTCAAGGTGCCTGTGCTACAATGTGATCTTCATGCCACAGTAACCAAACTGACCCTTCTTTCTTGTAATATTACATCTCATGGATTATACAAAAGGGCCAGGGACAGATTTGGTCAATGAAATTAGGACTCATAACCCTAATAATAGACCATATAGTCAATATCAAAAGTAGAGGCTTTGCAGATGCATCGCAAATCTCCTGAAAACCATGGCTGGTGCCATCATGGAGGTCCAGAGGAGAATGTGTGCAACTAATGTCTAAATAACAACTGGGCAAGAAAAAGAAACATACCCAATATTGTTGTGGTATTGGTCTAGGTCAATTCATTCATGTAAAAGTAAATAGTCTGATCAAGTAGATTTGTTTCCAAATGTAGGTTGCAGTGACACAGTAAACTGTCTTGTCTTTAGCCCTAGTCTCTAATGCGTTACCAGCTGATAAGCTCAGCTAGCCTGAACAAACTGTTGTTTTTTGGCTTTGTTAGCTAGCTAACTACCCAGCAGGCTAGTTAAGTGAAGCAACTGATGCTACTGTTAACATGGGACTAGTAGCCACTACTAACATTAGCTTCTACTGGAATTGTTTTCTAGTGTGCAAATCAGATGTGTATACAACATAGTGATGGTTATTTGATACGAGATATCAGATACTACAGCTAGCTAGCAAAATGGTATTATCTAAATACAAAAGTGATTAGCTGTATCGGTGGCAAAATCACCAGTTTCCAGTCAAAAACAGCACAGAAATGAACAATGTCTATTCAGTTCTGTTGAGACAGCTGAGTCATACATTTAGAAATGCAACCAGATATTGTAGGCTACAGTTGCCCAAGAGCTATAGACCTCCAATATGGCCGCCAGAGGCTGTGTTACGTCACATGAAAGCCCTCTATACGAGGAAGCAGGGTTAGGGCCCTCTTGACATCTATTAGCTGTTAATGTTGATGAAGGTTACAATAATAGAAGCATGAATTTCTAGCTCTTTGCCTTTAGGAAACTGTGTCAGTCTCCTGGATCATAATAGACCAGGTGCAACGAGATACTGTAGCTGCCCAGGTTGATTGATGTTATTCTGTTCCTGCCCATCACACAGTGCAATGCACACCACGTTTGCTCCGCCCTCTCCTCTCATAACTGGTAAACGGGAATGTAACGAATACTCCGACTGTTTCGCAAAGAAGCTCTTTCATCAACTCACCATTGTGCGACAACACTACTATATAATAAAACTAATTTAAGTATAAAAATCTCCAAAATACATAATATCAGTGTATTCATTCTGTATGGATCAGCTCCAGACTATACCTGATACTATCATAAGTTTGGGTCTTGGTTCTCAAGTTTCTGGTCTGGTGAGAATCGTTTATAATCACAAATATTGATCAAATTGTTCTAGACCGGAATAACATATGTTATTCTGAAATTTAGTTGTAATGCCATTTGCATTTGACTGAGGATTTGACTGTGGCTCTATGAAAACTATGGGACAACAAAACCTGGTTCTGTCTTTGGAGGCAACCCACTCACATCATTCATGTATTATGCTCATGTCCATCACACTGCAGGCGTTCCAGAGGCTTGTACGGATGATTACGGGCTGCATTTTCTTCTTTTCTCTCTGTTTACATGCACATATAGAGTGTTCAGTGTATGTCGAGTGATATGTATAGTCTACTGTCTCCAGTATGGCCTTCTGTCCCTTAGCACTGTGTGAGGACCTGTTGTGTGTTAGTGTTTACTGCGAAACTATGGAAATATTCAATAAGTCTCTGCACCAATGCCATCGAGACAAATTCCAGCACATTTGCGATACTTTAAAGTGATTCGGGTTATGATTCCTGAGGTAAAATCCGGGGGGAATATGAGGCGACCGCCCTGAACACACCACCAGCCGGCTTGTGATCCTGTGATGAAGTGGGTTGCTCAGGAATGTGGAAGCAGCCCTCTTGAAACAACGATAACACGAGTGACTGGTGTTCTAATTAAAACTTCCAGGGGGAGGCTGCAAGAACTCACTGACTTGGAAGGATCACATCTATTTTTAAGGGATCTAATAAGAATGCACTACCTTAGGAGACAAAGTGATAAAAGCAGAACAAAAGCACGGCTCAATGGTCCGCAATGTTTTAGAGGCCATTTCTCTCTGTTCTGTGTGCTCAGCAAGTTAGTTGGAAACAGTATTGACTGCTCATTGGATTTTCACTCCGGAGTCCCCATTCGGTTTGTGCAAAATATGAATTTTATGATGAAGCATTAATAATGTATGTAATCGCCAATTCTTTTTTTTGCAAGCCATGGCAGACTGTGTGAGCAGATTCCTGTGTTGCTGCAGTGTATCTGAAATATTCATGGCCACATTATTGCTTAATTTTGTTGTGACTAAGAGGGATTAATACTCATCCATTAACTAAAGCTAATTCTGTGGCTGCCTCGAGGTAGCATAAGTATATTGGACAAGGAAGTGAGATTAGGAGTGGAATGATGCATAACATCAGCGGGGTGGCTATCGCTGTAAATCGATTTGGGAATCACACTGACTAAGTGATTGTTGTGTAAGTGTTTCTGCTGGACAACCAAAAAACACAGATCATCAGGAAAGTGTTTGCTGGCAGGGAAAAAAATGCTTTGTTTTTAATGACCAAATGCTATTGTCTGTGTGCGTGGCTCATTAGAAACATGGGATTTAGATTTAAACAGAAATTGCTGCTTGTGCTCCTGCTGTATTATGCAATGCAAATCAATTCACACGTGCCTTTTGCTGAAGTTAGGAGTATGATAATGTATGATTTATACCATCTTGTGCAGCTAATCTTCCACTGATATTCAGGCTGCATGCATTATGGCTATGATTTATAATCATGAACACACATTCTGTGGTATGATCCAGGCCTAGTATTTTGGCCGCTTGTCAAACGGAAAGGGATTTGTCGCATTTGGGGCAAAAAGTCTGCACAATTCATACTTGAGATGATAAATGAATGATTGATGAACACATGAAGAGAGACGTGAGGCACTTTTTTTTCAATGCATCTGTTTATACTGATAGTAATAATTTAAATGCATCGTTTGGGTATAGTTCTGAATTATTAACAGTTCCGTAACCTCAGATATGGTGCCTATAACCTCTTAAGCAAAAC
Organism: Centroberyx affinis; assembly: GCF_046629955.1. Lineage (NCBI taxonomy): Eukaryota > Metazoa > Chordata > Actinopteri > Beryciformes > Berycidae > Centroberyx > Centroberyx affinis. The sequence continues at coordinate 9,584 of NW_027280869.1, read as the reverse complement.
TGGAGAATACATTTTTATGTAAAATACGAGAAACTCTTGTGTGGCTGACTGGTTATCCTCTTTTGTTCTCTAATGCTTATTTCACCAGGCAAGTTATTTATCTACAGCAATGGCCTTGGAGAGGCGGTTGCAGGGAGGAAGGATTACACAAAGCATATGCACACACACACACACACACACACACACACACACACACACACACACAGGGGAGCTTTGTGTCTATGCCTACACTGCTGGCTAGAGGCAGCTGCGATGGAAATACTATCACAGTGCCTTGCTCAAGGACACTCCAGAAGAGGATATTCCCTCCAACTCTGATTTGAACTCATAATCAAGGTTCTTTCTGACCACAAGGCCCCAGTAATACTTCTCCCATATTACAACCCCCCTCCATGTTTACAGAGTACATCACTACATATTGATCACTGTAACAATACATAATGGGTTTGCAGGAATTGCTGAAAAATCCATTTTGCCTTATCGATTGCTGTAATGAAGATAAATGCAGAATCACTCAGTATGAAAATGGCTGGTGTGCGTTCGCGACCTGCAAGTTTCAGACTATTTCTTGTTTGCGCCGGAGAGACTGCTCTTTCTCTCCTCCGAGCTTCAGACCCGTAGATTACCATGTGTTTTCATTCACAGCCTTTGGACCAGTGTTTGTGATTATGCAAATGAGAGAACATGCAGGAAATTTAATCAGAGCGCAAATTTGATTTCACGTGAAAGATTGCTCGGGGGTGGGGGGCTTGATCGCATAATATTGAACAACCAAATTATGTTCAATATTTGTTTTCGCAGTGGGCCTCCACTCGGACACCCCACAGCTTTATAGGCTTAAGGTTTGCCTTGGTTTGGAGGCTTGAAGTTAACATTCTTGCATAAGGTTTGATTATCCTTTGTTCTCCCCAGAGATGCTGAATAGAAACTACAGTTAATAGCGAGCATTTCCATATCAGCGGCAAAGCACAGCAGCTTGTGTTTATGCATTTTTATTATTGTTGCGTCCCCTGAACCAAATATCTAAGTGCCCGGGTTTCTTTTGTTCCCCAGTTGAATAGCAGAGAAATGGGCTCTTTATAATTGCACATTAACTCGGAGGACGGCATTGTGCTTTTGCGTGTGCCACTGTAGATAACTGGTGATTAAACTGAGCGTTACTCCAGAAGCATGACAGAATTGAAACTAATAAAGCATGTCAGTCAATAAGGAAGGTGGGCTCTGTTTATCAAGCTCAGAGATGTAGAACAAACAAATGTCATTCTGCCTTTTAACAAAGAGACTGGCTTGGTTTAGTTGTTTTGTCACCCACAATCTCAAGGCAATGACAGGAGAGGTTTTGCATGTCATTCATAAAGGTCTCAGAAAACAATTGCACTGTCAAGAGTTTTGAGCTCAAAACATCATGACTATTTTGTATTCACTCCCTTTTACAACATGACCTTGTTGTACCAATACACATGTGCATTTAGGCAGAGGCAAATTACATGTTTAGATTTCTTGCAAGGACTGCAGAATAAACTTTCTTGAATTGGTGCAAGCGTAATATCTCCAGAGCAAATCTGTGTAGGTTTCCCCTGGAGATCTGAGGTTAATTTCACAACACTTTTTTTGCAAAATACTGTCAAGGCAATGGCTTTCCTGACGTGCGTGTGGGCTAACTTTAAAGCGGGGCATATGGTCATCTACTGACCCCCATGTCAGTCAAAACTCCATTGAAGTTTGTACAACAAGCAAGTTAGACCCTGTAGTTCCAGCCTTCTTCCAAGTTAGTGAAGTTAACAAGGCCATCCTTTTACAACTCAAAAAAAAGAAGCAAAAAAAAAAAAAAATCATAAAATGTCCACCTTTCTTGAAACATGTCATGCACACAGGTGTTCGTGTAGCCAGTTGCAGTATGGGTCCAAAAGTCCCATATTTACCTCACTGAGGATGTTTTGTTCAAGGATGCGGCAACAGTCACCTGCACACCCTACAGCAGTGTTTCCCAACCCAGTCCTCAAGGACCCCTTTTCCTGCAAGTATTGGTTCCAGCTCTACTCTTGCGCACCTGATCCAGTTAAGGTCTTAATGCTGATTGGTAGAGACAGATCTACCTGAACAGAGCAGCATGAAAGTGTGTAGGCCCCAGTGGGATCAGGTGTGCAAGAGTAAAGATGGAATAAAAACTTGCAGGACAGGGGGTCCTTGAGGACTGGGTTGGGAACCACTGCCCTACAGTACCATTGTCAGTGAGGAAAATATCAGAGATAATGAGGTAAATATTGAACTTTGGGGCCCACAGTGCAATCATTTGGCTAAAATGACACTTTTGATGATGCTACATGAGCAGTTTGGAAAAATTTGATTAATATTTTATGCTTTTGAGCGCTACAAGATGGTCCTGGTTGGATGGTTAACTCCAATAGGTTTGGAAAACATTGAGCTGGTCCCACAAGTGTTCCCACAGGTGTTCATCATGCAATGCAATACAGCAGAATTAAACAGTTGTACCAGATCTTTTATTTCCTTTGATTCTACGGATTGCAGCAGCAGGATTCCCAAAGACTCAGAAGCTAGGAAGTAAGATTGAGGTTTCTAGTCCAGGTAAATGCAGACTTGTTGGCCCCACAGGTCCTCTAGAGGTAGGTTGTGGGTACAATTGGGTCACCGTACATGCAGTCCTCCTCCAAAGCGAGGTTGTACTGGCTTCCACTTCCTCCTTTGTAGGCGCTTGTCACAATCATGAGCCAGCCCTTCTCACCCTGGGGAGAGAAATGTCAGGTTCACTGGGACAGATTGCGAATCAAGTGCCGCCACTGCATCTCACACCCTTTAAAATATCCACCATTTTAAAATGCCAAGTTTTAAAACCAGTGAACCATGCAAGTAGTAAGGCTGTGAAGTATTCATGTGAGGACTCACCCACGGCTCTCCCCAGGAGTTGCGCACGATCCAGTATTCGGTGCCGTTTTCTACTCCCCAGCCTGCCACTGACACAATGTGGTTGATGCCAGTAGTCTCAACATACTCCGAGTACAGACCCCCGGTGTACGCATCAAGCTTGTCTGTGGCCATGATCCCACAGCTAGGGGGGGGGGATTAATATTCCAAACACAATTCATTCAAATGCCTTGAAAAAAGGAGTTTCAGCTCAAAATGATTTGCCATTTAAAGTTATTGCTGGTAGAAAAGTTGAGTATTTGAAGCGATTAGCAATGCTCTGACTTACTCACACATGATAGTACAATGGAATATGCATTTTGAAATACTGACTGAGGAACATTTGAGATGCAGCATTTGAATGAATTCCAGTGAATGAAATCCATTTTAACATTTCAGCTTCAAACTGACCTGATGGGTCCTCTAGCATAGATTTCTGCCATCATATTCTCTCGTCCAGTAATGGCTCCATAATCACCCACTTTCCACAAGGTGTAGTTCTGCACAGTGCTGCATTTCCCAAACGTTAAACAGGTCCCACATGCGTTGAATGGCTTGCATTCTGTCAAGAGATAAACGCATAACATGGGCATTTGGAATAATAGCTCAATCTTACGTATGCATTAACGTGAAATTACAGACCGATGTCAATGCTGATTACTTACTCTGGTCTTTTGCCTGGTAGTTGTTGCAGGTCTCATCAGGGATGCCATACTTATTGGCGTAGTCCCACACCATAGCGTGGTCTCCTCCATGACAGGTGCCGGCATCAGCGCAGTCGATCACATGTTGGACAGACAGATAAGCAGATGGCCACACTCCTTTCCGCTTGATGTTGATGCGATCTAACGTGAGGACAAGACCGATAAAAAATAAATTTAAAAAAAGCTGAATTCTACTCAAATGCTATATTCGTTTTGGAAGAGCCGATTTGAAGTTAGTGATTCAATATTACTGAGGACCCCATCTGTTATTTTGTCACACAAGATTTAATTTGCATACAATTCCTCAGAAAAACACCATAATTTCATTTATTTTTTCAAGGCGCTACATTCCAAATGGGTGCACTCCAGATTCAGATAAAAAGTAAACGCATGAAGGAGAAAGTTGGCCCACCAAAACTATTGGCTTATACAATATGCATCACCTTTAGACTTCAGAGAAGTCAACTGAACATGAGGAGCAGCCAAGTAGCTTTACCTGTCTTTAAATGACCAAATGTGAAAGGCCTGCGTGCACACTTTACGGAAAGGATCAAAACCACAACCTGTCATAGAAGAAGTCTAACCTGCCATTGCACTGGTGCTGCCATGAGCCCAGCAAGAGCCGCAGTACTGAGGAATATGCTGGTTACGGGTTGTGCTGGCGTAGTTGATGCCGTTGACATTCCTCCAGTCCCAGGACTTTGGTAGTTCAGCGAGGTTCAGGAATTCATGTGGACGAGCTGTGGTTCTGTCAGAGACATGAGACGGGGCTTTAGACAGAACCTATGCATCATTTACAAGCACAGTGAGGTTTAAGGGCAGCAGGTTCACTATGAAACGGTCTCAATGTCAGTTTCTAAATGACCCATCATTCACTTCAGGAAAGTTACTATGGTGAAACTGAAGCAAAATCCAGCCTGAGCGCATTGAGCTTTGACAAACCTCACTCCAAATCAGCACAGGCGGAGGGAAAGGAGGAATTTGTGAATGCATGCATGTTCCAGCCAAGTCTAAAATTAATCTCTTGTCAACTTCACAATAACAGTAGACGCAGAGCATGAAGTCAGAGGGGGCATGACAAGACATGATATGACTTCATGCTGCTAGTGACCCAGTCACCCGGCCTTCTTCACATAGACTGGAATATGAATCAAGCCGGAACTTGCTACTTTGACTCCAGTGTTGTCTCGCTGTCGAGACTGATCAAGAATCCAGTCCAGAGCAGACCTGAGTTAGATAAAATTTGCAAAAAAAAATGTTTTAATCTACTTGGAGCAGTTTATAGGCGGGTTTTACCATATCAAGACACTTTAAATAGCTGCTAATAAGTTGTCAATCAGAAAAAGTATGCTAAATGGACCTAAAGATAGTAAATAACTTTCTGGTTATTTGCTGTTGTATTTGCTGTTGTGTCAAACTCCATCCATCTGATACGCTGAGCAGGATAAATACGATTAAAAGAGAATTACCTCTAGTTTTACCTATCAGTTTGACTTGCTTTTCATAGATAGTACAACACAACACATGAACACATGGCGGGCCGGTTTAAGCAGTCAACAGGTTACACTCATCAGGTTCACCTACTTCACTCCAAAATTTGGTTTCCTAGGCATCGGCTGGTAACAATGTGGCTTAAAAAAGCATCCGGCTAAAACAGCAGATGCCATGAACACAAACAATAAAATAAGTAACTGAGCCATGTTGAACCAGAGAGGAATGTCACATGACTTGAAACAGCTTTGGTGAGGCTTTTATAGATTCTCTCCCAACACACACACACACACACAACAAACACTGTTGTCTCCAATGTAACCTGAAGCGAGCCAATCAGACCGTATTGTTCTCACCTGGGACTTGCTGTGATGTAGTGGAGGGTGAAGCAGAGCAAATGCACATATTCTGCTGGAGTGAGATCATGGAAGTGCACACTACTAGACTGTGATTGTACTTGAATTTTAATGTGATTTCATACTTTTTTTGCTGATGTTGAATGTTCTTTTTGCCCGACCTGCCCTTCCAACTTTACATGAGGACTACAATGGAAATGTGTCAACCGAAGAGATTTTGTTTATGCTTAATATGTCTTTATGTGTTAAGCTGTCAAATAAATTAAATCAAATAGACAGCAGGCATAGAAAACATTTTGGGCTACTGATATTTAAAAAATGACCCTTTTATTTAATTGAATTTGGTGGATTTTTCATACTTGGGCATGACACTTACAATTAAATGAAATCAGGGCATTTTGACATTCAATCCCCAACCTAGCAATGGCAGCCACAAGTAAATAGAGTTTCCCTAATATCATTCAGAGGATGCTGACATGTTGGAGTCACTGTGACATTAGAAAAACAAGCTTGTGATCAGAAGGTCACCAGTTTGAATCTTCAGTAGTGTGAGGAAAGACAAATAATAATAATAAAACTGATCTTTACAGAGGCTGTTTTCAGTGTTTTCCAGCATCATAAATGCATGTTTTAGTACCGTTATGGCATTTTTAGTTGCGCCTCATAAACTGGCTATGTGGGAAACACATCTCACAGCCAACTCTCACAAGATAATAACGTTCCAGTGTTTGTCTTGATGCATGTGGTTTGATCAGCAACAGAAGGTCGACATCGTGATGATGCCTCATTCGCACATGCCAGCACAATTCGTTTGTGCATTTACTGCCTCTGATAACAAAGACTCTATCAGGCTTCACTGTTATACCACAAACAGAGCATGATCCTAATTGACTGCCTGCCATCCTCTCCCATCTGCAGGAATAGAACGTCATATTTAATACGTTGATTAAAATCTAATCCCCCCCATGTGACTCGGAGATGAAAGTAATTTTCATGTAATGGAGACTATTAATATTTAGATATAGAAAGGAAACCAGATTCCAGATTTGCAATCAGCTGGAGGATGGTAAATGATAGCTAAGGCTGCCAGTGAACTGGAAACCAAAGCCTGCAATGCAAATAAGGCTGGCTCTTTTCCAATTAACATTTTTCTTTCTTCTCTCCTGAATGTGATTTTCTCTCTCTCTCTCTCTCTCTCTCTCTCTCTCTCTCTCTCTCTCTCTCTCTCTCTCTCTCTCTCTCTCTCTCTCTCTCTCTCTCTCACTCTGAAAGTTATTATGAGGCCCTCTCAGCTATTATGAAACCAGGTCATTCGCCATTCATCTGCGGGCTAATACTCCAAAAACTTGACATGTCTTCTCATCATGATATATGAGTAGTAGAATAGTACCTTGCCTGATAGACCTGTCTTTAGATCTTTTAGATCGGGTGAAAACCTCCTAACTCCAATTTTGTTGATTTTCATGTTAACTTCAATTGAAGGATTACATGCTCCTCTAGGCGCTGAGAAAATTCTACGACCCTCGGACAGATTACAACCCTTTCAAAACCGATTGGATAAACTCAAAAATGCATGGCCGTCAAATAGGGCTGGGCAATATATCAATATTATATCGATATCGTGATATGAGACTAGATATCGTCTTAGATTTTGGATATCGTAATATCGTGATATGGCATAAGTGTTGTCTTTTCCTGGTTTTTTAAGGCTGCATTACAGTAAAGTGATGTAATTTTCTGAACTTACCAGACTGTTCTAAAACAGGGAAGGAAACCCTGTCTTTGCATTTTATTTTGATCACAGTCTTGTTTTAATAAAAGTGCTTGTGACATCTCACATCTGGCTTTGACTTACAACTGAACATTTAGCCCACTTCGTAGAAAATACCGAGATATATATAGTGTATCGCCATTCAGCCTAAAAATACCGAGATATGATTTTTGGTCCATATCGCCCAGCCCTACCGTCAAGCTAGATACAAGGTTTTCACCCAGCAGTAGTGACATGAAACTGTGTACAAATACTTTTGAATATGGCTGAAAAAGTAGATGAAAATATAACTACTTGAGGTGCATTTGATTTATTTTTCCAGGCACTTAAATACCAACTTCGGGATGTGGAAAACCATAGATACAAACTGCAGGGAGTGGATGGTGATTTGTTTTGTTGCCGGTTTATTGCGATTGGCTCATACGCCTCATACGAATCAGGAAGCAGCTTAAAAATAAATCTCAACATGATCCCAAACATCCAGGTGTGTACAACATACAAACATGAAAACACTTAGGAGCCAAGATAATCGATGGCTCATTCACGGACACGATGGCTTGTTACGGGCGCATCAGTGTGATCTCTCCATGATTAGCATCGTTACCCGCCTTCATGAGCGTGTCACCTTCCTCATTAACGTCAACAACATCATTAGCGCACTCATAAGCCAGGTGATTGATTTGTTTGTGTGTGTGTGTGTGTGTGTGTGTGTGTGTGTGCGTGTGAGAGAGAGTGTGTTGTGTGTGGGTGAGTGGTTATGTATCATGCATATGCGCGTATGTGTGGGTATGTGAACGTATGTATTGGTATGTGTGTGTGTGTGTGTGTGTGCCTGCACTTGTAGAGCAGATAATATCCGTGTGCACTGATCCATGTGAGACTTGGAGGTCAGTTGAGTGTCTCTGGCATTTCCTTAGGAAGAAACCCCCCCACACACCCACCCACCCCCGCTCACCTGTCAGCTGTCATAAAGGAGTTAACATCAGATAACTGGCCAGTTGGCTCAAAGGTGCAGTGGAAGGCTGTGGTCAGACAGGCAGCTCAAATCAATTTTTTCACATATCTGATACGATTTTCTGAAGTCTGAACAGCTAAAAAACACATGGAACCCAATCTCTTCGGGTCTGATTTAAAGTCACAATGAAGCGAACCTTGCAAGCTAATTTCCCATATCGTAACATACTCGTATTTAACAATAAATGCCAAAATAATATTTCTTTTCTTCTCATGTTGTTATATAAAAATCCCATTTCCTGGAAAACAGCATGTTTTAGTGGTTAATTCATGGCACACCAGTAGGCAGACATAAAAATTCCAGCCAATAATACCATCACAGATTTTGGAACAGCTGCTTGCTGAAAAACAAATCAGATTTGCCCGCAGTCTGAGTGAAATGCTTCAAACTGGGAGTCCAGGTTTGACCGTTCGCTCTTTAACTCGCAGCGCTGTAAAGGATTTCATGATCACACATAACAGTGTTAGCAGTTGTGGTGCTTTTCTTTTTCTAAACTGAATTGAAAGTTTGCATGGTCATATGTGTGTGGAGTGACTGTCATGACCCTTTGGCCTATAAAAACCTGTTGAAAAATACATGGTTTCATTTCAAAGCTACAAGGACATCCATAAGAAAAGTATTCCTGAAAAACATACTATTTGCAGATGTGTGGTTTGCCTGATAACAACAATATGCTTAATAAGATATGTTTAGTTTAGTTTTTAGTAGCATACAAATATACAGAGTAGCATATATCATAGAGTAACACAAGGTATAGATTTGAGAGGAAATGTGCAGAAGAGGTAAGAAACATGAAAGTGCTTTTGCTGGAACTTTTCTAATTAGATTATTAGACAGAGATAAGTATGTTCCAAACTGCTATACATCCATTTTGGAATTAAAAAAAAACCCTGAAATTCATTATTCATCTCCAAAATATAGATAATTCACTTTGCAAAAGCTTTATCAGAGTCTGAGGACATGAATTACTTACCATCCTTTAAAAAGTAACATCATTTGTTTCAATTTTGTACTATCAATCATTTTGTAAGAGTGGATGCCGATTAGTTCAAAGGATGAATCAATTTTGGAACAAAACTCATATCATATACAGCATCAATTAGATTTCCAGGAGAGTTTATCTGATTTTCTGTACAAGGATGACAGCGAAACCAGCTGTTACTAACTGCAAAATTATACTGTTTATTGCACGGGTTTGTGGTCTTTTTTGAGGTGTAAACTCTCATTAGAAAACAGTTCATTTACTCGAAAAATCAACTGCTCCACTTTTTAACAAAAGGGCCAACTGGCAGAGCTGAACAAAGCATCAACAAAGTATCTGATTC